>NC_081342.1:59461043-59673748 GCF_029784015.1 Lycium ferocissimum | reverse complement strand
ACACTCATCTCATTCTATCTGAGTCTCTCGAACTCTAAAGCCTTAGCTTCCAGGACCTCAATGGGTAGAAAATGCTCAAGAAACGCATCTACAAACTCTTTCCAAGTCGCAGGAATAGCATCTTCCCCTTGGGAGTCTTCTCACATTTCATACCAAGTGTTATCAATATCCTTTAGCTGGAACACAACAAATTCTGCTGCCTCTGTGTCTGTAGCATGCATCACTTGGAATATTTTCTGAATTTTTCAATGTAGTTTTGTGGATCCTCCTCCTTTTTGGATCCTGCGAAAATCGGAGGTTTTATGTTGAGGAATTCCCTGGACTTAGAATTACCCGTTCCATCAATAACACCTGTTCCCTGCCTCTGAGCCTGAGTAGCAATAATCTGGATAAGCAACTGGATAACTCCCTTGACATCCATGTCCAAAGCACTGGGCGGCGGAGTAATTGGGACCTCGAATGTGCCCTCCGACAGCGGTGGTGTACAGAAACGAGGTTCCTTGTGTCCGGGTGTTCTCTTCCGGAAGAAGCATCAACCGTAGCATCTCTCGCTAGTAGCTAAAGTCCTCTTAAAGGTACTTTCTGCGGTGCATTTTTTTGAAACACGTAATTTGCACGAGTTAGAAGGATTCCCGAAAGCATACCTCTAACTGCATGATCTAGAGTATGAAAGAAGTGAGACAATCCTAGATATCTTGGTGGTCAACTATTTACATATGTGGCGCACACACACATATAAGAGTGACCTCACTGGACACGGCTTCATAGACTCCCTAGGACACTTAAACCTAGGGCTCTGATACCAAGCTTTATCACGCCCCGAGCCTAGGCCTGGACGTAACACGGCACCCGATGCCTGACTATATGTGAGGAACAAACCAACTGGCTGACTGAATCAACATGTGGTATCATAACATGCTGAATGCGAAAAATAAACTAACACATGCTGATATACTAAAATTCTGAATGAATAAATAACTAAAAGTGCGGAATACTGAACAAAGTCTTAAATATAAATAGTAGCCAACAATGCTAACATAAAAGTATGTGACTCTGTCTAGTTGCTAATATAGTCTATGAAGCCTTTATTGAAGTGTTGTAAATCGACTAGTTTCAGGACAAGGCCCCCGGTTTACCTGACTGTCTATAACTGCTACAAAGATTATAAATAAACGATAAGGCCCCGAAAGAACTGGGCTCACCAATCAGCTGATACTGAAGATCCTAGCGAGCAAAAGCGTAATACTGTAAATCTTTACCTACATTGTGAGATGCAGGACCTTAGAAAAAAGGACGTCAGTACATTTGAATTATACCGGTATGTAAACAAACTGAAAGAAAGAACTGTAAGTGGGTACTCGCGAAAGGGCAGCACAATAAATAAACAGGTAATAAATGCTGAAACTGAAACTATAAACTAAAATGAACAAAAGAAGTGGAGTTATGAGTACTTCCTGCTTCGCATTTGATACCCCGATTTTCCTGTATTTATATGTGAGGCCTTAGCCCAACAATAAATGCACAAAACTATGGCCTTGCCCAAGTAAGTGTGTCAGTCTATGGCCTTTGCCAAGTATAGGTATACCTGAGACTATGCCCTTGGGAAAAAATACAAGAGTTCCCCTTGGTCAAAATACAAGCGTGGCCCTCGGGCAAAATGCAAGAGTTCAATAATCAACAATTATTATTAAAGAACTAAGACCTCTGGAATAATGAACATTACTGAACTGAGACATGTTTTCTAGAACTGATTATGAGACCTGAAGCCTTAACTTTCTAAGCATACTTAGTCTTTAGATTGAGATTCATGGGTACAAATACGAGTCTATTTAGATTATGTTTCGAGTTACACCGTTTGGAATGAAAGTCATGAACAAAATACGAAACTAGAGAATAGAGGTTTTGCAACTATTCATGGAACTAAAACACAACTATAACTCCGAGGCAAATCGTAATAGTCAATAAACCGTATCATAGGGAGAATTATCAACATTTCCAAACGTAGAGAGTTAGCCTCAAATACCTGTAACCGCTCTAATCTAACAAACTAAACAGTTTCTCTGACGAAGAATACCAAAACCCTAGCTTTGAACCGCTTGAGAAGAATTCACCTTGGAAATCATATGTTTTGGTTAAAGAATCATGTTACTAATCATGAATTAATGTTGGAATTAGTTAGGTATCATTAGAGCAATCTTTCCTTGACGTGGGAGGATGAAGAGAGGAGAAAAACGGCTACTTAGGACTTTAGAACAAAGTTGGAGTGTTAAATAAATGAAATTTCGGGTTTAAGTGTTGAATTTATAAGATGGGTTTTTTGGACCCCTGCTTCGTTGAGCTTAGCCTATAGCTTGACTCAGCGAGCTCACCTGTCCATTTTATACTTCGTCAATTTTTTTAAGATTTTTCACTTTTGGACCTCCTACCTCGCTGTGCTTATCCTATAGCTTGACTATGCTATGTTTTGAGCTGAGGTCAGCGAGTTCCTAGGTCCATTTCACACTTAGTCAAAAAAATTCATTTTTCAGCTTATTGACAGCGTTCCGTAGAATAGGTATAACTCCTCACATAGAGATCCGTTTGAGCTCCGCCTTATATGGATGGAAAAGAATTTCCACACACTACAACTTTCATTGAGGAACCTTTTCCAAATTCTTAACAAATCATGGGGTTATGGGTGCTTGAATTAGGCCCGTCAATCATTTTCGCAAAACATTCCAACTTTCAAATTCTCCGCTAATCTAAGTCTAACCTGTGTTCTAAGATACGGGATGTAATAGTGATATGACTCAGTCCACCAATTCAGCAGTTTTGCGCATTTCTCAAGCTCAACAGGGTCTTGGTGCAACAAAGTCCAGCAATACGGTTGGTGGTCAGAACCGTTTGTATGCACTGGGAGGCCGTCGTAGATACTGAGGATCGTGGAGATGTTTTCACCGGTATATTAACAGTCCTCACTTTTGATGTTTATGCTCTTATGGATCTAGGATACACCCAATCTTTTGTAATTCCATATATTGCTAAGAAACTTGGTATAAAGCTAGAATAGTTGCATGAACCTTTTGAAGTGTCCACTCCACTGGAGAACAGCTATAGCTAGACGATTCATAGAGGTTGTCCAAATTGGAAGTGTTTCATCGCCTCTACCGTAGCAGACCAATCGAGATAGTAGACTTCAATGTAATCACGGGGTAAGGATCTACTAGAGTCCCGTTGTGCCACAGCCGGGTCAGTAGAACAAAGATAGTAAGTTTCGAGTTCCTGTGTGAACCAAGCATAATGAAGGGTGATGTTGTAAAGGCCTAGGGTAGGTTGATTTCCTATCTTAAAGCTAGAAAGATTATCTCTAAGGGGTATATCTATCATCTTGTTCGAGTCAAGTTCACAAACTCTTAGGGCCCAACTTTCCAGTTAGTACGTATTTTAATGAGTTTCTAGAAGTCTTTCCTGAGGATCTTCCCGGAGTTTCTCCCGATAAAGAAATCAAATTCGGGATCGACTTACTTCCCAACACAGAGCCGATATCTATTCCACCCTATAGAATTGCTCCAGCAGAGTTATAATAGTTAAAAGCTCAGTTGAATGATCTTCTTGACAAAGGATTTATTAGGCCAAGTGTCTCACCTTGGGGTGCACCAATCTTATTTGTCAGAAAGAATGGGTCTTTGCGTATGTACATAGACTACCGTCAGTTGAACAAGGTCACTATTAAAAACAAGTATCCTCTGCCCAGAATCGATGACTTATTTGATCAACGTCGGGGTGCCCAATGTTATTCCAAGATTGACCTTAGATCAGGCTATCATCTTTTAAAGGTCAAGGAAATTGATATCTCGAAAATAAATTTTCGTAACTGCGCGGCATTTAAATTTCTTTGAAGTATGTCATTTGTTTGACAAATGCACCAGCTACTTTTATGGACCTCATGAAAAAAGTTTTCAAGCCTTATCTTGATCTATTCATCATTGTATTTATTGATGACATTCTAGTTTATTTTCGTAGTGAGATATATCACAAAGGACACCTCAGGATAGTGTTGCAGACACTTCAAGACCGCAAGCTATATGCTAAATCCTCCAATGTGAATTTTGGTTGAAATTGGTAGCATTTCTAGGCCATGTTATTTTAGGGGAAGGTGTGAAAGTATATTCTCAAAAAATTGATGCAGTAAAAAATTGGCCAAGACCCACCTCAGTGACAGACATAAGGAGTTTTTTTAGGTCTGGCAAGTTATTAAAGGCATTTCGTAGAGGATTTTCCTCTATCTAAACTTCATTGACTAAACTGACTCAGAATAAAGCCAAGATCCAAAGGGTCTAATGATCAAAGGAACGGCTCCGACGAGTTGAAACGAGACCACTTTTGCTCACGACATTTTGACACTTCAGTAGGGAATCAAGAGTTCGTAGGTATTGCGACAAGCCAGAATTGGTCTTGGGTGTTTTCTAATGCATCTTGGTAAGTTAGTAGCTTATGCATCCAGATAGCTTAAGATTGACGAAAAGAATTATCAGACTCATGATTTAAAGTTAGCAGTAGTGGTGTTCGCCCTAAAGATTTGGCGTCACTATTTATATGGTGTCAACATTGATATTTTCACTGATCACAAAAGCATACAGTATATGTTCAAGCAAAGAGAGTTGAACCTCAGGCAGGGGAGGTGGCTCGAATTGCTCAAAGATTATGATATCGATATTCTCTATCACCCAGGGAAAGCAATTATTGTAGCCGATGTTCTTAGTCGGTGTTTTATGGGAAGTTTAGTTCACATTGAGGCAAAAAAAAAAGAACTATAGTGAAAAAAGTCCCCCGCTTAGTGAATCTAGGAGTTCGACTCTTAGACTCCGAAGATGGTGGAGTTATTGTTCAAAACAGGGCTTATTCCTCCTTTGTAGCCGAGGTAAAGGAGAAACAGTTTAATGATCCCTACTTACTGTAGCTGAAAGAGGAGATTCACAAGCATAAGATGAAAACTTTTGAACAAGAGGGAGATGATGGCACCTTAAGGTACAGAGGCAGACTACGTGTTCCAGACGTAGATGGACTCAGAGAGCGAATCATGACAGAAGCTCACTATTCCAGGTATTCTATTCACCCAGGTACCACAAAGATGTATCATAACCTTAAGAAAATTTATTGGTGGAACGATATGGAAAAGAATGTAGCAGATTTCGTGGCCAGGTGTCCAAATTATCAGCAGGTGAAAGCCGAGCACTAGAGGCCTGGTGGTTTTTCTCAGAACATAGAAATTTCCGTTTGGAAATGGGAGATGATAAATATGGACTTCATAACAGGTTTACCTCGCTCACTTTAAAAGCATGACTTGATTTGGGAAATTGTAGACCGACTTACGGAGTCCATGCATTTCTTGCCAGTAAAGATGACAGATTAAAGACCACAGATTCAGCAAAAGATTACTCCAAGTTGTACATTCAGGAGATCATCTGGTTGAATTGGACTCTGCTGTCCATCATTTCATATCATAGTGCTCGCCTTTACAACAAACTTTTGGAAATCCTTTTAGAAAGGATTAGACACAAGAGTGAACCTCAGCATAGTTTTTCATCCTCAGACAGATGACTAAGTACAACTCACTATTCAGACACTTGAGGATATGTTGATGGCATGTGTCCTTGATGTTAAGGGCTATTGGTATGATCACTTAACTCTCATCGAGTTTGTCTATAATAACAGCTACCACTCTAGTATCAAGATGGACCGTACGAAGCTTTGTATAGGTGAAGATGTAGGTCACCGATTGGTTGGTTTGAAGTATTTAAAGCAGAGCTGCTAGGACCAGACTTGGTCTACTAGGCTATGGGAAAAGTCAAATTGATTCAGGAGCAGTTGAAGATGGCTCAAAGTCGTTAAAAGTCCTATTCGGATGTGCGACGCAGAGACTTAGAGTTTCAAATTGTTGATTGGGTGTTTCTGAAAATTTCACCTATGAAAAGCAGTATGGGATTTGGGACAAAGGGGAAGCTCAGTCCCCGTTATATTGGGTCGTATAGGATCCTACGAAGGATAAGGCAAGTAGCTTATGAGTTAGAGTTGCCACCAGAATTTACTGTTGTACACCAAGTATTCCACCATTCTATTTTGAAGAAGTTCGCTGGGACCCGTCTCTAGTTGTTCCTATAGAGATCAAAAAATTTAAAGATAGTCTGTCTTACGAGGAGATTCCAATGGTTATCCTTGATCATCAGGTTCACAAGTTAAGAACTGAGGAGATTACTCTAGAGAAATTAGAAAGTCGAAGAGGCTACGTGGGAAGCTGAAAAGGACATGAAGTCTGAGTATCCTATCTCTTTGAAGAGAAAGCAAAAAATGTTGAAGGTAACTAACCTTTTCATTCAAACCTTATATTATAATCTCTATGTCTTTCAATATTCTGTCAGTCCAGTATTCAATCCGTTCAGTAATCATTCAGTCTAGTATCTTAGCAATTTAGTAATCATGTATTCATTCGATTCCATATATATGTGTTCCTGATAGTTCAATGTTACATGTTTCCATCAGTCCTGTTGAAGGTCAAGAGTTAGCCATAGTTACAATTAGTATAATCATTCAAGTTAATGAAATGATCCCAAGGGGGAGATAATATAACACTCCGTAAATTTGGGTTAGGTGTGGATGTGTTGATTGGATATTAATGTGACATTTTAGACATATGAAGTCCTGTCGGGATAACCTTGGGTGGAAATAGTTGCTTTGGGATCAAGACAAATAGTGAGGTGCTTGAGGTTCAATAGAATTGGCTAAGTTTACGGGAGGTCTACCTTCCAGCCCGATTTCATGAAAATACGTTGAGAATTTAAAAAACCTCAAAACGTGAAAGTTGTAGAACTTTGAAATTCCAAAGGTATATTATGGAGCTCAAACGAACATATGAGTAAAATGTTATGACCATTTTACTAACCTGCGACAGGCTGCGGCAGAACCTGTGTTTCACAGGTCAAGTCTGCGACGCAACCTGCGTTTCATAGGTTAAGCACCAAAAATCATAATTTCCTGTCACAAACTACGTTCGGTTTGCGTCCAGCAAGTCACACCTGCATTTCACAGGTCGTGCTCGCCTAAAAAACTACATATCGTGAAGTTTTTAAAAATCATTCATTCTACTTCATTTATGGTTGACTTTTTTAGGAGAAAAGGCCCTAGAACTTCCCAAACCTCCTAAGGTTAGTTCTTCCTCAAGCATCTAGTATTTTCCCATCATATTAATAAGGAGTAACACCCCTATACGGATAATTAACAAGATTCTACTCTATAATCCTAAGAAAACGCTTCTCAAGGATTCAAGTTCATATTTTTGGGATTCTTCTCCAAAAGTTTTGGAGTGATTAAGGTATGTAAGACTTTCTTATTCCAATCAGTTATAGCTTTGAATTGGTGATTATGGACTCTAAGTGCTTGAGAGATAAGTTAATGGGTTAGATAGTAAGAAGCGTATGAACTATTGTATGGTTTGGATTGTTGACTTAGGGTTGTTGTAATCACATAGGTGATGAAGAATGATGTTAATTATATCTATTTGAGTTTGTAGAATCACCTAGAAGCAAGAGGTTGGGTAATTGGATGAGGAAGCACTATTGATGAAGGTTGTGGAGTTTTATGCTCATCAAGTGTTTGATAAAATGCGTAGATAGACAAAGCATCAGTATACTTGCTAATATCGAATCCCTTTAACTTGTATTGTTATATATTAAGGTTGAAAGGGTTGATGAACATTCTGTTACTCTCAAAAGCCGGAATTAAGGTATGTGAGGCTAACTCTCTACGTTTGGGAACGTTAATGATTTTCCCCGTGCCACATTCTTTTACAACATTACTAATTGCCTCAGAATTATTGTTAAGCTTAGTTCTTTTAGTAGTTACAAAACTTCTATTCTCTAGTTTCGTAATTCGTTCATGACTTTCATTCTGAACGTTGTGAGCTCAGTACGTAATCAATATAGACTTGTGTTTGATACCCATGAGTCTCAGTCTAGAATACTCAGCATGTTTATAAATGGTTAAAGCTTCAGGTCTCATAATCAGTTCATGAATATATGTCTCAGTGAGTTATTGCTTAGCATATCCGTGTTGTACCTTTCAACATGATTTTAAGCTCTTTTATATAAATTATTTAATGTTGAACACCTGTGTTTTGGGCCAAAGGCCACAGTTATGTATACGTATACTTGGACCTGAGGCCACAGACTTGTGCATTTATATTGGGCCTGAGGCCACAGATTATGATTTCAGTAAGCAGGTGATTCTCCATTCAGAACAGAAAATATTCTTATCTTTGTTTCTTTTGTTCACTTCAATTATCAGCTATCAGATCGCATTTCAGTTTTAGTACTTACGGTTCTTTCTTTTAGTTGCTTTACATTCTAGTGCAATTCTAATGTACTAATGTCCTTTTTGCCCGAGGCCTAAATCTCATGATGCAGGTAACGATTTACAGGACGACGCATCTGCTTGCTAGGATCTCTAGTATCAGCTGATTAGTGAGCCCCAGTTCTGTAGAGGCCTTATCATTTATTTACAGTCTTTTTAGAATTTTCAAAAAGTCGGGTATGTCAGGGGCCTTGTCCCGGTAGAGGGTTCATAGACTATAGTTGCAGACTGTCAGAGTTTAGCAGACTTTAGTGTTAGCCGTGTTGGCTACGTATTTATGCTCTCACACTTATTCAATATTTTCGCAGTTATGTTTATTTAGTCAGACGTTTAGTAGATCAGCATGTGTTAAGTTTATTTTCGCATTCAGTATGTTTTGATATCACATGTTGATTCATCCAACCAGTTAGTTCGCTCGGTCACATGTAGTCGGACACCGAGTGTCGTGTTACGCCCAGGCCATGGTTCGGGGCGTGACATTGATTTTGGTAGATTTTTCAAAGTTCATTTATTGGGTAAGATTGTAACTCTCTTTTTATGATTATTCCATGGATTAGTAAGGATTTTCTTGTTAGGATTCTTGATTTAAGAGTAAAAAATTGGGGATCTTGAACCCTAGGATTGAATTATGAAATTCTTCAATTAAGCATGAAATTGTTAATGGATTTGACTGACTTTTAGTATATAGACTCTATAAATCATGGGTAAAGTAATTTTTGACTGAATTTCCTATTTTTCCCTTCGTGGCTTATAATCACTATTTGGATGCCTTTTTAGGTTCGAATTTAAAGCATGCTAATATGGGTACCGTTGAGGTCGTATGACATCATAGAGTAATAAATTGACCATGTTGGCCCCGATTTCTCAATAAAATTATGGTTTTGACCTTTGGGGCTTTGAACAGGGTTTTGGGTTGACTTTCTAAACCCAAATCTTTTATACATCTTTATGGGTATCATTTGACTCGTATTCTTACGTAGAATACTCATTTGGACAAATTGGGATAGTTCGGAGGCAATACGAAAAGGCAAGCCGGTTTTGTGATTTCAGACTTCTATTTCTAGGCAAGTTGAGACTTTATACCTCATTTAGAGCGACGTAGTTGGTCTAAAAAACTAAATAAGAGGGTGTAATGGGGTTATTAAGGGGTTCCCAATACTTGTGAGGTGACGAGCCTTTGTATTGGGTACAAGTGTCATGTTATGGGTATTGGTGCAATTTAAATTGTATAGTCGGTCTGAATGCCATACTTTAGGCACTAGCTGGTAGATAGTACGATCCCATGGATCTGTGAGTGGGGTCTGAAGCCCGTATTTTCTGTCTCTTTGTTTGTGCGTCTATCTTGTCTAATATATGTATCATTCATCACTCCTAAATACTCATAGAAAGGTGGAAAATAAGCTAAAACTATGATTTTATGGCGTATTTGGCTAAAGGTGGAACCTTTATGGCGTATTTGGCTAAAGGTGGAACCTTTATGGCTTATAATGATCAAAGATAAAGCCTTTACTATATGCATTAGCTTTTTGTGGTTTTTATGTCACATTTATGCTTCCTATGATATCTCATGCTTTATACTTTGAGGGTACATATGTGGGTCTGAAGGGTAATGATTCCGAACAGAGTAATGATGACTTTATAAGCCAATGGGCTAGAGACAGGTACGATAAGCCTTAGGTCTAAGTGTTATGATATCCGCCTACGAGGATAAGTTATGAGATTGGAAGCCTAATGATGGCTAAGGAACCCGAAGGGAAATCATTCTGGTGGTATATAGACCTCGCGAGTCTCCCATGGGTTACTGTTCGCTGATGCCCGGGCGTGTGTATACCGGGTGATGGAAAGGCCTTTAATTGCATTGCATCTTATATCATTGCACATTATATCATCTCGTTGACTATTTGGTTGTAAATTGCTATATTGATTGTCTGATTTGTTTTGAGCATATTCTTAGAGAATTGATGAACTTGTGCCTTAGAAGCGTCATTTAGGCTTATAACTTGAGAATTATTATGATCATTGGGATTATTATTACTGTGAAATAATAATGGTTAAGTGTGGAAGTAGTAATCAAAGACCAGCCCTCGTCTTCATTTTATCTAGGGTTGGTCGACGATACTGCTGAGTACCTATTATTTTTGTACTTACACTATACTTGTTGCACCCTTTTTGTGTACAGATTCAGTTCCTGGTTCGAGTGGATTACATGATCTTACTTTTTGTTGAGTTGCAGTCTAGGAGGATCCAGGGTGAGCTACCATTCGATTCATAGCACCAGATTCCCTTCCCCTTTTTCTTCTGTCTCCTTATTTCAAATACACTGTAATAGTATTACTTATCAAACTTGTAATTGTATTATAGTTGTTTAAGTACTATGGCATTGGATTTTGGGATGGTTTTACCGTCTTTCCGTTTGACTTATGTTATTAAGGTTTTATTAAGACTTAACCTGATTTATTTGATCAATTCCATTTATTTTAACTCTATAATTCTTCAATTTGGTTTGTGGACGGTATCACGCCTTGAACCATGGCCTGGACATAACATGGCACACGGTGCCTGCATGCATATGACCGAGTAAACCAACTGACTGGCTGGATCAACATGTGGTTTAACTGTAAGCTAAATATAAACACACAACATGCTGATCTACTAATGAGTCTGACTGAAATATCATAAATGCGAAAAGTGCTGGAAAGTATGCAAGTATAAACGAGTAGCCGACAAGGCTAACACATAAAATCCTGCTAACATCAGACTGACTGGGCTATAGTCTACGAAGCCTCTAAAGAATACTGAAATGCTAGCTATTTACCGGGACAAGCCCCCGGCATACCTTACTAACTAAAATACTATAAAGACTGAAAAAGAGGGATAATGTCCCAAAAGACCGGGGCTTACCAATAGCTACTTCAAGATGTCTTAGCAAGTAGAATCATCAACCTATAAATCATTACCTGCATTGCGAGATGCAGGCCCCGGGCAAAAAGGGACGTCAGTACATTTGAATTGCACTGGCATGTAAAACTAACTTCAAATATAAGTACTCCCTGAACATAAGTACTCCCCGCTCTGAATGAGAAACCACTTGTTCATCTGAGTAAATAAGTTGTGGCCTCAAGCCCAATATATATGTGCACAAGTTGCGGCCTCGGGCCTAAGTATATGTATACATAACTGTAGCCTTAGGCCCAAAGATGCATAAGCATAAACTACGACCTCAGGCCCAAACACAAGTGTTCAACATTCAGGGATTTAAAATCAGGAACTTAGAATCATACTGCAACACATGATGCTGAAATATCGAATCATACTGAGTTACATAATACTGGAATGCTGAATAGAACTAGACTGAGACATGTATTCATATTAAACTAATTTGTTATAACTGAGGCCCAAACGTAGAGAGTTAGCCTCACATACCTTGATTCTGGCCTATTAAGCGTATCACAATGTTTGTCACCTCTTTTACTGATAATCCATCGCAATATATATCAAGAGGAACCAATATTAGCACTAATGCTCATGTTTTAGTCACTTAGGCATTTTATCAAACACCTGATGGGGGTAAAGCTTCATAGCCCTTATTAATAGTCTTTTCTTCACCCAATTCCCACTCTACTACTTCTAGGTGATTCTACAATTCCAAATAGATATAACTAACACTATTTTTCATCACCTAAATGATTACAACAATCTTAAGTCAACAACCCAAAGCCCTAGAATAGTTCATATGATTCTCATTATCAAACCCATTTAATATTCTCCAAAGAACTCATCAATTCACAACTATAAATGATTAGGGAGTAGAAGAAAGGGATTAGAGACTTGAAATCAACCTAGAATCATAATAGAACTTACCTTGAAGGGTCTTTGAGGTTTGGACTTGTTCTTTCTTGCCTTGGGATGATTTTTCCTGAATAGAGGTGTTAGGGAATGAACCCTAAGCTTAAATATAAGTTAAAACACGAAAATATAAGGTTTTGACCCAAAAACTCAACCCATCTGCGTCGGGCCAGCATTAACGTCCAATGCGAGACACACAGTAGACTTTTGGTCAGAAAGCATGACTTCCCATGCGTGGCCCTCAATGTGAGGCCAACGAAAGCACCCATGCGCGACGCGTGTCCAACACAGGTGGCGCATGTCGGCTTTTGCACAGTATTCGGTACAATGGGCATAACGTCTTGTATAGAGCTCTGTTCAAGCTCTACAATATACTGTTGGAAAGGTATTTCAAAGGGCTACAACTTTAATGTTTGATTTTTTCTCAAAATCTCAACGGATTTCATAGAATTGGTCTGGAAGGCAAACTTAGCCGATTCTATTGAATCTTAAGCACCTCACTATTCGTCTTGATTTCAGAACAACTATTTTCACCCAAACTCATCCCGATAGTACTTCACATGTCTAAAATGCCACATAAATACTCATTTAACACATCCACACCTATTCTGAATTTATGGAGTGTTACATTAACGTGTGGCCAACGCGCGTGGCCTACTGCTCTGAGCGTTTTTCTGTCACTCATAACTTCTTGCTTCGATCTCTGTTTGGCCTGATCTTTATATAGATGGAAAGGTATTTCCATGCGCTAAAACTTTCATTGAGGGAACTTTTCCAAATTCACATCTAATCAAGGGGTTATGGTTGCCTGAAGTTACCTTTATGAAGTAGATATCCTACCAGAAGAAAATAAAGTGTCTCCTACCAACCTGCCCCTCATAAATCCATATTTCGCTTTTGCCAAAAAGATATGTTCCCTGTGGTCACAAATTTGTTCCCTGGTCTAATAAAAACCTAAAGGACCTAAAGAATACGTTGATGCCTAAGAACTTGACCAGTACCCTATTCTTGCAACTCAAGAGGAACAATTTATCACTCTACAAATTCAAGATGATTTTCCTAGACAGTGGAAAAATCATGGTTTCACCCATATCCATTTTTGTGTTGTTAGAATTGCGTTGACATATCATGGAAGAAAAGGCCAACCAGTCGGGGCTCGCCTTGCTCTTCTTGATACCAGATATCATAAGTACCAACATACGAATTTGGGTACCACAGAAGTCACTCTAAATACTGGGACAATTTTTGTCACTATATTTCCAAATTTCAACATGTCCTGTATGATCCATATCTGACGGAGGCTTAAAAAATTCAAGTCCAAATCCAAGGTGCTCCATAAGCTAGAGATGCTATTAAAGATACTCTACATTATCAAATAGCTTGGCGAGTTCATAATCATGCTATGGATCTCTCTCTTCCAGGTGGAGAAAATGTTTTGCTCTTAAAAGTATATGCCACCAATGGAACTACCATGTAACTACCTGCTAGGTCGTTATGGGGGGTGACTTAGAAAACTAGACCTCCATTGGAAATTTCGAGGCCGCGAGTGAGTCCGTAGGGTGTTTTTATGTGTCCGTGCATGTTTTATTTGCGTCTGTAGAGCTTTGGATTGGTATTGGAATTTTTGGGTGGAAACGAATTTGCAAAAACCCGAGCTACTGGTCAAAATGGACCGCTGCAGCGGGTGTGGGACAGCGGCAGCAAGTTCGGCATTGCGGGTAGGGGGTCGCTGCCATTGGGAGGTAGGACTTTAATGGGGTCCGCCATAGCGGGAGCTTTCCCACTATTGCGAGACCGCTGCAGCGAGGCTTTGACCGCTGCAGCGAGGCTTTGACCGCTGTAGCGGTCGATGAGAGATAGAATCCGTATTTTATATTCTTTATTCCGAACCCATTCCTCACATAACACCAAAATAATTTCTAAGAACTGCTGTGGCAAAATTCTAAGGCTAGGGGTAAAGTACGCTTGAAAAGTAAGTCTCAACCCTTGGCTTTGTTAATTCCATCATCATGATAGATTCCATGATTAGTTAAAGGTCTGTTAATAGTGAATGAAAGGGCTAAAACCCTAGAACTTAAGAAACTCTTGAACAATGAATGGGTTGTCGATTTTATAGTTGTTTAATCATCTAGGAGTATAGATTACCACTTCTTAGGATGAGGACTTGTCTATTAATGATAGAACTTGTTGAATGAGACCTAGGGTTTCATAAAGATGATAACTTTGGTATAAAAGCTGCTTGTAAAAAGGTTGGAACTATTAGAAAACCCACGAACGGATAGAATATGATTATTATGATGAAATAACACTTAGTGATAGTTCACCCATTTGAAAAGGGTAGGAGTAGTTGGGTTCTTTTCCCCAACATGTTGTATTATTTGAGTAGATGATTTGAATACTTATATAGCTCTATATTTCTAGACTTTGAATGTTCGGAAGCTTTGAAAAGGGGAAAGCTATCGCGGAGTGATTACATTTTTCCAGTTATGCTCTGAGGTAGGTTATGGTCTACTTGAGTTAGACTTTGATTGGTTGATTGTATATATAACGACATTGATAGGAGAAGCATGATTAGGGCTTTGAAGATAAAGTGTGGTTGGTAATTCCTGCAGTATGATGGTGATTGATAAAGAAGGAGTTCATAAATACTCTTCTTATTAACTTGGATTAATCCTTTATTCATGATATTGATGAATTGAGTCTTGATATGACTTGTGACATGGTGACTTGTGTTCCCTGATATTGATTTATTGATTGTTCATATTCCTTATTGTTGTGGAACGGAAATACATTGTGATGAGAAAGATATTATAAATATGAAAAGACACATTTGACAGGGGGTGAGGATCTGGCCTAGCTATGGGCTCGTGATCCAAGGTCAGCTCCAGAGCGAGTAGTACATGCACACCATGGCTCTCCTGCAGGTCATGGTTAATGGGTCAAACACTACCATTTAGCATGTTTGTACGGATATGGGACAGAGTGGAGATAATTTGTGATTTACGACTGTGTTTGGTGATTACATGGGTTGAGTTACCCTTATGGATTTCTACTTGTGTGGATTTACCTTATCCCTGTGTTGGCTGATATTTTGGTGTTCGATGATTCTTGTTGATAGTTCCTGAGATTATGTGTTGTTGTGCCTATCTGTCTATCTTATTGATTTTGTGATTGTATGCATGATACTAATCTTAGTCCACCTATGATATCTACCAGTACGTAGTGTTTGTGCTGATACTACCTTGCTGCATTCTTTTAAGTGCAGATTGTGATCCAGAGACATCTATGAGACCTCAAATTTGATGAGGCCGGTTCACGGCTGTATTCGAGGGGCGAGCTCTTATCCATTGCCGTGCTGCACGAAGATCTTTCTTATTTTAGATGTCTATTTCATTTCAGACATTTATGTTTGTCTTAGACAACTATTCATTCTTTAGACAGTTATGTTTTAGAGTCCTTGTATGATGACTTTCGGATTTTAGGGGTTTAATAGTTAGACTTTCACAGATTTTATTTATTTATGGCATGACTAGACATTTGGAGATTTTTATATCTGTTATATCCTTGAATGTTTTAAAACTGGCTAAGTAATATGGTAATCGTTTTGATGGTTGCTTAAGTAGATGGTTCGCCTACTAGGAGATTTGTGTGGGTGCCACTCACGACTACTTGGGTCATGACAAAGTTGGTATCAGAGACCTAGGTTCATCGATCTCGTTGTACAAGGACATGTCTAGTAGAGTCTTGCAGATCGGTATGGAGATGTCTATAATTATCTTCGAGAGGCTATGGGACACTAGGAAAATTCAATTTCTTTCTTTCATGCTACTTGATTCCAATTGGTATCTAGATGATTCAAATTGGTATCTGACTTTTTTTTTTATTCTCTCATAGAAAGTGAGGACTTATGTGGTAGCAGCAGCTAACGAGGTACCTACACCGGCCGCTGGGGTCGCAGCACACGGTGGAGGTCAGGCCGCTGGGGCCGCAGTTCGTGGAGGGAGGCCGAACGAGAGGTTGCAGTGGCGATCGTGGTAGAGGCGGGAGCAAAGCGACCCGGCTAGGGGCGGGGCTCCTGCGGCTGGTTAGCAACGCACTGAGTCCCCTGAGCCTCAAGTAGTCCCAAATGAGGCAGCAGAGTTTGAAGCAGCACCAGTGTTAAGGTTCACTTTTACGCGGGTGGATAAAAGCTACTAGGAGGTTGTTGGTTCTCTAATTGGATTTTATATTTTTAGAATCACCACCTAATTATTAAGGGAAATTAGAAAAATCGGGTTTAAAGAGTTTTTCAAGCAAGAGAAAAATTCTTTTAAACCAAAGTTTGAGGTAAGGGTTCTGGTGATCCCCTAGGGAAGGTTTTACGCACCCTAGTATTAAAGATCCGTAGAATACGGTTGACCTACGAGCTTCAATGTGTGATTAATGCAATTATTTGCTTAAAATCGTTTAACTTTCTGCAAAAGTGTCATTCATTTTTTATCATAAACTCAAAAAGAAAAATTGGCAAAAAAGTCCCCTTAGAAAAGGGGTTTTTGGGTTTAAAAATCCGCGTAAGTGTTCAACTCACTTTGTTGCCGGACTAGGACACACCCGGAATTTCTCCCGAGTAGAGTCACTACTATTCTAGTCCTAATTAAATGAGTTTAGTTCTCACGGGTTTTATTGTACGTATATATATAAAATATGGAGTATATCTCCAATTTTATACATATATATAAGAAAGATACAAGTTTTATTGTTTGAGTCCAATTCTTTTTATTTTTTCTGAAGCTCGTAATGTCAACCCGCATTCTAATTCCCAAATCCACATGTCGCAAATTCTGTCCAGCAGATGTTCCTTTTGCCATTTTTAATTCGGCTCGAATCATGGGCTTGCAGGCCTAAAAGGTCTTTGTTATCAAGCCTGCATTCAGTTTCAGAATTTCCCAAGTCCAAAATCAATTTCCAGTTCTCGTAAACTTGTCCAAATCCTTTTAAGTTAAGAAATCTGCTTCTTTTGATTGTATAAAGACATAAGTTTTTAAAAAACTATTCTTGCCATGCCAGTTTCAATCTCATAATCAGTTTCCGTTTTAAACAAATACAATTCTCCAAACAGTCTTATATTTCAAAAGAATCGTTAATCCGTCATTTATTAGTTGAAGAAGAAAGTATTTATCTTATTTAACTCAAACCCGTTTGACTTAATAAAATTCCTTTTTTTTTTTTGCTCTTTTATACCTTATCGTGACATGTTAAAACAGGTTTGAACCTTTTAAAAATTATGATTAATTTTTTTTTTTAAAAAAAAGGCTTTTAGCCGAGTTTGGAAATCAATTTTTTGGCGACTTTTCTAAATTATCTAATCATTTCCTAAGTTCTAACATTCTCTAATATGATTTTGGTCATACTTAAACTAGCAATTGATTATTTCAATTGTAGCCCCTTAGCCATACAACAAGCAATTTTATGGAATTAATCACAATTAAATCACTCTATTAGCTATGGTGAAATTCCAATAATTGCATATGCAAGATTGAATTGAGGGGTAAAATGATTAATTCATTTAATTAATCAAATTCTTTGAATTAAATAGAGTGAAATACTTGCTAATTGACAATTGAACAATTTAAACAATTAAATAAATAATTGTTCCAAATTATTTTTTCTCTTGGTTAAATATAGCAAAATTATCATAATTGTAAATATGTGAATTAATTTCCAAATGATTTATAATATTATAGAAATCATTTTACCATACAAGAATGGTACAATGTTATCTAAATAACTTTTAAAAATTTGTATTTCACTCTGTTTAATATCCATGGACTCAGGGTAATTAAAAGAATTAAGGGATGTCAAAAATCAGGTCAACTTTGTTGATTGTCATTATAGCTCCGGTGTTGTTTGTGATGGTCCAAGTGTTGAAAATTAGGTGAATAATGTGTTACCGAATGATGTGATGACTTGAGGTGCCCAGTGATGATAGTGTTATGGTAGATTTCACTTGTGTTACACATCGTCTATTGTAGCTCCTCAATTGGATAAAGGTTCAGGACTTGGTGTATTTTCTAGGCCAGTGGGAGGTCCGGGGATGAGCATGATCTGTTTTGGAAGTTCACTAAAATGAAACCTCTAGAGTTCTATGGCACTAAGGTCGAGGATGCGTACGAGTTCATCATGGACTGTCATGAGAGGCTCAATAAGATGGGGGCAGTAGAGAAGTATGGTGTGGAATTTATGACCTTCTAGCTCTTGGTATCAGGTGTTTCTAGACAAGTATGTTCACCGTACTTTGAGGGACCACAAGCACGATTATTTCAGTAATATTGAGCAGGGTAATCTATCTGTAGTTGCCTATGAGGCTCGATTTCGTTCATTGTCTCGCTATGCCCTCCATCTTGTGCTTACTGAGGAGGAGAGGGTTAGGAGATTTGTGAAGGGGTTGAACACTACCTTTCAGTTGTATTGGTTGACTTTATTTTGCGCTTATTAGTTCTTCCTTGAAGTGATGGATCATGTTAGGACTGTCGAGGGAGTTCGGCAGGAGGGTTATCATAAGCACGTGGAGAAGAAGGCCCGAAAGGGTGGTGGTTACAGTGGCTTTTTTACTAAGGGCCAGGGTTCCCAATTTTATTCGGGACGTCCTATTCGTCAAGCCGTGCGGGGGGTTTTGCGAGGCCAATCGTGGGCAGGTCAAAGACTATTCCGGCCAACCGGGGGCTACATGAGGCAGCTCTAGATTATGGTGGTTATTCGGCTTCATCCGTTTCTTTTTAGCGTTTGACGCTAGACCGCAGATGTTTTGAGTATGGTGATATGGGGCATTTCTAGAGAAATCATCCCAGACTTAGGCAAGGCGGCCTGGGTACTGTGTTGCGGCTCCCGCAATTCAAGTGCCAAGTGAGGGGGAGGATCTTATGGTAGAAACCGTGCTCAGTCTGGGTGTAGTGGGCACACTGTTGGTAGAGGTAGCCCCCAGCCTAACCGAGGCTGGTTTTAGTCTGTAGAGGTAGTCATTAGCTCAGTAGGAGTGGAGCTCAGACAGGGCAAGTTGATCGCAATGGTTCGCGGGCTACTAGTAGACAGGTTCATTGTTATACATTTCCTGGCAGTTGAGGCCGAGGGCTACGATGTCGTTATTATAAACATATCGCCTAGAGAGGGTCACCGGATGGCTTCTGTATTATTTGACCCGGGTTCTACATTTTCTTACGTTTCTACATATTTCTCTATGGGTCTTGATATGGTCTATGATTTACTTGATGTCTCTATACATGTATCTACTCCAGTTGGAGATTCTGTGATTGTAGATAGAATTTTTTGATCTTGTACTATCACACTTTTGGGGTATGGCACCTGGGTTGACATAATAATCTTAGACATGGTAGATTTTGATGTCATCTTGGGTATGAGTTGGCTATCTTCTTATCATGCAATTCTTGACTGTCATGCCAAGACAGTCCCCTTAGCTATGCCTAGGGTGCCTAGACTTGAGTGGAAGGATAACCTTAGTCCCTCCCTAAAGAAAAAAAATTTCTTTATTCGTGCAATGAAGCTAATGGACAGGGGGTGTTTGGCTTATTTGGCACATATTCGTGATGCCAGTGTTGACGGTCCATCTCTTGAGGCAGTTCTTGTGGTATGTGAGTTTGCGGAGGTGTTTTTCGCTGACTTTCCAGGCATGCCACCTGACCGTGAAATTTATTATTGCATTGACTTAGAGCCAGGGGCCCACCCTATTTATATTCCGCCATATCGGATGACACCAGTAGAGTTGAGGGAATTAAAAGAATAACTTCAGAATCTTTTTAATAAGGGTTTCATTCATCTGAGTGTCTCCCCATGGGGCGCACCTATTCTATTTGTGGAAAAGAAAGATAGGACTATGCGGATGTGCAATGATTATCGCCAGTTAAATAAAGTCACCATCTGAAATAAATACCCCGTCCCTCGTATTGATGATTTGTTTGACCAGCTACAAGGGGCTTCTGCGTTTTCAAAAATTGACTTGAGGTCAGGGTATCATCAGTTGAAAATTTGGGCAGAGGATATTCCTAAGACTACTTTCCAGACCAGGTATGGGCATTATGAGTTTCTGGTTATGTCTTTCGGGCTTATTAACGCCCAGCTGCTTTTATGGATTTGATGAATGACATTTTTAAGCCATACTTGGACTCTTTTGTGATAGTGTTTATTGATGACATCCTGGTGTATTTGAAGAGTAAGGAAGATCATGAAAACACTTGAGAGCTATCCTTGGGTTGCTGAGAGACAAGGTATTGTATGCCAAGTTCTCTAAGTGTGAGTTTTGGCTTGCATCTGTGTCCTTCTTAGGGCATGTGGTTTCGAAGGACGGAATTATGGTGGATTCGAAGAAAATTGAGGCATGAGGGATTGGGCCAGGCCCACTTCCATGACAGAGATCTGCAGTTTCGTGGGTTTGGCTAGTTACTACCATTGGTTCGTGAAAGGGTTTGCTTCCATTGCTTCACATTTGACCTGTTTGACTCAAAAAGTGGTACCTTTCCAGTGGTCCGATGAATGTGAGGAGAGCTTCCAAAAGCTTAAAACTTTATTGACTACAGCTCCTATTCTATCTTTGCCCGTGGAGGGCAAGGACTTTGTGATTTACTGTAATGCTTCTCATTCTGGTTTGGGTGCTGTTTTGATGCAGGAAAAGAAGGTGATTGCTTATGCCTCCAGACAACTGAAGATTCATGAGAAGAACTATCCTGCTTATGATTTGGAGGTGGCAGCGGTAGTGTTCACGTTGAAGATTTGAAGGCACTAACTTTATGGTGCCTGTTGCGAGGTATTTACTGATCATCGCAGTATTCATCATGTGTTTACTCAGAGGGATCTTAATTTTAGGCAGCGGAGATGAATAAAATTGCTTAAGGATTACGACATTACAATCTTGTATCATCATGGCAAGGCAAATGTGGTGGCAAATGCCTTGAGTAGGAAATCAACTAGTATGGGAAGTTTAGGTCGTTTAATTACGTCAGAGCGTCCGTTGGCCAGGGAGGTCTAGACTCTGGCTAACAGTTTCATGAAGCTGGATGTGTCTGGTTCGAGCAGAGTGTTGGCTTGTGTTGAGGCGAGATTATCATTTCTGGAGCAGATTAAGGCCAGACAGTTTGAGGATGCGAGTTTGAGTAAGATTCGTGATAAAGTTTTGCGTGGTGAGGCCAAGGAGGCCATAATTGATGATGAAGGTGTTTTGAGAATCAAGGGGCATGTTTGTGTTCCCCTGTCGATGAGTTGATTAAGACCATTTTAGCAGAGGCTCACAGTTCTAGATATTCCATTCATCCTGGTGCTACGAAGATTTACCCTGACTTAAGAAAGCACTACTGGTGGGCTAGGATGAAGCGTGATATTATTGAGTTCGTTGCCAGTGTTTGAATTGCCAGCAGGTGAAGTACGAGCACCAGAGACCCGGGGGTACACTTCAGAGGATGCCCATTCCAGAGTGAAAGTGGGAAAGGATAGCGATGGACTTTGTGGTTGGTCTTCTGAAGACCTTGGGTAAGTTTGATTCGATTTGGGTCATTATTGATAGATTGACCAAGTACGCATTTCATACCGATTCGGATTACCCATCTGTTGTGCCCGATTTATATCCGGGAGATTGTTCGCCACACTGAGGTTCCTATTTCCATCAAATCTGATAGAGGCACGGGGTTTACATCTTGGCTTTGGAAGAATTTGCATTTGGAATTGGGTACTAGATTGGAACTTAATACAGCCTTCCACCCTCAGATAGATGGTCAGTCTGAGCGGACTATCCAGGTCGTAGATGATATGCTCCGAGCTTGTGTGATTGACTTCAGTGGCTATTGGGATTAGTTCTTACCATTGGCTGAGTTTACATATAACAATAGTTATCACTCCAGCATTGATATGGACCCATTTGAGGCTCTTTATGGGAGGAGGTGTAGGTCTCCTATTGGATGGTTCGATCTTTTGTTGAAGTAAGGCCATAGGGTACGGATCTTTTGAGGGAGTCACTAGATAAAGTAGGTGATTCAGGAAAAGCTCTTGGTAGCTCAGAGTAGGTAGAATGAGTATGCGGATCGAAAGGTCTGAGATCTAGAGTTCATGGTTGGAGAAGAAGTCTTGTTGAAGGTCTCACCCATGAAGGGTGTGATGAGATTTGGGAAGAAGGGGTAAGGTTAGTCCCAGATTCATTGGTCTGTTTGAGATTCTCAATCGTGCGGGGGATGTATCCTATGAGTTGGCTTTGCCCCCATGTTTGTTAGGCGTTCATCCAGTGTTCCATGTCTCTATGTTAAAAAGATATCATGGTGATGGTTCATTCATCATTCGTTGGGATTCTATCTTGTTGGATAAGAATATGTCCTATGAGGAATAACCTATTTCTATACTAGATAGAGAGGTTCGCAAGTTGAGGTCGAAGGAAATAGCGTCAGTGAAGGTTCAGTGGCAGAACCGTCCCATTGAGAAAGCTACGTGGGAGACAGAATTCGATATGCAAAAGAATTATCCCCAGATTTTCACTGAGTCAGGTACCTTCCCCTTATTCTCTCTTTTATCCGTTTTGGGACAACGGATACTTAATTAGTATCTGATGTAATGACCCACTCGGTCGTTATGGGGGTGACTTAAAAAACTAGACATCCGTTAGGAGTTCCGAGGCAGCAGGTGAGTCCGTAGCGTGTTTTTATGTGTCTGTGCAAGTTTTGTTTGCGTCAGTAGGGCCTTGGAGTGGTGTTGGGATATTTGGGTAGAAACTGGTGCAAAAACCCGAGCTACTAGTCATAATGGACCTTTGCAGTGGGTGTGGGACTGCGGTTTTAACATATATAACAAGAAAGTTTTTAATGTTTATCCTTTACCTAGTTGACTTCTACTCTGGTTGTTTTGATGGTTTTCTTCTTTCTACTATTTTTCCCTTGTGGGCCCACCCTTTTTTGTTTGTTTTGGATTGTTGTGTAGTGGGCATGGTTGACATAATTCCCGAGGTGGTCGAATATCTTAAGTTGGAAAATTTGCTAAGTTAAAGAATCTTTAAGTGTTAGGTTCACTTTAGGCATCATCGGGGGTATTTGTGTGATTTTGGGAATTTTGTTAGTTTCATTAGCTCTGAAACGTCAAATATAGGCTGGTTGTGTATTTGGAAAGGTTCTCGAGGGAATCGGGGGCATTTTGGTCATTTGGTTGGAAAGTTGGTTTTTGGCCATTCGGGATTGACTTGGTCAACGTGACCTCTTTAAGGAATTTTGAGTGCGCGAGTGAGTTCGTAGCGTATTTTTACATATGTCTGCTTATTCGGTTTGTATTGGGGAGGTTCCGGGATAGTCTCGGGATTTCGGGGTGTAAGAGTTAAGACCAGATTTTTTCTAGTTCTGGTGTATTCGCTTCGGTGAAGGAGGTTCCGCCCCTGCAGAATCTCTCCAATGAGAGGAGGCCCGCAGGAGCGAGGTTGGGGCGACTTGGCTTGTTTTCGCTTCGATGAAGACTTTTCTGCAGGAGCGACGCTGCTACTGCGAGTGAGGTTCTGCCATCGCGGAGCCTGAGATATTTAATGAGTTTCAGCCGAAGCGAGCGCGCGAGTGCAAAAGTGAGTGCGCAGGAGCTAGAAATCGCTGAACAGAATGACTTTTTAGTGTCTTTCATCCTTAGACATTCCATTGTAAACCCTTAAGTCTTGAGAGCGATTTTGAAAGAGATTAAGGAGATTCCAAGGAGAAACCATTATTGGGTAAGTCTTCTAAACTTGATATTTGATTATTCCCATGATTTAGATTCATAATCCATGCTTAGAATGCTTGAATTAAAGAGGAAACTGAGGGGTTTTGGAAACTAACTTACGAATTGGGGTTTTTGGTAATTGAGCATGAATTAGCGATTATTAATGGATGATTTTTAGTTTATGAGTTATATTAAGTATGAGGAACATGATTCTAGGTTCAATTTATTATTTTTCCCTTTTGGGTTCAGAATCCTAATTTTAGGGCTTAATTTGGGGATTTGGATTTATGTAGCAATATGGGTGTTAATGGATTCGTATTCTAATTTATAATCCATATTTGACTAGACTTTGATCATTTAGAGATCATTCAGAATGGCAAGCGGGCTTTGTGATTCGAGATTCGGCATTCCAGGCAAGTTGAGACCGTGCACTCTTTCTTGAAAGTGTGGTTGGCTAAAATGAATCTAATAAGAGGGTTATGGGTTAATTAAGGGGGTTACGATACTTGTGAGGTGACGAGCACCTGTATCGGATATCGGTCTTCATGTTAAGGGTATTTGCACACTTTCAATTGTATAGTTGGTCTGAATGCCATGCTTTGGGCACTAGCTGATAGATTAGTACGATCCTTTGGATCTGTGATGGGGGTCTGATGCCTGTACTTTATGTCTCTTATCATTGCCTGCTTTATTTATTTGTGTGCACATCACTCATATATCCTCGTTGGGAATGAAAAGGAACTAAAACGTGAAGCCTTTATGATAATAAGAACCTAAGAATGGATTTCATGCGTATATATTTGCCCTTGATTTGATGTATGCCATATTCATACTTTACATGTATTTCATGCATACTATTTGAGAATATGATTGTGAGTCCGAGGGAATCTAGTTCCGGAGGAGTGATGGTGCTTTAACGGGTTCCGTTGAAAAATGGGTTCGGTCGGCCAGTGACAAGTTCTTAAGACATGATATATGGAAAATCGTGATCCGAGGGTGCTATCGGAGCGGTCCGTGATCTAAAGACTTTATGAAACGGTGATATGGGCCTCATGAGCGCCCCATGGGTCACAATTCATTGACATTTAAACGTGTGTAGATCGAGATATGGAGTAAAGGCCTTGCATTGCACAACATCCATTCATTCCTTATGTCGTTTTGTTGTGAATGCTCATATTTGACTTGTTTTATCTTGATATCTACCATTTATTTGAGTTTAACTCTTCAAAATATGATTATTCTGCATTTCAGACTAATGGCAGACTAGTGTGGTTGTGGTATCGTAAACCAACCCTCATCTCTGTTCTGGACTGGGTCGATCAATGATGCTGTTGACTACCCGTTGATTATTGTACTCGCGCTACACTTGCTGCACCTTTTTGTGTGCAGATTCGGTCCCCAGTACTAGTGAAGTTCGTGACTACCGCACGTTAGGAGATTTTTTGAGGCATCGGGGTGGGCACCATGGTTCTGGACAGCTCCGGACTCTCTTCTATTTATTACTTTTTGTCTTTCCTCACTTCAGACAGTTCCATTAATGTATTTTAGACTATTTGTACTCTTTAGTAGTCCTTGTATGCGGGTGACATCAGATTTTGGGATAAGTGTGATAACTTTCGAAGTATTTTATTTAAGATTATTTAAGACTTGAAAATCGGCTTCTATGATTTATTTCCGCATTTAGTTTTCCTCTTAAAAAGGGTACATTAATGGCTTGTGTTGGCTTACTAGCACGGTAGGGCTAGTGCCATCACGACTTGAGATTTTGGGTTGTGACAATTTTACTGATTTTATGGACTGTAGCAATTGTTGAATTCCCCCCAAAAAAATATGAATCTTTATTTTTGAAGAATTTGTTTCCGGTTGTAGTCGCTCAAACAATTAAGCATGTGGCAGCCACGGTTAGTATGTACAGGTTATAGATTCCTTCACTCTGACAATCGAGAGTGGTGAAACGACTTTTAGCGTGTTGGTTTTGGTGTTTTTGCTTGGTAAGACTTTCCCACTTCTAATATATTAGTCGCCTCTGCCAATTATTGTTGGCTGTGCACTTTCAACGGCTACTGAGCTCCATTCAACATGACTGGTTTTACGAGTGCAATGTATCTAATATTGCATTTGTGTTCCGAAATATATTCTCAAAGAAAGTAATGTAGGGGAAGTCTGTAAGCGGGATGACCTATTATGCGTGTTTGTCCCTTATGTCTCTGCAATCCTTATACCTTTTGCAATTACAATGGAGGGCCCCAGATGTGGCCAGTCAGATGGAAAAATGCTCTCGTATAGAATGGAACGCGTGACCCGTGATTCATCAATTTGAACACCCTTTGTCATTGATGGATGAAACATAAAGGCATTTGTATCTAGCTATAATGTGAACCAAATAAGTGATTAGCTACTAGGTGTGATAATGTCACGACCCAATTTCACAAAGTCGCGCGGGCACCTATCTATCCTACCTCAGTAGGCGAACCCTTAATTCAACCTTCACAAACACAGTATATATATATATATATATATATATAAACCAAAAAGATTTAGATAATATAATAAGAATACTAGATGAGATAGAAATTATAGGTGAAAAACCTTTAAAACATTGGAAAAATAACAAAATTGTATGTAAATTAGACATAATAAATCCAGAATATATAATTAAAACAGCTTCAATAGAAGCAACTAACCACGATATAGAAGACTTTAAAATACAAATAAAAGAATTATTAAATTTAGGAGTAATAAGAAGATTTACTTCTAAACATAGATCTGCCGCATTTATGGTAAGAAATCATAGTGAGATAGTAAGAGGAAAAGCTAGAATGGTAATAAATTACAAAAGACTGGTTATTTAATTCTTGTTTGACTTTTAAATAATGATCTTGCATCTATTAACCTAAAGGCATAAACTTTACTTTTTGTTCTAGCTGTCTAATATAGTCTTCAGTTCTAAATATCGCATTGTTGGTAAAATGAATTTCCCAAAGGAGATTATTTCGAAAACTTAATACTGCTGTATTATTATTTAGTTCTTCTCTATAAGCTGTGTCTAAATAGTTAATGTGTTCGGTAAGGAACTTTCTTGAGCTTCTAAGGTTTACTAGTCTTTTTCGAGTAATGTAGGTCATGCGATAGTGAAAACTTATATGTTTACCTAAACGGTGTTGTCTCATTAACTCTTGTCTAACAGTAGGTACAGGTGCTTGCTTTCTTCATCTAGCAGAAAAAGCTCTTCTCATATAGTCTTAGATGAGTCTTAGGTTCCAAAAATCTTCTCGCTCTGATACCAATAATAAAGGGGGGTAGTAAATTTTTCAATAAGAAAAGTTCAAAAGACAAAACAGGAAATTAATGTTGTTTTCAAATAAATTTTTTAACAATCTATAATAAATGCGGAAATAGCTATAGACCACCCCAGTATCTGATCTGGTCATACAAGAGCACTAACTAAATACTACAAGTCTGAAGATGAAAAAGTCTCATAATACAATTGTCTCGAAAATAAGAGTAAGACAAGTAAGTAAGGAAAAGAACATCCGGGCAGCGGCCGTCATCGTGCTCACCCTGGAATGACTCTACAGCAGCCTCGCCGATCAGCCGCGAGAGAAAAGAGTGAACCTGTCTAATACTCTGCATCCATAAAAGAATGCAGCAAGCGTAGGTCAGTAAAAACAACCGTGCCACGAAGGGCGCACAAGTAATATCATCATCAAGGCAACAACATAAACCACAAAGGAGTCACAACTCTCAATTTTACTAATAATCAAGTCTCACGATATCACATTCATCAATGTTTCCTTTTCATTTCTATGATCAGTACCAATCACATAGCCTAACAATATAGTATCAGTATTTCCATCTCGGTCATTCCGTATCACACAACCTAGAATGACTTGTCAACCCATGTCACAAAGCCTAGGGTGACTCAATAATCAATATGCCATGAATATGAGTATGAATATGGGACAATGCAACTATAAATTGTGAACAATCTTAAGTTTCAAGCCGTGCCAAACATAGCGCACCAATATCACAAATGATCCACGCAGTAATCATAATGAATATCCAATTTCCATGACAATAAGGGCCAAATATCCCAAAATTTATATACCAATAACAAGGTGTACACTAAGTACTAGTATCAATATCAAGTAAATTCGTCCTTCCATTTGACTCCCAATTCACAGAAAATCCACCAATTTACACACAACGTATCAAACAAGGTCTTATGGAGTCTACAGGCCACAAGCCTGATCAAACAAGTCACAAGCAATACCAAACCCTAAGGCAAAATCCAACCCAAACTTCGTACCCGAAGGTTTACATGAAATCTCCGACAATATTATCTAAATATACGCTTCGCTAGTCAAAGTCTCACCTCAAAGACAAGTCGTAACCTACCTGGAACGCCAAACAGCAAATCGCGAACCACGAGCTAATTCCTTTCCCTCACGGTGAGTCTCCACACAATCAAACTCTAATCAAATAGTGATTGTATGTAAGAATACGAGAAGAACAACACCCAAATTGGTTATATTCTATTCGGGTCATGCCCGCTCTTTAATTTAGGAAAACGGGACTTAAGGGCAAAATGAGAATTTTATGATGAAAATACCAATTTCAACACCAATTAATCCAAACCCAGCATTAAAATCAAAGGAATTTTCAACTAATCCTCAAAACCCTTTTTATATGAAAAACCCCCAATTTGGGTCTAAGAACCCGTCACGACTCAACTAGGGGCCGTGACGAGTACTCCGATACTTGTACCGAGCACCCTTATCTATCGTTTTACCGTACCTCTTAGCAAGTCGATAATTCGGGTCTTTTTTTTTGCGAACATTAACGCTCTATTCTTAAATAGTTAGGCTTCATACAACGCATTAAGATGCCAAAATACCACTTAATCGGGCATAAATCGAAGAATTTTATAGACGTACTATGAAAATAGCGGGCCAATTTCGAATAACACCAATTCAAGGAAGTGATCGGAACAACCGGAGCGCCTGCTGGCACGGGGCCGGCGGAGCTCCTATGATCAAAATGAAAGGAGGCAGGATTTTCGTAACATGAATAATAATATGCGAAGAACATAAATCATGTATAATGACATAAGAGAATTACAACCCCTAGGACAGAAACATGTGGGTCTAAGCTTTCTTAGTTTCCTTACTTATACATATATATATATTACATTAGAATATATATCATAACTTTGAAAACATTTGTTTCTCATATATAAATAAAATATAATCATTGGGTTATCGATCCATTTAACATGTATATATCCCGCGCATCCCGCATGAAATCATGTCATGATAATCGGATATGCGTATATAACACTCGCCTTATCCCCATCTTCCTGCACATACATATATCATCATTAATCGCGCGTCTTAGCGCCCGGCTCCATGTCTATACTCATATCATATACATATTTCTGTTTTTCATAGGTATATACTTATATTATTCTACCCAAATAGCGTCCGGTTCCGTTATGATACTTATACCATATCATGTATATTTCGCCTATATTCTAGTATATTATCGTCGTAGAAGTGTTTCATTAAAGTAATTACAACATGCTTAATAATCAAACTAAAGAAAATCCGGGAAACCATTCTTGAGTCAAATCCAACTTGCATATAATAATAGAGACTGAACCCAGTTGGGTCTCACCAACAATATTTAGACATTTCTTTCACAATTCATGCACTTTTGGTTAAACCGAATGAATAGTAACTATTTTCATTTTAGAAGAAAGTCCCCGAGGCGCGAAATCTGTTTATACATCTATGACATAGGAATCCTTCATACCTCTTTTTCCTCGTCTTTAGGCTACTTCCGAACTCACGTCGCAAGAAATCGTAAAATTTATGTTTACCAAAACTCTTATTAGTATTCTTAGAGTTGGGTTAAGAAAAAGTCCGTAAAATACCATCCTCGACATTCAACATAATCAAATTCTTATCAATTACAATTGAATTCAAACCCGGCCAAACTATTAACATAATTCAACAACTATACGAAGGATCTTCATATTCAATCAATTTACTACTTTTTCCAAAAAACTTTCCAACTTCAATGAAAAATAATAACAACCTCATAATCTATATTCCAACAACATCATACTAATCATATCAATATGCAAGAACATTACATTCCATCCATATAACTTAAAAACAAGTCCTCACTACTACAACTTCACCAAGTTCCTAGACTTTCATTAGCAACATAGAATTCACAACATCACAACAAGCAAAATACTAAATAAAATTGACTCATTCTCTTCCATCCTTCAGGTAACCTGGCCACACTCAACATACATACTACAACTTCTCAAAAATTCATTCAACTTCCATTTTCTTCACATATCATTACAATAACCACCAAACACTAAATAAAATAATTAAATCATAACTTCTACACATACACACACTTGGACGGCTACACCCCTCATGCCTATTTTCCATGAAATTCCATGATTTCCACACATAACAACAACAACCAACACACAACATAAGGCTAATTCAATCTTCCATGCAAACACATAACACACACATGCACGGCCAACCTTGCAATGCACGGCCACACACAAACACTTCCATAACATGTGAATTTCATCCATTTTTCTATACCACAACATGCATAAGCACTCATAACATATAAAAGAGGAGTTCCTTACCTTTCCTTAGATTCTTCTACTTAACCAAAATTCTCTACTTGTATGAATATGATCTTTTCTTGCTTCAACAACAACTACCTTGTCAAGCACCCTCTTCTTAGTAGGAAATAATTTTTGGGAGAATTTTTATCAATTTTTCTTTGGACCGGAATTGGCCTTCAAGATTTTCTCTTCTTTTCTTTTTTTTTTGTTCTTGAACCTCTAATGAATTATGGAATAAAGATGACTTTATATATAAGTCTTCCACAAATTTTTCTTCATTGCTACATAGGTCCCTCATTTTTTTGCCTTATGCCTCCTTTCTTCCCTTCCTAGAATCTCTCCCTCCTTTTTCTTGATTTTTCTAGAGAGTTGAATGAAAAGATGACTTGGTCATCTTTTTAATTTGGCTCCTTAAAATTCCAAGTGGGCTTAAGTCCACCAAGAAGTGGACTAAATATGGCCCAATGACCAAGCCCATTTTTTTTTTTGTGTGTCATGCATTTCATACAAATTATTTTCTTCAACTTTCCAAATTTGTCCTTCGTAGTCATATTGCGAATTTCCCTTTATGCCCTCGACCTTTCTCAATAATTCCGCTTCTAATCGCCATTCACATACTTATCAAAAATGAAAATGTGGCCTTGCTTGTCGTCCTCCCGCGATTGTCTCGAATTATCCGAGTGCGCAAAAATGCGGGATATAACAGAACCCTAATTTTTTAGTCAAGAATTTCTATGAAATAATCATGGGTTATTGATTACTAAGCATGCAAACATGATAATCTATCATAAACATCAACAATTTCATCATTAAATTCCATCCCTTGGGTTTTTAAGACTTTTTCTCCCAAAACCCATGAAAACCCTATTTGATTCTAGTTATTACTAGGTTAGAATCATGCAATAATAAAAAAAAATTCATCAAATCCATGCTTAATAGAGCTAACCCAACCAACAAATCAAGATTTTTAAACCATAAGTTCGTTTTAGAAGAAAACCCCAAAACCTACTTAGCCTTCATACTCTTAGGAAGAATTCAGTACATAGATTAACGGTTAAGAGAAGAATAGATGATTCTAAGGTCAATGATGTTTCCTTTGCAGTTTAACATGGAAATCCTCTCCAAATTGCCTCCCCAAGCTTAGAGATACGAAAATGAATGAATGACTTAAGGTTGGGGCTTTTAAAAACTTAAAAAATAGTATATCCGAAAACCGGAGGTCCATATGCCACCCGACCGCTTCTCCTCCCACCAGACACCAGAATTTTTCTAGTGTCTTATAAATTTGGAATTTTCACTCGGAACCATCCCGGAACCTCTCAGACACAAACCAAATAAGCAGATATACATAAAAATGCACTTAAACGCACTCGTGGCCTCGTAATTCCCTATCGGAGGTCTCGTCGACCGAACCCCCGATACCTTCCAGTCCCAAAATGCACCCGAGTGTATTCAACACAATATACACACAAGTCCCAATGCTCGAAATAAGGATATCCGAAAAAGTTCCATTTACCCAAAAGTCAACTATGAGTAAACCAATTTTCACTTAAAAGCCAAATTTTCCAAAAATCACATCAACACTCACTCCAATGCCTAAGGAACCGTGCTACCTGTCCCCGCGGGTCAAAATGGTACTAATAAGGCTCGGGGACGAGTTAATGGGGCAAAATGGTCAAAAATGCAATAACGACTTAATAGGTCATTACATCAGATACCAATTAAATAATCGCTCGTCCTCGAGCGACAAGGAAGGGAACGAGGAAAGATACCTGAGCCCGCAACAACTAGGGGTATCTCGAACACATATTGGGCTTCTCCTAATAGGAATGATTCTCAACGAACAAAACTGAATCCCAAACCAATCACAATCCTTTGAACATGACCACAAACCATAGCCCATTCTGAACCGGGAAGATATTCTTATCCCGTTATCCTTTCCTTCGCACTCGCTAAAGCTATTTCCCTCAGTGCGATTTCTTAGAAACATATGAACACACATACCAAAATTCTGAACTCATAACTTACTCTCGCCATAAAGAATCCTTGATTCATCCGCGATCTCTACGCAATTCTATAAAAGCTAATCTTACCAACAACCAACTTGGCCAGTTCTATCAAAGCTGATCTTAATCCTTCATATCACAATACAAGAGCCATACCACTGAATATCTCGCCGAGCAAACAACTGATCACTATAGAGACCTCTCGCACAACAGTCCCTCCTTAAATCCATACTAAGCTCATTGTATACCATTATCTTTCTAAGTAACTGTTCTCAGAAAATATCATCAAATCCACAAGGTAACCCCGACAAGGATCGGTAAATCTGTCATACCTCAACCTAAGCCGAACACATCAAAACTTTAAATATTTTCCTGGAATTATAACCATAGATCATTAAGCTAAACTCGAACCATGCTGACCCTGAATGAATGCATAGCTCTCGGATGTCACCGACAGTCGTTAGAAATGACTCCAAATTTTGAAACCAATCACAGTCATACCACGCATAACAATTCCTGTCTGTCACCCTCGACTCCACAAGTTGAGTCCTATCCAAGTTATCAACTTAGTACGAAAGAGTTATACCTTACGATTCCAATCTTCGTGTTTCTTAACTTTTACCCGATACGCAAATCCGATAGCATCCCGAACTTTTTGACGCAAAACCTGTAACCTCATATAAAACCCTCTTAACCATAGAATGCCCTGTTGTAATATCTCGATATCCAATCTTACAACTGCAGCTCGAAGTCTTGCGCAATTACTCCTAGGTCCTTAATATCCAAAAAAAAAAATGCTTACCCAAACTGTCCAGTCAATATTACTTGCAATCATACTGAATTACCGCGAGTAGGGTCCCACCCCAAAAATATAACTCTAGCCTCACATGATAGGAACTCCATAATCCTTTCTCTTAAAGCACGCTAACTCATCCACTTGTAGAATGTTACAAAATTTTCCAACGGCGTACCACCAAGCCACTTTTTATAAATCTCAACATGTCAGTTACTGAATATACTTATTACTAGCTGCTGATCGCGAACCTCACAGAATTTTCCTTAATTTCCATCAGTGCACTTATACCGCCATCATCTGACTATTACTCGAACCCACTCAGTAACCCATCACATAACTATGAGTCTCGTACAAATCACACCTGGAGATAATAGTAGGCCATAAACTATATCCATTATAGTTTCCTTAACGCTTACTAGTCTAAACCGAACACTCTCTAAATCTTGCGTATCGCATAACAATCTCACTAATATCCTCATGTATCTCACTAAAGCGTCCTTGCCCGAATTGCCTCATTCAATTTTTGAAATGCTATCTTGAACTTAACTCGGTTAATCCCTCAATGAAGTAGCCATGTTTACAAATCCCTTAATTAATAAATCCTGCAATTGCTCCTTAAGCTCTTTCAACTCGGCCGATGCCATCCGATATAACGGAAAAGGAATAGGGCAGGTACCGGATCCCAATACACGTTATCACCTACGTTTAGTAGCTAAACCCGGTTATGCCAATTCCCAATTACTCAATCCGAACCCGTATATCGCAATAAGTCACAAGAATATCGCCAAAAAGGCCATAACAGAACACTATCCTCGTATCCAACGTCAACAAGTAAGATACTATAATATCGTGATTAAGATATACCACTAGTCACCAATACCTATTGTGTCACACCCCAAAACTCATCCTAGACGTGACTGGCATTCGACGTCATGAACAGCATCGGAAGAACCTAAAAAATGCAATAACAATACTTGAACCCGCCAGGTTCAATATTCGCCTCCAACAGTTTATAAAATAAATGTAAACAAATCATGAATATATCGATTAAATCAGTGAAAGTCTTTATTAATCAACTACTTAGTCAAACGTAATAACGTGCCCGAGAGTTAATCAATAACTCAACAACTACCCACGAGAATGTATACTATGGAGCTTCTAATATAAAGGAATAATAGTTTGACTCATCGGGACGCAACCCGAAAAACTAATATAATGAATAAACAAATAAATAGGGTGTCCCATGAATGAACACGCGGGTTCACCAAATCAGCAGCAACATCGAGTCCTTCTTAAACTCCTGGAGTATCAAGAACCTGCTCTTCTCCGTTACCTAACATACCATAAAAAAACAATGGTATGCTCCGAGTACTTCGTACTGCGGGTGAGTGCCTCCTGGGACAATAAGAAAATAGAGTACAATAATGCATAAAGAAGTATGTCCTGAAAATCAGGTGAAACCAATGTAAGAAATGCTTATTCACTTTGTGTATCTCACTAAGAATTATCAAAACCGATTATAAGGCCTCTTGTCAAGGTATAACTTCAAATATGCCTTTCAATTGATCATAATTACCAACAACAATTCCATGAGAAAATAAGAATATCACACATGCCAAAACAAGCCCAAGAATCAAGCACATCGAAAGGATGACCGTAGAGGTTCCCTTGTCACAGCGCACCACACTAGAATATGTACTTTTCGGTGGCTATCCTTCCTCCCGAATAGCTAGGCATAATCACACCCCAGGTAGCGAACCCGAAAGTGTCCACTCTTCATCCCGAATAGCTAGGCATTATCACACTAGGATCCATAGTGGCTACCCTTCCTCCCAAGTAGCTAGGCCAAACACAACAATCAAATTCATAGCATTGAAGCTAAATTATAGCATAGAAGCTAAATCACAATTATCTCAAAGTAGTCACACCATCCATTAGTATTAAGTTTGAAAATGTTTCCACTTCTTTAAACAAAGTTCAATTGTCATAGTTTCTCATGAAAACCTCATTACCAACCATTAACCCTTATTATTGACCATCTCTTATAGAGGAGAAACGGTTGGGATCACATATACATGTATATGGTATAGTACAATTAAGGTCTAATGTGGGCTTGCCCCCTCACACACACCAACCATGATAAAAACATGAATTAGGGTTTCAAAATATGAGAAGTTCACCTTTCTATTCAATAAAGAACTTTTGAAAAGAAGTCATGCATTCCAAAATAAGATTTTCAAAAGAGACATACCCTAATTAAGCCTTACCTAATTCAACAATTTACTTTTATAACGAAGATCACCCAAAACCCTAGCCTGAGTCACCTTGAAAGGATTACTTTGCAAACACTAGGTTTTTCATTCAAGAATCATGTTAAGAATCATGGGTTTAATGCTAGGATTGATTAATAATGTTAAAAATGTTCTTACCTTAAGGTTTGGAGACTTGGAGAAAAGGTTTTCGTCCTTAGGGTTTATAAGAATAAGAATAATTCATAAAATTAACTGAATCCCGCTATTTATATACACAAACCGCGCGGGGCCCCGGAATACGGCTAGAAATACGGACCGTATTTCAAAATACGGGCCATATTCTGTGGCCGTATTTAACATTAATGAAAGCAGTGAGCAGTTTTAGGGAACTAGTAAAATACGTCCAGAAATACGGATCGTATTTCAAAATACGGCCTGTAAACTCTGGCCGTATTTTATGATAGCCAAAAACAGTGAGCCATCTAAGAAGGTGGGTGAAATACGCCCAAGGTATACGGACCGTATTTCAAAATACAGGCCGTAAACTATGGCCGTATTTTACATTTGACAAAAATAGTAAGGTCCAGTTCTCCATGACACTTTCACACTAAACTCGGATTTTAAGGAGTGTCACATATTGTCTCCACGTGGCAGCAAGCCAATAACAAACAAAATAAGATAAGTCATATATAACACAACAGGGTGGCTAGCCCCAACTCATATGACAAGGCCCAACCTATCGCATGACAGGCAGGCATGTATGAATAGATAGACCTTGGATCAAACAATATACACCACTTATGTCGGACAGAAATGGTACCTGAGATAACTGCATCTGAAGCCTCTACTTCGGGTCTACCCGAAAATGCAAAAAACATTACCGCGACCTGACTGCCGTGCCTGAGATCCACCTCGAGGACTCTACTAACCACCGTGGCCTGACTGAATATCTGGCCTGGGTCGAGTACACTCTCTAGCAAAGTAGCTAGGGTCCCTACATGCATAACAGATCCTCAAAGGCTGAACCTGATGAATAGGAACTACAGACTCAGACGGAACCACACTACCAGTAGGTCGGAGATGAGATGTCTCCGGAACACCCTGCCTGGAGGGCCCACTAGATGAAGCCTCGCAAAAGCCGACTCGCAAGCAGCCGGCCGCATAAGGCCGATATGGCTCAGAAATCGATCGGCACCCTCGAGCTAGAACCACCATAACTCCCAATCTGTCGTTGCCTCTTCTCACTACCCTCTCCAAATGTATGGGCCTTAGCGGCCTCGACTAAAGAAGCATGCTTGACGATGGACTGGAAAGAAGCCCCCATGGCCTTCATCTAAAGGCAAGGAATCTAAAGAGGACCGACTAACCACTAACGAAATGCCTAATCCTGTCAAGCTCAGTAGGGATCAAAGGGGTGGAATAACGGGCCAGATACAGGTAACAAATCACATAGGCCTCCACAGACATTCCTCTATGCTCAAGATGTAAAAACTCCTCCCTACGTGCCTCTCTCAAAGACCGCGGCACATACTTCTCAAGGAAGGCCCGGTAAAACTGAGTCCAAGTCAGGGGAGGGGAACCCTCAGGTCTGCAAGCCACGAAATACCTCCACCAAGTCTTTGCGTCGCCGCGAAGCTGGTAGGACACATAGTCGACTCTATGGGTCTCCACGATCTCTATCCGGTGCAGCAACTCATGCATATCTAGAATAAACTCATAAGCATCCTTAGAAGACGTACCCAAAAACCTCGGCGGTTCTAACTTCCTGAATCGCCCAACAAGATCCTAATATGACGCGGTCATAACAATGCCCTCCATGGGTCTAATATCATCACCAGGAGCGGGTATGGCATCAATACGGGGAGCCATAGCTCCAGCGGGGTGTGCTGCCTGAGTAGGTCCCTGCTCAGGGGTCTGCGCCCCGACTCTGATCTATGAAACTCCACTAGGAGTAGTAACCCCAGCTGCCGCCTGCTGGGCATCAAGATGACATAAAATCCTGGCCATAGTGTCATGAATAGCCAGATCAAAAGTAACCTCAGGCTGTGTCCGCGCTGGGGCCACACCATCTTCTGTGGCCTAGCCTTTATCCAACTGATACTTAGGCTGGGGAGACAGAGATCTCTCTCGCCGCTATCCTACCGCAGGAACCCTGCCCCTGGCTGGGGAAGCCCCGCGACCTCTCGCTCTGCCGCTCCCTCTGGCTGTTGCTCGCCTTCGGGCCATCATAGCTCGAGTCCTCAACATCTGTGAGAGAAGAGATAGGCGTCAGGTACCAATCTGATCTTTCTAGATACCAATTTGAATAGAGTAGCACGAAAGAATGAAAGAATTCAAAATTTCCTAAATGTCTTATAGCCTCTCGCAGATAAGTACGGAGCTTATCGTACCGATCCACGAGACTCTACTAGACACGCTCTTGTGTTATAGATCGGGTAACCTAGGGCTCTGAAACCAACTTGTCACGACCCAATTTCACAAAGTCGCACGGGCACGTACCTATCCCACCTCGGTAGGCGAACCCTTAATTCAACCTTCACAAACACAGTATATATATATATAGCAACAAAAAAAAAGCCACGAAGCCTATCACTCGAATATATAATAAATGCAAAAATAGTCATAAACCACCCAGTATCTGGTCTGGTCATACAAGAGCACTAACTAAATACTACAAGTCTGAAGATGAAAAAGTCTCATAATATAATTGCCTCGAATTAAGAGTAAGACAAGTAAGTAAGGAAAAGAACATACGGGCAACGGCTGTCATCGTGCTCACCCTAGAATGACTCTACAGCAACCTCGCCGATCAGCCGCGAGGGAAAAGAGTGAACCTGTCTAATACTCTGCATTTATAAAAGAATGCAGCAAGCGTAGGTCAGTACAAAACAATGGTACTGGTAGGTATCATAGGCCGACTAAGACTAGTTGACATATATAAAGACAATAATGTAAAAGAAAATAAGTAAACGCTAGAGTACAAGTCATGCTTTTCCACGCAATCACTGATCGTATCCAACCTTATGTTATAGCAACTAATCTCAATTGTTCCAACTATTCATGTATATCAAACAAGTCTACTAGTACGATCCAACCAATATAGTCTAACTTATAAATAGCCAAGAAGTATAACCAACACCATAACCAAGTCATAATCAACCAAGAAGTATAATCAAGGCAATGCAATATGAGGTATGAATGCAATGCCTGTACTCTTGTACTCTGATGGCAGAATACCTCCACGCCTCGGCAGGACAACCTATGGGGGACCCGCGAAGTCCATGCACCGTCACTCCACACACAGCTCAGAGGACCAAATATCTGAAAATCTCATAATATCAGTGTTCCATATCAGTCACTCTGCACACAACCTAGAGATGACTCAGTACCAAATATGTCTCAGAAGAATATCGGTCACTCCGCACACAGCCCAGAGATGACTCGTATCAATATGTCTCACATCAGTCACTCCGCACACAGTCTAGAGATGACTCAGTATCCAATGCAATAATGTATGAAATATGAATATGATGCAAGTACAATATCAATGAATCATATCAACCAACCGTGCCACGAAGGGCGCACAAGTAATATCATCATCAAGGCAATGAGATAAACCACAAAGAAGTCATAACTCTCAATTTTAATAATAATCAAGTCTTACGATATCACATTCATCAATGTTTCTTTTTCATTTCTATTATCAGTACCAATCACATAGCCTAACAATATAGTATCAGTATTTCCATCTCGGTCATTCCGTATCACACAGCCTAGAATGACTTGTCATCCCGTGTCACAAAGCCTAGGGTGACTAAATAATCAATATGCCATGAATATGAGTATTATTATGGGACAATGCAACTATAAACCGTGAACAATCTTAAGTTTCAAGCCGTACCAAACATAGCGCACCAATATCACAAATAATTCACATAGTAATCATAATGAATATCCAATTTCCATGACAATAAGGGCCAAATATCCCAAAATTTCGATACCAATAGCAAGGCGTACACTAAGTACTAGTATCAATATCAAGTAAATTCGTCCTTCCGTTTGATTCCCAATTCACAGACAATCTACCAATTTATACACAACGCATCAAACAAGGTCTTAAGGAGTTTACAGGCCACAAGCCCGATCAAACAAGTCACAAGCAATACCAAACCGTAAGGCAACATCCAACCCAAATTTCATACCTGAAGGTTTACATGAAATCTCTGACAATATTATCTAAATATACGCTTCGCTAGTCGAAGTCTCACCACAAAGGTAAGTCGTAACCTACCTGGAACACCGAACAGCAAATCACGAACCACGAGCTAATTCCTTGCCCTCACGGTGAGTCTCCACATAATCAAACTCTAATCAAATAGAGATTCTATGTAAGAATACGAGAAGAACAACACCCATATTGGTTATATTTTATTCGGGTCAAGCCCGCTCTTTAATTTAGGAAAACGAGACTTAAGGGCAAAATGGGAATTTTATGATGAAAATACCAATTTCAACACCAATTAACCCAAACCTATCAAGAAATCAAAGGAATGTTCAACTAATCCTCAAAACCCTTTTTATATGAAAAACCCCCAATTTGGGTCTAAGAACCCTAATTTTTTATTCAAGAATTTCTATGAAATAATCATGGGTTATTGATTACTAAGCATGGAAACATGATAATCTATCATAAACATCAACAATTTCATCATTAAACTCCATCTATTCATCAATTTCGTTTTTAACACTTTTTCTCCCAAAACCCATGAAAACCCTCTTTGATTCTAGTTATTACTAGGTTAGAATCATGCAATAATAAATTTTTGTCATCAAATCCATGCTTAATAGAGCTAACCCAACCAACAAATCAAGATTTTTTTATCCACAAGTTCATTTTAGAAGAAAACCCCAAAACCCACTTAGCCTTCATACTCTTAGGAAGAATCTTAGCATAGATTAATAGTTAAGACAAGTGAATAGATGATTCTAAGGTCAAGGATGTTATCTTTGTGAAGAACTAGTGAAAACCCTCTCAAAATCGCCTCCCCTAGCTTAGAGATATGAAAATGAAATAATGACTTAAGGTTGGGGCTTTTAAAACTTAAAAATAGCAGATTCTGCCCGTCGACCGCTTCGACGGCCACCCGACCGCTTCTGCGACCCCCCTGCCGCTTCTGCGCCCACCAGACATAAGAATTTTTCTAGTGTCTTACAAACTTGGAATTATCACTCGAAACCATCCCGGAACCTCCCAGACACAAACCAAATATGCAGATATACATAAAAACGTGCTACGAACGCACTCATGGCCTTAGAAGTGCCATCGGAGGTCTCGTTGACCGAGTCAACCCCCGATACCTCAAAACTAACTTTTCAACCCAAGTCCCAAAATGCACCCGAGTGCATTGGGAGCCGAACCGAATATACACACAAGTCCTAAACGACTATCCGGACCTCTCGAAATCGACAGATATCCAAAAAAGGTTTACCCAAAAGTCAACTATGAGTCAAATAATTTTCACTTAAAAGCCAAATTTTCCAAAAACCACATCAACACTCACTCCAATGCCTAAGGAACAGTGCCACCTGTCCCCGTGGGTCAAAATGGTACTAATAAGGCTCGGGGACGAGTTAACGGGGAAAATGGTCAAAATGCAATAATGACCGAACGGGTTGTTGTAGATAACCATCTTAAAGGGTGCATGTGATGTTGCAAAGGAAGATTGGGTTTAGATGTATTTTATGCAATGGGAACTGTTATTTTGTAACGAACTGATATTTTCCTTTAAGTGCTTAGAATAACTTTCTTAATTATAGTTTATTAATTCTAATGGATTCCATATTAAAATGGCTATGTATAAAATATAGTTATACTATATGTATATTTAATTATTTACTTATTCTTGAAAAAAATTACTTATACACATATAGTGTAGGAGGTTGATTATTAAATAAGTGGCCACAAGGGTCAAACTAATAGTTTATACATTAGTTGGTTTTTAAGGGTCTTTGGTAAGTTTTCAAAGGGTGAAAGTGGGGCAAAGCCACTATCTTTTGCTGGAACATGAGATGACATAAGGCATGGATATGCTAACTGATCTTCTTAGTCCTTTTAACAAAAGAAAAAATGCACACAGTGGTTTGAGGAAAATTATGCTGCTGCCATCTATAGGAGAATGAGGACAGATTGATATTTAACGTTATTTTTTTTTAGTCTTGAAATCATTGCTTGAGGGGTGAAATTCCAAAGTGAATTGTCTTCTGTTTCAGATAGTGGAACGAGAAGCATAAATTGATTTTCAGAGACGACAAGAAAGATTGAGGCTATTGGTGATCATTTGAAGAGAAGTTGGCATTTCAAGAAAGGTTTGCATTCCGGTTATAAGGCAAGTGAGGCTTAAACCCTTAGTTTACACACTTTTCATAAAAACATATGGTTTGTATTGTATGTATGCATTTAAACCTTTTAGTTCGTGTGAGTGGGCAAGTGTGATCTAAAGTGGATAGTTTCCAAGTGTCTAAAGAAAAGACCGTATGAGTCCTTTAGCGTAATTTCACTTAAATAAATACTTGCTCTATATGTAAAGTTTTGAATTGGAATTGATTGGATATTTTTTTCACTTTATCATATTTTCAGAGGGGCATACTCCGACAGGCCCCGTTGGGTTCGGTTGGGGGTAGATGCCAGAATTATAAGTGACCCGGGGAAGATTGTAGGTAAATAATCCCCACTCTAGAAGACGGGGTGAGACATGGACAATCACGTATCATGTCCTAGGAGCATAGATTCAGATTCATTATACTTCATGTGTTGCTTTATGCTTCATGATTTCAGCTTCAGCTTCAGTGTTCACATATCATGTCCTAGGAGCATAGATTCAGATTCATTATACTTCATGTGTTGCTTTATGCTTCATGATTTCAGCTTCAGCTTCAGTGTTTGTATATATTTAATATGCTTGTACTGTTTAATTGTTTTTATGCATTATCAGGGATTTCTAAGACTTGCCCTAGGAGTAAGCTGAGACTGTGTCAATGATCTTGCTGGGTCTTTTAGACTCACAGTTGTTGATATTTGTATGTGTCTTTGGTGTGGTTAACCGCAACCAGGCAGCTGATACATGATTATTCCATCTTTCTTCAGTATCGTTCGGTCGAGGTGAGCCACCATTAAACCATGGCGGCCTCTTCTTCTTTAGTTGGCTTAGTAGTATTCCGAGTTGCGTTTCGTACTTTTGTATTCAGACTAGTAGTTCCATGACCTACACACTTATGGGGGTTTTCGGCAGACTCAGTATTTGTATTTTACTTCTCCACTTAACTTATATTATGAGACCTTGAGTATTATACTTCTTTATCTTTTCATTATCTGCATGCTTAGCTTAGAGGGTTCGTCATATCAGTAGAAGCTCATCAGGTGCCCTGTCGCGGCCTAAGTGTCAGATTTGGGTTGTGACACACTTCTACATGAACCTTTGGCCCAACATCATACTTTCATTCCATCGAGTCGGAAAAATGATAAATTGATTGAAGGCCCAACCATGGGTGAAATTGGCAACTAGTGGGCTCTGGTAGGCCCTAGCCTAACCTTCTCCTATTATTTCTTATGTATATATATATATATATATATATATATATATATATATATATATATGCATTGCATATGTAAACCAATGCTTGTAATTATTGAAACCCGAATGTGTTAGAACTTAGAAATTTCATGTAGAAGTTAGAAAAACTTTCAAACGGTTTTTTTTTTTTTTTTTTTTGAAACAAGGCATGAAATTGGTAAATCGTATTTTTTTTTTTAAAAGTCTTTGGAAAACCACAAAGTTGATATATATATACATACACACACATACACACAACAAAAATATACGGGGTATATAAGGAAGAAAAATTGTTTTGGGCCTTTATGCCTTTGGATAAAAATGGGACTATTTTGAGCTTTAATTTTGAACCAAAATCGAAAACTATGAATTCCCTACACTTGGACTGTTTTGAATTATGAATAAAATACTGATTTTCCAGAAAAATGCAAAGTGTTGCAAAAATTGATTTCCTAAAACTTCAAATAAGGTCTTTTATAACCTTTTGGGCCCAAGCCCAAACATTAAGGCATTGAAACAAGAGGAAATGGACATAAACTTTATTTTGAGGTAAAGGTTTTAAAGTAGGATATGATTGACATAAAATTGGACAAAAGATAAACAAAAAATGCAAAACCTTTTCATACTTGTTTAAACCTATGGCATATTTATAAAAGAAATACACTTAAGCTTTTTTCTATAGAATTATAAAGAATTAAATGCATAAACATTTGAACCATATTAAGTTGGACTCTACTTTAAGAGGAATCTTAAGTGTGTCTTCATTCAGAAATGGAATGACTTTAATACTTTATACATATTTTAAAATCCGACTCCTTTTGGCTTCCAAGAAATGATTGTTTTCCCAAAAAAAAAAGAGTTATGATATGCCATGACAATTTATACGAGGAAATAAAGCTTTTTTAGCAAATAATTACAGTAATCACATATTGAAGCTCGTAGGTCAATCATATTATATGAATCCTTAATACTAGGGTGCTGGTTTAAAATGATTTTTCTCTTATTTGATAAACCCTTTTCTACTTGGTTTTCCTAATTTCCTTTATAAATTAGGCGGCGACTCTAACAAATACAAAAATTCAAATAGAGTTCACAACCTCGAAGAACCTTTTATGCACCCATGTAAAAGTGAACTGTAACAGATGGTGACTCCGCTGGGAATTTTTAATACGTTCTAACCATAAGGGTTTCAATATAATGTGATTTGTTGTGATTATTTTTTTACTTTCTTGTATATATAACTGTCATTGCATGCATATCATAAACTCTGCCACATCTGGTAAGCAATTGCATGGTTTCAAAGGGGACATGCGGGCTCGCGGTCTAGCCTTCACTAAAAAATCTAAAATATTTCTTTTGAACACGTTTAATGCAGAGTTAGTACGCGGTCGACCAACAGCTGACAACGGTTCACCTCAATTTGTTTGCTCGAGTCCCAGTCATTTGAAAAGCCCACTCTAGAACTGCCTAGGATAAAGCGAAGCCAAATCCCAACGGACTAGCGCATGCTTACCTAGACGGGTTTTGGATATTCGAGACAAATCTAAAGACCATTAAGAAGACTACCTTGTGTCGAGACGGTCTAGGACCCGAAAGACACTGCATCCCACTATGTGCTAATTGGAAATATTTTATATGCTTCTGTGTTAAACCATTGTCCACGGGAGGAAAATTAATCGTGTTTTTATTTTGTAGATGTGTACCACCTTGAAATTCAACATAGTTCTTGAGGAACCCCATATGCTAAAGATTTGGTAGGATTGGATGAGCGGGGATGAACAAAAGAAAGTCATAAGTTGCTTAGGAAATTTACCCTCCTTGTTGCCTCTGAAGGGTTGTAGTGAGTTAATCGAGGTGATTGCCGAACATTGGAATCGACATAGAATGGTGTTTAGGATTGAAGATGACATAGAGATAGCCCGACTTTAGAGGAACTTTGTGATGTCATAGATATATTGGGACCTTCCTAAGAAGAAAGAAACCCTACAAAAACCTTCTAATCCCACATAAGCCTACCCCCAACCAAATACTAAAAATCCTATCCCTATCCCATGCCAATTGGGTATTCGGTCGAACCGTAGCCTTTAGGGATGTGTACAACAGATTTGGGATCCCGAGAGGATTTTTAAAACACCCCATAGAATTCAAACCTGTAATGACCCGATTGGTTATTATAGTACTAATGGCCCTTTTACCCCTGTTGACCTTTCCCTAGGTCATCGGGGTGGGTTTTAGAGTGACTTTTGGAGGTTTAAGCCTCAAAATGGAATTCGTTTGGCCTAAAGTTGACTTTTGAGTAACTGGACCTTTTTGGAAATTCCATCGATTCTGAGAGGTTTGAATAATCATTCATAACTTGGTATGTGTTCGGTTTGGTTCCCAATGTAATTGGGAGCGTTTTGGAACATGAGGTGGGAACTTTGCTTTAGGCCATTGGGGGTTGACTTGGTCAAATAGACCTCCATTGGAAAATCAGAGGCCACGAGTGAGTTTGTAGCACGGTTTTATGTGTGTGTGCATGTTTATTTGGTATCTGTGGGTCCTCGGTGATAGTCAGATTTCGGGTTGAGATTGGCCAAAAATCAGAACTTTCTGATATTCTGGTGTGGGCGCGGCAGCGGTACTATGACTGTCGTAGAGGTCCCGTTATAGCGTTGGGGAGACAGCCATAGTAGATTGAGGAGTTTTGGTGACTAGCCGTTGTAACGGGTTTCTTGCCATTATAGCGATATATTGATTTTTGTGAAGGCTGCCATGGCGAGCCATGTCGGTGCCATAGCACGTGCGCTGCAGTGGCTCCCATGACTGTTGTAGCCATAGTCGGGCAGAATTATTTCCCTTTTCTCAAGTTAAGACCCTTAAACCCTATCACTTCTTCTCATCACCTTTCTAAGCACCCTTTGGGGGAATAGAGCAACTTGTGAACTGAATCTTCTTAGAGGTATGATCTATGACCCTAATCTTCATCATTTGCCTTCCTAGATTCCTATTTTATGCTTAGAATATAGATAGAGAAGATGAGTCTTGTGTTAAAATTCTTAAAATGGGTTTAGACTTCTAAAATAGAAATTGGTGAAGAAATTGACTAGAATAAGCATAGAATTTGATGAATTCCTTGTTGTTAAGCTTATTTCTTCCTTTATTAATGGTTAATTTGAGAATTGAAGAATTAGGGTTCATACCTAAATTTGAGGGTTTTGCTTTAAATTTGAATTAGGGTTAATCTTGAGTTTTTTAAGGAAATGATTAGTGGGTTTGATCACCTAGAGCTTGAATTGCATGTTCCATCCTTCAATTTCCGATTTTACCCTTGTGTGGGACCATTTTTCCAATTTCTTTGGGTTAGAATTTGACCTAACTAGAAGAATATTATTCGTGGTTTTTAATATAGAATTTGATTATGAATAGAATTTGAGTACTTGGAGGCATTACGAAAAGACAAGGCCAAGGTGTGACGGTTCGAGGCTCTTGTTCGGTTTTCCAAGTAGGTTATGGCTTACCTTTCGGTTAGACTTTTGTTAGCAGATTATATGTATTGTTAGTAATTGTTGGAGAAAGCATGTAAACCTTCAGGTATGAAGTTGGGATGGAAGATTTAGGTTGGTATTGTTGTGATTATGGCTTGTTGCCTTATTGTGTCTATTGTGATGTTACTTATTGTGAGTTGTTGGCTAGTCGCCACGTGATTGAGTCTAGAGAATTGATGCTTAGTGATTACTTGTGTGTCGGAAAGAATATTTATCATGAATGAGGTTGTTGGGAAGGAAGTAAGGATTATGATATTGTTGTTGTAAGTGAGATTTGTGTCCAAGTGTGCACCATTGATTTATATATTCTTGTTGGCATTTTTATCATGCATTCACTCATTCATATATATATATATTAGGATTGGGTTGCGCGTTGCAACAATTACTTGGATCGGGTTGTACGTACCGCAACACTGACTGGGATCGGGTTGCACGTTCCGCAACACTAACTATTGGATCGGGATGTGCATTCTGCAGTAGGTACATGGACTTAGCGGTCCCCCATGGGTTATGACTGTCGCGGCGACAAGATATTCCTCCCGAAGAGTGTGTGTATCAATGCATTTGCATTTCACTCATCTCATATTTATAGCTGACATTGCTTTGGACGTGTTAGTTGATCTTTGGTGATACCCGTACTTAATACTATCCCGAGAGATTGTGTTTTGGACTTATAGTGGAATTTGGGGTGATTCACTAAGCTTGGTGATTTGGTACCTGATTCGATACTTGGTCCCTGTTGAGTTTTATCTGATTGTGAGCATGCCTACTTTTTCAGCCTCTTTCTTATATATGTGATTTTCTAACTATTGTCGGCCTATGATGCCTACTCAGTACATGTTGTTGTACTGATTCTACCTTGCTTCCTTCTTTCTGAGTTTAGAGTTTGCGACTGGATCGACTTTTGCGCCTCGTGATTGAGTCCCTTGGCTATCTGACGAGTATTCCGGGGTGTGCATTTGGATGGATTCGCTGCCCAGATACCTCTTCTTAGATACTTGTCTTATTTTGATATTCCTAGACAGTATTCCATTATCAGACATGTATTCATATTCAGACATATAGTATTTGTAGTACTGGCTCTTGTACGGCCTTAGACTAGATTCTTTGGGATTGTTGTATTATTTCAGCACTTATTCACTTATCTTTAATATTATCTATGTTTGAGACTTATATTTGGTTGCCTTGATTAAGTTATTAAGGTTAAATGAATGATTTGGAAAAAAGGTTTGCCTACCGAGGTGGGAAATGAGAGGTGCCCATATGTTTCCCCTAGTTGGGGGGTGACAAGTTGGTATCAGAGCCTCAGGTTACCCGGTCGATAAGTACAAATGCATGTCTAGTAGAGTCTTGCGGATCGGTACGATGAGCTTCGTACCTATCTGCGAGAGGCTACGGGGCATTTAGGAAATGTCACCTTCTTTCATTCCTTCATGCTACTTTATTCAAATTGGTATTTGACTTTTCTAATTGGTATCTGATCCACTTCTATTCTCACAGATGATGAGGACACGAGCTACCATCACGAGGGACGAGGTACCTGAGCGAACTGCTGGGGCAGGCACCAGAGACAAGCGCAGGCGAGTGGTCGTGACCGAGCTAGAGGCTATGGAGCTACACTGGCTAGGTGTGGGGCCACTGTGGCTGGAAAGAGGCGAGTACATTCAGGTTCACTAAAGCATCATCCCGAGAGAGCACAGGCAGCCGGGGGAGGTGAGGAGCCAGACCTGACTCACCCCGATGCTATGTCTGATCAGGCATTCTAGGATATCATGGCCCGTGTACTTTTTCATCTTAACGGTCAGCATGCCGTAGGGGGTGCCACTAATCCAGGTGGTTCCCAGACTCAAGTGGGGGTACGGATTCCCGAGGAGGACCAGACTATGGGGATGCATCCTACTGCTGTTATGGCCCGGTGTTTAGATAGTCTTCCAATCCCTAAGGGTGCTCCCAAACCCGTGGCAGTCCAGCCTTTAACCGTTGAGGATCAGGAGCTTGTTGGGAGGTTCCTAAAAATGGAGCCGCTCAAGTTCTTTGGCTTGCGTAGTGAGGATGCTTATGAGCTCATTATGGAGATGCATGAGAGGCTCTATAAGATGCGTATTGTGGAGTCTCATGGGGTTGATTATGTGTCATTTGAGTTTCATGGTGACGCGAAGAGGTGGTAGAGGACTTTTATTGAGAGCACACCCGTAGGTGCACCTCCGCTTACTTAGACCCAGTTCCACTAGGCTTTCTTCGAGAAGTATGTGCCGCGTATTTTGTGGATGAGCATAAAGATGAGTTCCTTCATTTTTGACAGGGAAGTATGACCGTGTCAAAGTATGAGGCTAGATTTCTATTTTTGGCTAGGTATGCTACTCAGTTGATTCACACGGAGGAGGAGAGGATTCGTAGGTTTGTGGGTGGACTTGTGCATTCACTCCATATTGCTTGTCTCCAGTTTATGCCCTTAGGATCTTCGTTCCAGGCGGTTGTTGATCATGCTGTGAGTATCGAGTCTGCAATCTCTAGGGGAGTCTAGTGAGAAGAAGCCGCGTCATCTTGGTGGTTATAGTGGTTCTAGTTATAGGGGTAGGGGACACTCATCCAGGCCTTATCATTCAGCCCCCAGCCACCCCGTTCAGCCAGTATTACTAGCTTCGTCAAGTGGTCCTTCTAGACCCAGTGGTTATGGAGCTGAACGGTCCCATGGTGGTTCTTACTCTCATCCAGCTGACCATGGTGGTCCCTCTATACATCGACTTCTATGCATCGGCCTCCAGGCCCTAGATCTTGCTATGTTTGTTGTGACTCTGGCCACTTTATGAGAGATTATCCCAGAACCGGACATAGTGGGTTCCAAAAGGGATCCCGATTCCAAACTCCGAGGACTCTAGCACCATCTAGTGGCCAGGGTGGTTCTTTAGCCAGAGGATGTGCTCAGTCAGGCCACGGTGGATCTCATCAGTCCAGGGGTGGATACCAGTCAGGTAGAGGTAGTTTTCAGGCCTCCACAGGAGGGGCACAATCGGGCCAGAGTGGTCGTGGTGGTGGTCTTTGCTATTCCTTTGCGAGTGATGCTGTGATCTCAGGTACAATTTTTGTTCATCATCGACCTGCTTCGGTATTGTTTGATCTGGGGTCTACTTTCTCCTATGTATCTGCCTATCATTTTGTTGGTTGGGATTTGACTAGTGACCATCTTGATGTGCCTATTCATGTATATACTCCGGTTAAAGACTCGGTTGTTGTTGATCGATTCTTACGGTCTTGCTTGGTTACTTTTATAGGGTATGATACTTGGGTAGATTTGATGATATTGGATATGGTACACTTTGATATTATCTTGGGTATGACTTAGTTGTCATCGTATCATGCGATCTTGGACTCTCACACTAAGACATTCACATTAGCCATGCCTCGGATTCCTAGATTATAGTGGAGGGGTACTCCTAGCCCCGCTCCGAAGAAGATCATTTCTTATCTCCGCGAGAAGAAGTTAGTTAGCAAGAGGTGTTTGGCTTACTTAGCCCATGTTCGTGATACTAGCATTTATTCTCCGCCCCTTGAGTCCGTACCCATTGTATGTGAGTTCGCGGAGGTCTGTCGAAATTTGCCGGAAATGCCACCCGACCGCAACATTGATTTCTATATTGATTTGGATTCGGGCACGCGCCCCAATTTTTATTCCTCCCTATAGGATAGCACCCGCCAAGTTGAGGGAGCTAAAGGAGCAGTTACAGGATCTATTGAATAAGGAGTTTATAAGACCGAGAGTCTCCCCTTAGGGTGCTCCTATTTTATTTGAAGAATAAGGATGGTACGATGAGGGTGGTCATAGATTACTGTCAGTTGAACAAGGTCACCATTCGTAATAAGTATCCCATTCCTCGCATTGATGACTTGTTCGACCAGCCTCAGGGTGCTTCGGTATTTTCAACGATTGATTTAAGGTCAGGCTACTATCGGGTGAAGATTCAGGTTGAGGATGTTCCGAAGACGGCCTTTAGGACTCGTTATGGTCATTACGAGTTCCTTGTGATTTCATTTGGGTTTACGAATGCCCCAGCTATATTTATGACTTTGATGAATGGCATTTTCAAGTCATTTCTTAATTCCTTCATTATTGTGTTCATTGATGATATCTTAGTGTATTCGAAGAGTAGGGAGAACATAAGCATCATTTGAGGATTGTCCTTGGGTTATTGAAAAAGAAGAAACTATATGCTAAGTATTCCAAGTGTGAGTTCTGGCTTGAGTCTGTGGCATTCTTGGGCCACGTTGTGTCTAGGGAGGGGATCATGGTTTATCCGAAAAAGATTAAGGCCGTTAGAGATTGGGCGAGGCCCATTACTGCGACTGAGATTCGTAGCTTCGTGGGATTGGCCAGCTATTATCATCGATTTGTGAAGGATTTCTCTTTTATTGCTTCTTCGTTGTCTAAATTGACTCAGAAAGAGGTTCCCTTTCAGTGGTCTAATGCTTGTGAAGAGAGCTTTCAGCAGCTCAAGACTCTTATAACTTCAGCCCTGATTCTGGCATTACGCATGGAGGATAAGGATTTCCCGGTATATTGTGATATATCTCATATTGGTTTGGGTGTCGTGTTGATGCAGGAGGGTAGAGTCATTACCTATACTTCCCGTCAATTGAAGATCCACAAGAAGAACTACCCTACCCATAATTTGGAGTTATTAGCAGTAGTCTTCGCTTTGAAGATTTGGAGGCACTATCTGTATGGGGTCCGTTGTGAGGTGTTCACCGATCACCACAGCCTTCAGCACTTGTTCAGTCGGAGAGATCTAAATTCCATACAGCATAGGTAGATGGAGCTTCTGAAGGACTATAACATCGCCATTCTTTGTCATCCGGGGAAGGCCAATGTTGTAGCTGATGCCTTTAGTCGCAAGGCAGTGAGTATGGGTAGCTTAGCCTGATTGGTTATTTCTGAGCTTTCATTAGCCATAGTGGTTCAGAGTCTAGATAAAAAATTTATTTGCCTTGATATCTCAGTTCCGGGCAAAGTCTTAGCTTGTGTTGAAGAGAGGTCCTCCCTCTTGGAGAAGATTAGGGCCCAACAGTTTGAGGATGCCCAGTTGTGTAAGATTCGTGATAAGGTTCCGAAAGGTGAGGCCAAGGAGGCCATGCTTAATAGTGAGGGCATTCTGAGGATCAAGAGACGCGTGTGCATTCCTCGTGTTAGTGATTTGATTCATTTGATTCTGAAGGAGGCACATAGCCCCAGACATTCAATTCATTCGGGTCTTTGCAAAGATATATCGAGATCTGAGACAGCACTACTAGTGGGGGAGGATGAAAAGGGATATTGTAGATTTTCTGGTTAAGTGTGGGAATTGTCAGCAAGTCAAGTATACCCCGGTGGGGTGCTTCAGAGGATGCCCATTACCGAGTGGAAGTGGGAGAGGATTGCCATGGATTTTTTGGTGGGTCTTCCGAAGACCCTGGGCAAGTTTGATTCAGTTTGGGTCATTGTTGACAGGTTGACTAAGTCCATTCATTTCATACGAGTTTAGGTTACTTACATTGTGGAGAAGTTAGCCAGGGTTTACATTCGTGATATTGTGCGATTGCACGGGGTCCCTATTTCCATTGTTTCGGATCAAGGTCCCCAATTTACTTCCAATTTTTGGAAGGCTTTCAGACAGAGTTGGGTACTCAATTGAACCTTAGTATAGCTTTTCATCCCTAAACTGATGGTCAGTCCGAGAGGACTATTTAGTGGTCGAGGATATGTTGAGAGTATGTGTCATTGATTTTGGCGGTCATTGGGACAAGTTCTTGCCCCTAGCGGAGTTTATGTACAACAATAGCTACCATTCGAATATTGATATGGCGCCGTTCGAGGCTTTGTATGGTAGGAAGTGTCGTTCTCCTATTGGGTGGTTTGATGCATTTGAGGTTCGCCCGTGGGGCATAGATTTGCTGAGAGAGTCCGTGGATGGGGTGAAGCTTATTCAAGAAAAGCCTCTAGAAGCTCAGAGCAGACAGAAGATGTACGCGGACCGAAAGGTTCGTGACTTAGAGTTTGGGGTGGGCGAGTAGGTGCTTCTGAAGATCTCACCCATGAAGGGTGTTATGTGGGAAGAGGGGAAAGTTAAGCCCGAGGTACCTTGGCCCATTTAAGGTTCTCTGTAGTGTTAGACATGTTGCTTATGAGTTGGCGTTGCCACCGGGCCTGTCAAGTGTTCTTCCGGTATTCCATGTGTCCATGCTGAAAAAGTATAATTCTGATGGTTCTTATATAGTTCGTTGGGATTCTGTGTTTCTTGATGAGAATCTGTCTTATGAGGAAGATCCTATAGCAATTCTGGATAGGCAGGTTAGAAAGTTGAGGTCGAAAGTGATTGCTTTGGTCAAGGTTCAATGGAAGCATCGTCTAGTTGAGGAGCCTACTTGAGAGACTGAGTTTGACATGCGCAAGAGATATCCCCAGGTGTTTGCTGATTCAGGTACTTTTCCCCATTTCTACTCCTTGTCGCTCGAGGACGAGCGATCGTTTAATTGGTATATGATGTAACAACACGGCTGCTCCTTATAGTGCTAATGACCCTTTTACCCCTGTTGACCGACCCTTTTACCCCTGTTGACCTATCCCTAGGTCATCGGGTGAGTTTTAGAGTGACTTTTGGAGGTTTGAGCCTCAAAGTGTGATTCATTTGACCCAAAGTTGACTTTTGAGTAAACGGACCTTTTTCGGAATTTCGTCGATTTCGAGAGGTCTGGACAGTCATTCTGTCACGACCCAATTTTACTAAGACGTGCTGGCACCTGCCATTTCCCACCTCGATAAGCGAACCCTTTCCTTAACTAGCATACAACAAGAAATGTAGAACAACAATGTAAATAACAATAAATCTCAATATCATTTAAAAAATGAAAAAGTGCGGAAGACATTACAATCTCCAAAGAACTGGTCTGACTCGTACAAGAGCAACTACAAGAATGGCTAATACAAAAGTCTGAAAGTCAAATAAAAAGTTGTCTGAATAATGGAATATAAAGACAGGATAGATGACCCTCCAGGAAGTGACTCGTCAAATGCTCACCCTAGAAACTCGTAAGCTAGGCCTCAGAACTCAGCCTTGAGAGGTAGGAGCGGAACCTGTCTTAAACTCTACACCCCAAAAAAAAGTGTAGTAAGGTAGCATCAGTACAAACAACACGTACGGAGTAGGCATCATAGGCCGACAACAGTTAGTGAACATATATAAAGGAAGAGACTGTAGAATAGATATGCTCGCAATCAAATATAAGGCATAAACACATATCCAAGAATAATTGTTCAGGTATCGAAACATCCAAGAAGCCCTCAGTGAGTTATATCCAGATCAAGCCTATAGTGAAGCATCTAAACTCAGGTCCTTCCAAGTTTTCCACCATTTCTTAGAATAATCAAACACTAGTACTAGCTACAATATTATTTGAAACCTCAAGTCTTATCCTAGGAGAAAGACTCCACTCCTCGAATCCATCCTTTCTCAAGTATATACTAATCAGGTCCAAGATGATCTCAAATCAGGAGCCAACCAGGAAACCAATGTTCATAAACACCATACAGTACAAATAATAATCACAACCAGAAATTAGGTGTATGAGTGAATGAATTATGAATGCAATGATACACACATGGACGATGTCCACCATCCGACATTCATGACATATGGGGAACCGCTAAGTCCATGTACCGTCATTCCGTAACACACAGCCTAGAATGACTCATCCATCCTGATACACACATGCTCCGAGGGGATGATGTCCACCGTCCGACAGTCATGACCCATGGGGAACCACTAAGTCCATGTACCGTCATTCCATATCACACAGCCTAGAATGACTCCTCCACTGAACTCCCCGCTAGCCACTCTGTATCACACAACATAGAGATGGCTACGTGATATAATAATGTCATAAGAATAATAATTACTTCCCTTCTCATTTATCACCGTCGCACCAATATCAAGATCACAACAATATAGCATGGATATGAAAATGTATGTTATGCAATGAGAATATCGAATGCAACATATTCATTTCAGTCATGCCACACAAGGACACTTATCACAACAACAACATCAACAATATCATATCTTTCCTTACCTTTCCAACAATATCAACATATGATAAAATACGATCTCTAACTCATAAGGTCAACCATTAACCATCCAGTCTAGAGTCATTCAATGTTACATTCTCTTTTAACATCATCAGTACCAAGTTATGGTTCAATATCAATAAACATATGAAATGAGTATGCATGCCATGCATAAAGTCATCATCAATAGTAAGTCATAAGTCAAGTTTCCATCCAACTAGTCTCCCATGATACATAGAATCCTCCAAATCATATATGAAATATTAACCATGATTCCTAGAGTTTCTAACAGGCCACAAGCCCGGACACATAAAGCCAAAATAAAAATAGAATGTAACAAGGCGACAAGACACAATCAATCCGTAACTAACCTAGTAGAATTCCATCCCAACTCCACACCCAAGGGCGTACATGCTATCTTCGATAATCACTAACCCTACATATGCTTTACTAACCTAAGTCTAACCATAAGGTAAGCTGTAACCTACCTGGAAAGCCGAACCGCAATCTTGAACCGTCAAACTTGAGCCTTGCCCTTCCTTTGTGCCTTAAAGTAATGGAAGTCTAGTCATATCCAAATACGGTATTAGAATCAAGAAGGACAACACCCATGAGCCTTACTTCTATTCAAGTCCCAAATCCTAACTCATGGAATGGGGAAAACGAACCCTTAAGGGTAAAATGGTCAATTCGAAGGCTAAATATGAAATTTATACTCTAGGTGTTAAATTCACATCAAACAATGGCTAGATTAACTCATGGATTAGGCAAATTCGGATTCTAGGTGAAACCCCCAAATTTGGGTATAAACCCTAACTTTCAATTCCACAAATTGGTCACTAATAATGGTAGATTCATGTTTATATAGCCACCACCCATCAATTCCATACGTAATAAAGCTTAATCCATCCACAAATCACGGTTTGATAACCAAAAACTCATTCAAGAAAGAAACCCAAAAGCCCTATTGGAAGACTCTAGCATGGATTACGAAGTTTCTACGATGGATTATGAATCATAAATGAATAATGAGGATAGATGGACTTACCGCAATGAAGAATCACCCCAAAGTCTCTTGAAATGACCTCCAAGAAGCTTAGAACCGAATGGAAATGAATGAGGCACTTAAGAGTTTTATCATCCCATTAAATACTAGACAATCTCGTCGCCCGCTGCAGCGATCATGAGACCGCTACGGCGGTCTCACTGCAACGGTGACATAATCGCTACGGCGGTGCTCAGCACCAATTGCAACCTTATCCTGACAAACACACCAAATACCAAATTTTTTGCCCTTCTAATAACGGATTAGTGTATCCAATTCCGATGATCCCAATAAAACTTACACTTGTACCACGCACACCATCATAATACCCAGGCGAAGTTGGAACCTTTTCTAAAAACAATCATATAATCGAGCAATACACCCTTGTTAAGCCACAAACGTACTTTTGCCACTTCCGAGCAACCCAACGCTAAAAACATGGAGATCATTTGACCTTCTTTACCATCTGTTCTATTTCTCAAGAAACCCCCCCCCCCCCAATAAATGAATCTAATCGCGACCCCACACATCATCCGTATCTAATCGCGACTCCACACGACAACCGAGTCTAATCATGACTCCATATAACCGAATCCTCAAGCCATAGCTAGAGTCAGAACTTGGCTACGTGTCTAAATTAGAATAATACATCTCGTGTCATACCACAACAAGTAATAACGAAATCGCTCGCATAAGAATTCAAGAATGAGTTTCCACTGTTCGTGGGTGATTAAGGATAAGGCATTAAGATGCCAATTGGAATCGGCCAGATACCAATTCGAACGAAGTAGCACAAAGGAATGAAAGAATTCAAAGTTTCCTCAATGCCCCATAGCCTCTCACAGATAGGTACGGAGCTCCTTGTATCCATCCGCAAGACTCTACTAGACATGCTCCTGTAGTTATAGACTGGGTAACCTAGGGCTCTGATACCAACTTGTCACGATCAAATTTTACTAAGTCATACGGGCACCTACTGTCACGACCTAAATCAATGAATCGTGACGAGTGTCTGACCTCTAATGACCAAACACCCCTATACTTATATCTGGACAATACTGAACATCAAGGGCCCATAAATAACTTAAACTGAATTCACACTACCTCATGAAAGGGTGATGTCAAGAACTCTGTAAAATCTGAATATATATATACATGTTGAAAGAACAGCGCAAGCCAACTAGGCTGCTACATATACTGTACACAAAAGAATAGAAGCCGACAAGGCTATATCATCTGACATATACATACAACTGTCTACAGACCTCTACTGGAGTACAATATTGCAGAAAAGACGGGACAGGGCCCAGTCATACCCATAATGCATATACATCCCAAAAGAATGGCATACCAAAATAGACTGCAGCTCCAGATCAAATGGAGCGCACTGACCACTGCAGGATATAGAGGTTCTATTGAACTAGACCACCGTACGTCTACCTAAACACGCGGTATGAACGCGACCTCCGAGCAATGGGGAGTTAGTACGGATAATGTACTGAGTATGTAAGGCATAAGAGTAACATAAGCATAAGCATAAGAATTATAAACGGAATCGGGAACTCAAATGCCACTGACTGTCCGCATAGATTTGTATGAACCAGTATCTGTAAGTATGCATAAATCTGTATAACTGACAATGCCTCTGTGGGCGCATAATCTGCATGCTCTCAATGATAATCATGCTCATGTATATAAATATAGGCCATACATGTATATATATGCGTATATAACGCCTGTCAAGCCCCTATGGGCATCCCATCATATCATATCGGCCTCTCTGCGGCCATCATCATCATATACACTGCTACGGAACGTGCAGCCCGATCCCTATATCAACATCCTAGTGCACCAGCTGATCAGGTGGTAATGCGTATATAATGTCTATCCCTTTCCCCATGCCCCATATATATATAATACACGCGTATATAATACCTTCTGGTCATGGGTCAATATGCATATGTATATGAATGCAATGCATAACTAATTGTGTACATAGAACTCTCGGAGTGACATAAGGTCGTATTACCTCCGATGGACAACCTTTGAGCTAATGTCATCAACATAAGAAATCTCAAGACCCATGAACAGAAGGAACAATCATATGGGGTATAGGAACATCAAAGACTGAAGTACTTCTAGTGCTACTAAGAGTAGAGTAATACGGAAGCTCGTTTAATCGCTTGTTGGCTCACAACATAGGATCATGCAAAAAATGAAGAAGGAATGGCCTTAACATACCTTAGCGTCTCCTTAATCACTTAATGTTCTCCTTCCAATTCACAAAATCTACATTCAAGAGGAATTACACTAAAGTTAAGTCCTGAAGAAACACTCTTAAGCTCACACTAGCATAGTTAACGAAATTTGGGCAGCATTTTCCCTATTTTATCGAATTCCACCATATGGCAAAACAACTCCCAAACAACAATAAATATATCCACAATATCACAATCAAGAAGTCATATTCAATTAAACCCCAAGTTGGGCCGAAATCCCCTTTTTAAGTTCACACAAAGTCATCTTCTTCATTACACTATCCATGGCTTCTCCATTTTCATTCTTTTCCTCTCTAAGGAGTACTAAACCTTTACATTAGTTCAACAATAAGAATAAGATGGAAAACATACCTTGAATCAAAGAACTTCCCTTCACTCAACTTCCTCCAAGCTCAAGTTTACCACCACTTTGAAAAGGAGCAAGAAACTTCACCTCCCATGGATTACCTTAAGCTCTTGATGTTGATCCTCTCTCTTGATGATATGAAAAGGTGAGAAGGGTTAGGGAACCTCCAAAAGCTCTCAAAAAGTCTCTAGAATGGTAGGGAAATAAGTGAGAGAAGGTGCAAATGAATTTGGGGTCGTTTGGGTTTTAAAAAGGTGGCCAAAATGCACCCCGACCAACTTGGCGAAGAGTATGCGGCTTAGCACACTGAGTGTGCGGCCGCACACTCCTCCATTGACTTAGGGATGGACTTGAGCAGAAAATCCAGCCATTTTGACAAGTTGGCGCCCAGTGTGTGGGTCAGCACATTGACTGTGCGACCGCACACTGCCCACTTTCTTCCGGTTTCGCGAAAATGCGATCCTTTCGATTCGTTTGATCTCCAATCCTTATGGAACCTTCTTGGCACTTGTCTAGAACTTCATTAAACATCTAAGGGGCCTCATATCTCTTCCTCAAGGTCATGCTAGGCAATGCATAGCCAAAATCATATGAAATTTCCCACAACATGGCTCAACCTTAACTTTCTCCGATGAACTTACTTCTTTAGCGTCAAATGCCTTTGGAATCTTAATTAGAATCACCAAACATCCTTCTTAACCTTAAGAGGGCTTCATGTCCACTTTAGGTTTACATTGGCATGTTCATAATGCGAGCGACACAAAATTCCAAGGTGTAACATTCCCCTCCCCCCCCCCCCCCCCAACCAAGAACATTTGTGCCCAAATGTTAAACTCTCAAGGATTCTATAAAAATTTCGCCAAAGTTTCTCCTGTAAATGTATTGACCCATCCTGTACACAGTAACCCAAAATAATGCCACACAGGGCCACATACTAAAATATAACACCATGGCCACACACAACCAATCACAACAACTAGAAATAAAACAATACCTAGGGATGATAATGCTTCACACCGAGCCTCCTGGAACGACGAAAACAGGTATGGGTTGTTATATCCCGTATTTTGAACAACGGGACAATCCGAGTTAATTACAATAAGCTAGGGACAAGACCATTCCGGGATACGAAGTAGAGACTTTGGTTTGTTTTAAAAGTATAAGTGTGTATGACTTTATTGGCATGGAAATATTAAGGAAACATTTGGGGTTAAAAGCTATTTTTGGAAAGTATTTAGTTGATGAAAAAGGAAAAAAAAAGGGGCCACACACATGGATGGTTATAATATGTAATAAAATATGACTAGCAAGTCATCTTTCCCATTTCAACACTTAGAGAACAATCAAGAAACTTGGAGAAAGAGAGACTAAGGCATTCGGCCATAGCTCCAAGAAATCAAGATCAAAAATTAGCCATCAAAAAAAAATTGTTCCTTCTAGAAAATCCACTAATTGAAGGGTCCTTATTAACGTGGGAGTGTTGTTGGAAGCAACAAGTTACCCGTTTTCATCATTCACCACCTTAGCCAAGTTGTGAAGAAAGGTAAGGCTTAATCTTTCTTCGGTTTATGTATGTCGTAGTATGTAAATATGGATGAAATTCGTGGAAAATTTGCATGTTGAAGTGAGCCGTGAATATGGAGTATGGCCGTGTGTGTGTTGTGTTGTGTTAAGGTAATGAACTAGATTCTAGCTAGCATGTTTTGATTATTGTAGTGTGAAGAAATGGATGAGAATCATCATATGTATGTGTGTGGTGATGGCCGAATATAGGCCATGTAGCATGACAAAGAATGGATCAATTCTATTTAGTATTTTGATTGTTGTCGTGGTGACTTAGATATCATCTATGAGAGTTTAATGATTCAAGTTAATATTGTAACTCGGGCTGATTTGGGAGTTAATGTGCTTTTATTGTAATTATTGTATTTATGGAAATGACATTGTTAATGTATGGATTGTTAGTAAATAATGAATTTGGGAGAGAGGAATACGGACGTGGTTGTTCTCAAGTTTCGGGTGAGTTGGAACATGGTTTGAGTTGTTTGAAATATTGTGTGAATTGTTTAAAATGTTCTTGAATATTGTTGGTATGGGTTCGGACTAGTATTTGAACGTATGAGCGTGATGTTGGTTTGAATGTAAGTAGTTAAATTGAATATAGTGAAGTGTTGTGGAATTATGTAGAAAAAGGCTACTAATGTTAGAATGCGTTTTGAATTGACTATTTATGTCATTAGTTTGGTTGTTGGTGTTGTTGTGGAAATTCTCGAGTTGAATTCTCGGGGTTGTCATTTAATGGTGGGAAATGCCGCCCAAATTTCTGTAGAATTTAGTGTTCACTTGGGGAATTCCCAAATGCCTTTAGCTAATTTTTGGCATTTAATGACGTATTCTAGATCTTGGGAAGTCCGCGACGTAAGTTGGATTAGCTTTGGAGATAGAGATTGTAAAGCCCCAATCCTTCTTTCTTTTGGCATGTCCTAGTGTTAAGTAGGCTATGATACATTCGGGGTAATTCCATTCTTACGATCATTTGTATATGACCCTTAATCTCTCTTAATGTTGGCCTCTTAATGTATTTAAATTAAGATCTTTATGTTTTATATGAAAGGCTTTCAAAAGTTGCTAGGGATTTCATGTTTAAAGATTCTATAACTTAACTTCTTTTAAATTTGAATACAAACCAAAATCTTAGTCAAAATAAAAACATCAATAAATACCAAAAATCAAATAAAAAAATAAAGACATCGAATTCGCGCGCAAGATAAAGAACCCGCAAGTCAAGGAGAAATTTGGCGTTATGATGTGCGTGGATCGGATATAGAAAACAAAGTAAATGTGTTATGCCCTATTCTCTCGACCTCTCAAGCCCTGCATGATTTGTCTCTCAAAACATAAAAAGGATCTTGAAAAAGATTACACGGAATCGGATACGTCATCGAAGAAGGGTAAAAAAGAAAAAAATAATATATAAAGCATATACGGGCCTACTAACTAGTTTTCCCCGACACGTATCTATGGTTAAACCACGTACGTGTTCGTATGTTTTATGTTTGGGGATCTACTTGTCTCCGTCCGTGTATAAATGTTCATTATGAGGAGCCGCTTTGGTGATATATGTTGCTCTTTGGAATGGTAAGTGTTATTATAGGCAAACTCGATAAAAGGTAAATGATCATCCTCAACATTACCTTCAAAATCAAGTCACAGCCCTCAAGCTCTCAACACATCCTCGTAGTGTACGTCGGTCACTTAGATACGTTCCGACTCTGATTTCCTATACACTTACGGAGCATGGTGAAATGCGGTGCTAAGAATAACTATACGGTCCTATGTATCCCCATTTATCCAAATCTCATTACTTTCAAAAGATTTCCGCCTACCTTAAACTCTAACTTGCGCGCTGGGACAGCTCGATACGCTAGCATTCCCCAAATCATTTTCACCTGAAATAATGGTTGTATTTGGAACATCTTAGATAAAAACATCAATAAAAAACCAAAAATCATCTCAAAAAGAACCCGCAAGTCAAGGAAAAGATGGATCGTAAATAGTCTTCTCACTCTCAAGCCCCGTTCTCTCAAAACATAAAAAGGATCTTGAAAAAGATTAGTTACGACGGTAAAAAGAAAAACAATACAAAAAATGAACGGACTTTGTTATCTCCATCCATATAAATCGACTATGACCCGCAAGAGGTAAATGATCATAGAATCATCCTCTTCCGGTACGTTCACATTGTCCGTACGGTGGCAATCACGAGTCCCCAAATACGAAAAGAAATCCGAAATATTAACCACCTCCCAGTTTCCATGTCGGGATCTCCATCAACTATGACCCGTATAGAATCATACTTCACGAGTACAAAGGCAACCCGCTAATGAAATACGGGGCACCTGGAATCCATATTGACCTCCATGTCGGGATCTCCGGGCTTTTGGTGCTCTATCTTGACTTGCTGACAATTCGAGCACTGAGCGACAAACTCCGCTATATCTTTCTTCATACCATCCCACCAATACACTTCTTTGAGATCATGATATATCTTTGTTGTGCCCGGATGGATAGAATAGCGAGAGTAATGGGCTTCCCCCATAGCCTATTGTGCCCGGATAGATAGAATAGCGAGAGTAATGGGCTTTCCCCATAACCTGTTGACAGAGGCCTAAAGCATTATGAACACACAATCTACCTCGATATATGAGTACTCCATCTCCTGTAATAATAAAGGATGTCTTTTCTTTACGAAGCGGTATCTCGGTAGTGAACTAAAACAGGATCTTCGTACTGACACCCCTTTATCTCAACTACCAAAGATGACGTGGCTATATCCTGAACTGTGACTTCTGCATCCCCTGAGTCAATCAACTGGACTCCCAAACTGGCTAATTGACAAACATCACGGGCTAGCTCCCTCTTCTCCGGCTGCAAATGGGACAGGCTACCCATAGACTTACGACTAAGAGCGTCGGCTACTACATTGGCCTTCCCGGGATGATAGTCAACATCATAATCCTTTAGAAACTCTAGCCATCGCCTTTGACGTAAGTTCAAGTCCTTCTACTTACAGAGGTACTGAAGGCTCTTATGGTCGGTAAAGACATCAACATGAACGCCATATAAATAATGCCTCCATATTTTCAAAGCATGGATCACCGCAGCCAACTCAAGGTCATGGGTTGGATAATTCTTCTCGTGCTTCTTCAGTTGTCTAGAAGCATAAGCAACAACCTTACTGTGTTGCATCAATACACTGCCTAACCCAATACCCGAAGCATCACAATAAATCACATAGCCTCTGCCCCCTCGGGAAGAGTCAAAACGAGTGCTGAGGTCAACTTGTCTTTCAATATCCCGAAAACTCTGCTCACACGCATCCGTCCCTTTGAAACTTAGGCGGTTACGAGTCAGCTTAGTCAACGGGGCTGAAAGAGAAGAAAATCCTCCTACGAACCTTCTGTAATAACCAACCAAACCTAAGAAACTATGTATCTCTGTTGGTGTCGTAGGCCTTGGCCAATTCTTCACAGCCTCAATCTTTTGAGCATCTACTCTAATGCCTTCGTTTGAAATAATGTGGCCCAGAAAAGCCACAGAGTTCAACCAGAACTCACACTTGGAGAACTTGGCATACAACTCTCTACCTCGAAGAACTCCAAGCACTGCTCGTAGATGTTCTACGTGCTCAACCTCTGACGGAGAGTAAACCAGAATATCATCTATAAACACAATCACAAACAGATCTAAGAAAGGTCTGAATACACGATTCATCAAGTCCATGAATACTGCTAGAGCATTAGTTAATCCGAATGACATAACGCGAAACTCATAGTGTCCATACTTAGTCCGAAATACCGTCTTCGGAATGTCTTCCTCCTTCACCTTAACCTGGTGATATCCTAATCTCAAGTCTATTTTCGAGAAGTATTTGGCGCCTTGTAGCTGATCAAACAAGTCATCAATCCTCGGAAGTGGGTACTTGTTCTTCACAGTCACTTTATTCAATTGCCTATAATCGATACACATTCGCAAGGAGCCATCTTTCTTTCTTACAAATAATACCAGCGATCCCTGCGGCGATGTACTAGGCCTAAGAAGCCCTTCTCAAGCAAATCCTTCAATTGCTCTTTCAATTCCTTCAATTCTGTAGGTGCCATTCTATAAGGAGGAATAGATATTGGCTGAGTATCTGGTAATAAGTCAATAGCGAAATCGATTTCCCGCTTTGGCAGAATGCCTGGAAGCTCATCTGGGAACACTTCTGCAAACTCATTCACCAAAGGAATGGACTGAAAGGCCGGTGACTTTGCTTGTACATCCTGAACCCGAACTAGGTGATAGATGCACCCTTTTCTGATCATCTTCCTTGCCTTAAGGTAGGAAATAAACCTACCCCTTGGTGAAAGCTTGACCTTGCCCTTCCAACTCTAGGATGACTCGCACAGAGCGAAATCAAACTATCTTCGTTACGCAATCACATTAGCATAACGGGAGGCGACCAATCCATACCCGTAATAACATCGAAATCAAGCATGTCCAACTCAATCAAATCTGCTAGGGTGTGGCGATTGCAAGCTATCACTACACAGCCTCGATATACTCGCCTAGCTATGACTGGATCACCAACTGGCATAGACACCACAAAAGGTTTAATTAACTCGGGCTCCATCCCAAACTTGCCGGCAACAAATAGCGTAACATATGATAAAGTGGAACCTGGGTCAATCAGAGCATACACATCATAGGAAGAGACTGAGAATATACCTATGACGACATCAGGAGACGACTCGCTATCCTGCCTACCAGCTAGTGCATATATGCAGTGCTAAAGACCGCTCGAGCTGGATGCTCCACTCCTCCCTCTACCTTGTCCTGCTGGTGTCTGAGAAAATTACCCTGGAGGGTGTACTACAGAAGATGAACTAGCTACAGACCCTAAAGGGGTGAACCGTACTCCGTTTCTCTCGTGGACAACTTTGTCGCACACACTATGACCTGGTTGGCCGCGAGTATAACAACATCGATCCCGGCCGACAACGCTGCGTGTAACTTGCCACAATACACCAAGGCAAAGGGGTCTCATGGGCACGACTGCGGTTTATCTTTGGCTGGACGCTCTAGAACTCGAGGCCTACCTCGAAATAAGAAAACCGATCGAATCTTGGACCTGAAAAACGCGGAGAGGCACTCCTGCTGAATGGAAAGGATATCTGGAATAGTGTTGTATCTGTCCTCTCCTGGACTCGCCTCCGATATCTAAAGATCTGGCCCTCTTACCATGGCCCCTGTCACGGTCACGCTCTGTCCTCCTCTGACGCTTGCGATCTTCCAGATTATGTGCATATGCCCGTATATGGGAGATGTCCATGCCTGGTTGTAATGCAGCAGTCGTACAAGCATCTATCAAATGTGGCCCTAGATCAGCCACAAAACGATGAACTCGGTCCTCCATCTCAGCAACCATGGCTAGGTCTTATCTAGCCATAGAATCAAAATACACACAATACTCTTGGACACTCATCTTTGCCCTGCTCAATACGTAGAAACCTATATGTTCGGGCTCGTCGGACTTCTGGAGGTAAATAATGGCGGATAAAAGTATCTGAAAACTCTCACCAAACAGCTGGAGGGGCATTCTCTCCCCTAGATAACTCCCAAGTCTAATACCAGCATGCTTTGATATCACGAAGCCTATATGAAGCTAACTCCCGGACTCGACCTCGTTCGCGTATATCCCTCGAGGTCCTCGTGTGCCGTCGATAAAATCACGAGGGGTCCATATATTGCTTTATCACGGAAAACAACTGGAAGGATCTAACCTCGGAAAGTCTTAACCCTCGAACTACCAGCCTTGTTTGCTGACTAACCCCAACCCCCTGTGCTGGCGAGCACCGAGCGGCTACCAATTTGGTCGATAAGCCGCACCAACATCCCTCGCGTCACGAGGGCCGGTGCATCCGGTGAGGAGGTAAGGACGGTCTTTGGAGGCGGGGTATGCAAAGTCTCAGACGGACTCTCACTCTGAATCTCATCTCCAGTCCTCGTAGCCTGCCGACTACGATTAGTGGCCTCACCGTCCGCTCTCTTGCTCTTCTGTGAAGCTGTAGCATTCTTGCGAGGCATCGTTGAAATTAGAACAAATCATCAGAAGATAAACTCTCAACTCATGGCTCTACTGCACGATCTAAGAGTGAAAAGAATGACATCATTCTAAATGTCATGTAGCCTCTTGATTATAAGTGTGGTGCACAACACACTCATAAATAAGACTCTACTAGACATGGTCTGGAGACAACCCTAGGACGAACTGCTCTGATACCACTTCAGTCACGACCCAAATAGATGATTCATGACTAGTGTCCGACCTCTAATAACCAAACACCCCTATACTTATATCTGCACAATACTGAACATTAAGGGCCCATAAATAACTTAAGTTGAATTCACACTGCCTCATGAAAGGGTGATATCAAGAACTCTCTACAATCTGAATATACATATATACATGCTGAAAGCACAGCACAAGCCAACTAGGCTGCTACATATACTGTATACAAAAGAATAGAAGCCGACAAGGCTACATCATCTGATATATACATACAACTGTCTATAGACCTCTACTGGAGTACAATGCTATAGAAAGAACGGGACAGGGCCCCGTCATACCCATAATGCATATACATCCTAAAATAAGGGCATACCAAAATAGACTACAACTCCAGATCAAATGGAGCAGACTGACCCTCTTTGGATACAGAGGTCTGACTGAACTGGACCACCTGTCTGTCTACCTAAACCTGCGGGAATGAACGCAGTCCCCGAGCAATGGGGAGTCAATACGGATAATGTACTGAGTATATAAGGCATAACAGTAACATAAGCATAAGCATAAGAATCATGAACGGAATCGGGAACTCAAATGCCACTGACTGTCCCCATAGATTTGTATGAACCAATATCTGTAAGTATGCATAAATCTGTATAACTGAAAACGCCTCTGTGGGCTCATAATCTGCATGCTCTCAATGATAATCATGCTCATGTATATAAATATAGGCCATACATGTATATATATATGTGTATGTAGCGCCTGAAAAGCCCCTATGGGCATCCCATCATATCATATCGGTCTCTCTGCGGCCATCATCATCATATACATTGTTGCGGAACGTGCAGCCCAATCCCTATATCAATATCCTTGTGCACCAGCTGATTAGGTGGTAATGCGTATATAACGCCTATCCCTTTCCCCATGCCCTATATATATATAATACACGTGTATATAATGTCTTCTGGTCATGGGTCAATATGCACATGTATATGAATGCAATGCATAACTAAATTGTGTACATAGAACTCTCGGAGTGACATAAGATCGCATTACCTCTGATGGACAACCTTTGAGCTAACGTCATCAACATAAGAAATCTCAAGACCCATGAACAGAAGGAACAATCATATGGGGTATAGGAACATCAAAGACTGAAGTACTTCTAGTGCTACTAAGAGTAGAATAATATAGAAGCTCGTTTAATCGCTTGTTGGCTCACAACATAGGATCATGCCAAAAATGAAGAAGGAATAGCCTTAACATACCTTAGCGCCTCCTTAATCGATTAATGTTCTCCTTCCAATTCGCAAAGTCTACATTCAAGAGGAATTACACTAAAGTTAAGTCTTGAAGAAACACTCTTAAGCTCATACTAGCATAGTTAACGAAATTAACGAAATTTGGACAGCACTTCCCCTATTTTATCGAATTCCACCATATGGAAAAACAACTCCCAAACAATAATAACTACATCCACAATATCACAATCAAGAAGTCATATTCAATTAAACCCCAAGTTGGGCCGAAATCCCCTTTTTAAGTTCACAAAGTCATCTTCTTCATTACACCATCCATGGCTTCTCCACTTTCATTATTTTCCTCTTTAAGGAGTACTAAACATTTACATCAATTCAACCATAAGAATAAGATGGAAAACATACTTGAATCAAAGAACTTCCCTTCACTCAACTTCCTCCAAGCTCAAGTTCACCACCACTTTGAAAAGGAGCAAGAAACTTTACCTCCGATGGATTACCTTAAGCTCTTGATGTTGATCCTCTCTCTTGATGATATGGAAAGGTGAGAAGATTTAGGGAACCTCCAAAAGCTCTCAAGAAGGCTCCAAAAAGGTAGGGAAATAAGTGAGAGAAGGTGCAAATGAATTTGGGGTCGTTTGGGTTTTAAAAAAGTGGCCAAAATACAACCCGACCAACTTAGCGAAGAGTATATGGCTTGGCACACTGAGTGTGCGGCCGCACACTCCTCCTTTGTCTTGGGGAGAGCTTGGGCAGAAAGACCAGCCATTTTGGCAAGTTGGCACCCTGTGTGCGGTTCAGCACATTGAGTGTGCGACCGCACACTGCTCATTTTCTTCTGGTTTCGTGAAAATGCGATCTTTCGATTCGTTTGATCTCCAATCCTTATGGAACCTTCTTGGCACTTGTCTAGAACTTAATTTACCATCTAAGAGGCCTCATAGCTCTTCCTCTAGGTGATGCTAGGCAATGAATAGCCCAAATGATACGAAATTTCCCACAACATGGCTCAAAACTTAACTTTCTCTGATGAACTTACTTCTTTAGCCTTAAATGCTTTTGGAATCTTAATTAGAATCACCAAACATCCTTCTTAACCTTACGAGGGATTCATGTCCACTTTAGGTTTACATTGGCACATTCATAATGCGATTGACACGAAATTCCAAGGTGTAACACCTATCATTCCCCACCTCGATAATCAAACCCTTTCCTTAACTAGCATACAACTAGAAATGCGGAGCAACAATGTAAATAATAATAAATCTCAATATCATTTAAAAATTGAATAAGTGCGGAAGACATTATAATCCCCAAAGAACTGGTCTGACTCATACAAGAGCAACTACAAGAATATCTAATACATAAGTCTGAAAGTCAAATAAAAAGCCGTCTAAATGATGAAATATAAAGACAGGATAGATGAGCCTACAAGCAGCGACTCGTCAGATGCTCATCCTAGATACTCACAAACCAGGCCTCGAATCTCAGCCTCGAGAAGTAGAAGTGAAACCTGTCTCAAACTCTACACCCCAAAAAGAAGTATAACAAGGTAGCATCAGTACAAACAACATGTACTGAGTAGGCATCCTAGGCCGACAACAGTAAGTCAACATATATAATGAAAGAGACTGTAGAATAGACATGCTCGCAATCAGATATAAGGCATAAACACATATCCAAGAATAATTGTTCAAGTATCGAAACATCCAAGAAGTCCTTAGTGAGTTATATCCAGATCAAGCCTATAGTGAAGCATCTAAACTCAGGTCCTGCCAAGTTTTCCACAATTTCTCAGAACAATCAAACACTAGTACCGCCTATAATATTATCTGGAACCTCAAGTCTTATCGTAGGAGAAAGACTCTATTCCTCGAATCCATCATTTCTCCAGTATATACTAATTAGACCCATGACGCAAATCTGGAGCCAACCAGGAAATCAATGTTCACGAACACCACATAGCACAAATAATAATCACAACCAGAAATTAGGTGTATGAGTGAATGAATTATAAATGCAATGTTATGCAATGATACACACATGCTCCGGGAGGATGGTATCCACGATCAAATAGTCATGACCCATGGGGAACCGCTAAGTCCATGTACCGTCATTATGTATCACACAGCCTAGAATGACTCATCCATCCTGATACACACATGCTCAGAGAGGACGATGTCCACCGTCCAACAGTCATGACCCATGGGGAATCGCTAAGTCCATGTACCGTCATTCCGTATCACACAGCCTAGAATGACTCCTCCATCGAACTCCTCGTTAGCCACTACGTATCACACAATATAAAATGGCAACGCCATATAATAATGTCATAAAAATCATAATTACTTCCCTTCTCATTTATCACTGTGGCACTAATATCAAGATCACAACAATATAGCATGGATATGAAAATGTATGTCATGCAATAAGAATATTGAATGCAGCATATTCATTTCAGTTGTGCCATAAAAGGACACTTATCACAACAATAACATCAACAACATCATATCTTTCCTTACCTTCGCACCCATATCAGCATATGATAAAATACGGTCTTGAACTCATAAGGTCAACCACTAAGCATCCAGTCTAGAGTCATTCAATGTTCCATTCTCTTTTAACATCATTGGTACCAAGTTATGGTTTAATATCAATAAACATATGAAATGAGTAGGAATTCCATGCATGAAGTCATCATCAATAGTAAGTCATAAGTCAAGTTTCCATCCAACTAGTCTCCCATGATACATATAATCATATATGAAAAGTTAATCATATATGAAAAGTTAAGACTGATTCCTAGAGTTTCTAACAACCCACAAGCTCGAGCACATAAAGCCACAATACAAATAGAACGTAACAAGGTGACAAGCCATAATCAATCAGCAACCAATATAGTAGAATTCCATCCCAACACCACACTGGAGGGTGTACATGCTTTCTCCGCCAATTATTAGCCCTACATATGCTTAACTAACCAAAGTCTAACCATAAGATAATTCATAACCTACCTCGAAAGACGAACAACGATCTTGAACCGTCAAACTTGAGCCTTGCCCTTCCTTTGTACCTCAAAGTAATAGAAGTATAGTCATATTTGAATACGATATTAGAATCAAGTAGGACAACACCCATAAGCCTTACTTCTATTCAAGTCCCAAATCCTAACTCGTAGAATGGGGAAAACGAACCCTTAAGGGTAAAATGGTCAATTCGAAGGCTAAATATGAAATCCATACACTAGATGATCAATTCCTATCAAACAATGGCTAGATTAACTTATGGATTAGGTCAATTCGGATTCTAGGTGAAACCCCCCAATTTGGGTATAAACCCCTAACCTCCAATTCCACAAATTGGTCACTAATAATGGTAGGTTCATGTTTATATAACCACTGACATCAATTCCATACTTAATAAAGCTTCATCCATCCACAAATCAAGTTTTGGTAACCAAAAACTCATTAAAGAAAGAAACCCAAAAACCTTCTTTAATACTCATGTTATTGGAAGACTTTAGCATGGATTAGCGAGTTTCTAAGGTGGATTATGAATCATAAATGAATAATGAGGATAGATGGACTTACCACAATGAAGAATCACCCCAAAGTCTCTTGAAATTCCCTCCTAGAAGCATAGAACCAAATGGAAATGAATGAGGCACTTGAGAGTTTTAGCATCTCATTAAATACTAGACTGTCTCGTCACCCGCTGCAGCGGTGACATAACCGATATGACGGTCACCCCTAAATACACTAAGCCGCTATAGCTGCAGGGCCACCGCTATAGCGGTACCGCTGTCGCGGTTCTAGTGTCGCCATAGCGGTATACCAGACACCAGAAATTTCTCAAATTCCAGGTGTCTCAACCCAAAATCCGACTATCACCCGAGGCCCCATAAACACAAACCAAATATGTGGACGTACAAGGAACGCACTCGTGGCCTCGAAATTCCTAACGGGGGTCTTATTGACTAAGTCAACCCCCAATAGCCTAAAACTAACTTTCAACCCATGAAATGAAATTAAATGAACTTGGGTCCCCTTTTTATCAACTTAAAATCTGTCCCGACTCGGTTTTACGGACACACATACGGTCCGTATAATTTATATGGGCCGTATGTGTGACCGTATGTTTGGTCACGTAAAGGCTCCAATTTTGGGCAGTTTATACGGCCTAATATACGGCCAGTATCTTTTATACGGTCCGTATAGTGGACCGTACAATGCTCAGTTTTTCGAAACTTCTTCTCGTCGACTCGTTTGATCTCCAATCCTTATGAAACCTTCTTAACACTTTTTTAACACTTCATTATCAATCTAAGGGACGTTATAACTCTTCTTCTAAGACATTATTAACTTGGTACTTTGAAAATCCTTTTCGATACACAACGTATACCTCGTCTTTCTTGACGAACTTTCTTCACTTACGTCAAACGTCTTTGAAATCTCAATTAGGACTATTAAATACTATTTATTACTTATGGAAACATCATATACTTCTTCCTTTCATTAGTCTATTCATTGTGCAATAACATGGAGTTTTTTCGAGGTGTAACATTCTTCCCCCCCTTTTAAAACATTCGTCCTCAAATGTTAAGTTCTCTGGAATTCTACGAAAATTTTTCTGGAGTTTTCCCTGTAATATGGCACTACCATCCTGTCACAACAGCCCATAATAACAATGCATCATAGGGCCAAAACATAATATCAATAAATTTTGGCCACACACGACCCAAATGCATAAAAAGAAAACATGCATACCTCATAATCTTGATGTTTCATCTTGGAGTTCTTCCGGGGGCTGAAATAAGTATGGGTACTTGGACTTCATATTTTCTTCCGCCTCCCAAGTCACTTCTTATCGGTTGTTATTTCTCCATAAAACCTAAACTGAGGCTACTTCTTTGTTTCTGAGTCTCCTTACTTGTCTATCTAGTATGGCAATAGGTACCTCTTCATAAGCCAACTTTTTTGTAACTTGCACATCCGCTACCGGCACAATTCTAGTAGGATCTCCAACACATTTTTGAAGCATTGACATATGAAAAACTTGATAGACTGCTTCTAGTTCTAGGGGTAAGTCCAATTCATAAGCTACTTGACCCACCCTGCGAACAACCTTATAAGGTCCAATGTACCGAGGACTGAACTTCCCTTTCTTACCAAATCTCATCACCCCTTTCATCGATGATACCTTTAAGAACACCCAATCATTGACTTGAAATTCTAAGTCTCGTCAACGGTTGTCCGCACAGGATTTCTGGCGACTTTGGGCTGTTAATAGTCGGCCTCGGATCACCTTGACCTTTTTTAATGCTTGTTGAATCAGCTCAGGGCCTATTAGCTGTCTTCTCTGACTTCGAACCACCTAATTGGGGATCTAAACTTCCTTTCATATAGAGCTTCATACGGTGTCATTTGTACTGGAATGATAGTTGTTGTTATAAGCAAACTCAATAAGAGGTAAATGGTCATCCCAGCTACCACCGAAATCTATCACACATGCCTGTAACATATCTTCCAGGGTCTAAATAGTGTGTTCGACTTGCCCATCAGTTTATGGATGAAACGTTGTGCTAAGCCTTACCTGAGTACCCAAACCTTCTTGGAAAGACTTCCAGAATTTGGCTGTAAATTGTGCTCCTCTGTCAGTAATAATGGACACCGGGATGCCATGAAGTCGCACAATCTCTTTAAGGTACAACCTTGCATAATCTTCCGCCGAATATGTAGTTTTGACTGGAAGAAATGAGTTGCTTTTGTGAGTCTGTCCACGGTCACCCATATGGAGTCATACTTACTTCGGGAACGAGGTAACCCCACAATAAAATCCATGTTGATCACTTTCCATTTCCAGGTAGGGATTTCCATGGCTTGTAATAATCCTCCTGGCTTTTGATGCTCAATTTTCACTTGTTGGCAATTTGGGCATTGAGCTATAAATTCTGCTATGTCTTCCTTCATTCCATCCCACCAATACATTAACTTGAGATCATGATATATCTTTGTCGCGCCTAGGTGAATAGAATACCGAGAATAATGAGCTTCTTCTAGAATTCGACGACGTAATCCCGCCACATTCGGAAAACATAGCCTGTCTCGGTATTTAAGGACTCCATCTATAGAAATTTCAAAGGGGGACTTCTCTTTCTCATGAAACGTATCTCTATAGTGGCTCAATTGAGGATCTTCATATTGACGCTCTCTCACCTCCATATCTAAAGAGGAAATAGTTGGATTATTAATATTAATTCCTGCACTGCCTGAATCAATTAGACGAACTCCGAGGCTGGCTAGCCGGTGTAGCTCACGGACTAATTCTTTCTTCTCCGGAGGGATTTCACATAGACTACCCATTGATTTGCGGCTCAGTGCATCAACTACTATATTTGCTTTCCTGAGGTGGTATAAAATACTTACATCATAATCCTTCAGTAGTTCTAACCACCGCCTCTGCCGAAAATTTAACTCCTTCTGTTTGAAAATATATTGGAGACTCTTGTGATCTGTATAAATATCAACATGAACACCATACAAGTAATGTCTCCACATTTTTAATGCATGAATCACCGCAGCCAATTTAAGATCATGAGTTGGGTAGTTCTTTTCATGTTTTCGCAACTGCCTTGAAGCATAGGCAATGACTCTACCGTGCTGCATCAACACACAACCTAACCCAACACCGGAGGCATCACAATATACAACATAACCATCTGGCCCTTCTGGAAGTGTCAAGACTGGAACTGAAGTTAACCTATCTTTCAAATCCTGAAAACTACGCTCACAAGCATCATTCCACTGAAATTTAGCTGACTTCTGGGTTAGCTTTGTCAATGGTGCTGAAATGGAGGAAAATCCTTCCACAAACCTTCTGTAGTAACCTGCCAACCCTAGAAAACTATGGACTTTTGCAGGCGTTGTAGGCCTCGGCCAAGTCTTCACAGCTTCAATTTTCTGAGTGTCAATCTGAATGCTATCAGCTGAAATAATATAGCCTAGAAAAGTCACAGAATTTAGCCAAAACTCGCATTTTGAAAACTTAGCATACAATTCGCGAGTCCGAAGAATCCCAAGGATAATGCGTAAATAGTCTGCATGCTCTGATTCTGTCCGAGAGTACACTAGAATATCATCAATAAACACGATCACGAATAGATCTAAGAGGGGCCTGAATATATTATTCATCAAATTGATAAACACCGCCAAAGCATTAGTTAACCCAAATGACATCACCCGAAATTCATAATGGGCATATCTCGTTCTGAAGGCTATTTTGGGAATATCTTCTTCTCTAACTCTCACCTGATGATACCCTGACCTCAGATCAATTTTTGAAAACCATTTGGCACCCTGTAGTTGGTCAAACAATTCATCAATCCGCGGGAGAGGATATTTATTCTTTATCATCACCTTGTTTAACTGCCTATAATCAATGCACATCCATAGGGAACCATCTTTCTTTCTCACAAATAGGACGGGTGCTCCCTACGACGATGAGCTGGGCCTAATGAATCCCTTCTCAAGCAAATCTTTCAATTGTGCCTTTAGCTCTTTCAATTTTGCAGGAGCCATTCGGTAAGGAGGAATAGAAATAGGTTAGGTGTCTGGCAATATATCAATAGCAAAATCAATCTCTCTTTTCGGAGGAAGGCCTGGAAGTTCATCTGGAAATATATCTGAAAATTCATTTACTACCGGAACGGATTAGAAAGTCGGTGGCTTTGCTTCGATGTCATGAACTCGGACTAGGTAATAAATATAGCCTTTAGCTATCATCTTCCTTACCTTAGGTAGGAAATAAACCTACCGCTTGGAGATGCTGTATTACCCTTCCATTCAAGCACGGGCTCTCCCGAAAAATGAAATTGAACTACTTTTATCCGGCAGTCGACATTGGCATAACATGAGGCCAATCAATCCATACCCATAATTATATCAAAATCCAACATTTCCGGCTTGACTAAATCAACTTTAGTTTGACGGTCACATATCACAATTACACAATTATTGTATATTTGTCTAGCTATCACGGGATCACCAGCCGGAGTAGATACCTCAAAGGGTTTAATTGGCTCGGGTTTCACCCCAATATGACCAGTAATATATGGAGTAATATAGGATAACGTAGAACCCGAATCTATCAATGCATATACGTCATGAGAAAATATAGATAATATACCTGTAACCACATCCGGGGAGGACTCAAGATCCTGTCGTCCGGCTAGAGCATAGATACGGGGTTGGATACCACCTGAACTGGACGCTCCCCCTCTGCCTCTACCTCGACCTACTGGAATCTGGGGAGTCTGCCCTACCGGGCGCACAGAAGAAGAACCAGCTGCTGATCCTGTGGGCTAAACCCCACCTCTACCGTACCTTGGGGGACAGTCACGCATCACGTGCCCAGTCTGTCCACAAACATAACAAGCATCTGTACCTTGGCGACATAGCCCCGAATGTAACTTTTTGCACTGACTACATCGTGGGACTGGTGGTCACCTCTGGCTATACTCACCCCCAAACTAAGAACCTGAGACCCTCGAACTCTGACCCTGTCCTGAATGAATGGAGCGGTCAAATCTCCTGCCTGCAAATCGGGGAGGTGCACTAGTCGCCGACTGGCCTGAATGTCTAGAATATGACTGCCTCGATCCTTCTCTATAGTCGCTACCAGCACCCATAGATCTGGCCCTCTTACTCTGCCCTCTGTCAATATCGCGCTCACCCCTTTGTGGATGTTGCTGCTCTTCTAAGTTCTGGGCATGGGCCTGAATATGAGAAATATCCATCCCCTCTTGCAATGAAGCCGTTAAACATTCTTTAAACAAATGTGGCCCTAAGCCACTCACAAATCTGTGCACTCTATCTCCCATGTCAACCACCATGGTCGGAGCATATCTAGCCAATGAATTGAAGTGAAGGCTATACTCCCAGGAACTCATACTTCCTTGTTTTAAATTTAAGAATCTATCCGCTCTAGCTCGACGGACCTTGGGTGGCAAATAGTGGCGGATAAAGACATCTATAAATTCTTACCAAACTGGAGGAGGTGCATTCTCTTTTCTTGAGGATATCCAATTATTGTACCATAGGACCGCCACATCCCGGAGTCTATAAGATGTCAACTTCATAGATTCGGTCTCGGAGGCATGGATAATTTTTAATGTACTCAACATCTCATCAATAAAACCTTATGGGTCCTCATCCGGCTTTGATCCGAAAAACTCTGGAGGATTTAAACTCATAAAATCACGGGCTGTAGTACTAACTGCCCTGTCACTTGGACCCTAACTCTGCCGCTGTGCCTGGGTGACAACTAACTGTGTCAATAAATGAATAGCTTCGGTCATTTGTTGACCGAAGCAGCCGGTGGAGGAATTGTAGGCATAGGAGCTGGAGCTGAAGCCCCCTCTTGTTCTTCTAAGTTAGGCGAAGTGGGAGAGGTATTAGACGGAGCCTCATTATATGATTCACCTTCTTCTACATTAGTTGGCGGCTCCCTCTCCACTCGCCGTGCTGTAGTAGCCTTGCCCTTCTGGGCGGCGGTAGCTTTTCTCTTTATCGGCATCGCTGAAATCATAACACACCATTAGGGAGGAGAAAATCTTATAACATAGTTCTATCGCACGATCTAATAAGATGAAGAATGGTCATTTTTCCTAAATGCCTTGTAGCCTCCTGTTTATAGATGTGGCGTGCAACACACCATAAACAAGACTCTACTAGACACGGCTCGTAGACACTTCCTAGGACGGAACTGCTCTGATACCACTTTTGTCACGACCCGACTAGGGCCATGACGGGTACCTGAAGCTGACTACCGAGCACCACTCATTCTACTAGTCATCATACTTATCCTGCATTCAATTATTATTCTTTACACTTCTAGTCATAGGCAAAACCCATTTTCACCTTCAAGCATATTTACATTTATATACATAAGCCCTTCGGCTATCAAAATATTATATATACAATGAGAAAATCATGAGACCATACTACCCACACATACGTATCTACGAGCCTCTACTAGAGTACTAGACATAAGGACGGGACAGGACCCCGTCGTGCCCAAACATATCCACAAAATAATATGACAAAATAGCACCTCTGAAATAATAGATTGCTCTCGTGACCCTGCTGATCAGCTCCTATGATTCTGGGTCGCCTCCCTACATGTGATTTAGGGTGCTGAGTATGTAAGGCATGCATAAAATTAACATAATAAAGAAAATCATGAAACAAATGGTGAAGATATAACCTGCTTAGCCTTTAAGAGTAAATGCATTTTATACATATCACATATATCAACATATCATATATACCATCGTTATCAACCCACGTCTGGGTAACCATCATACGCCGCCCACTAATGGTGTCATGTCCGGCCCTCTGGGCACGGTGTAATCATATGCAGCCCGCCTTTGCGATGACATGTCCAGCCATCTAGGCACGGTGGAATCGTATGCAACCCGCCTTCGCGGTGACATGTCCGGCCATCTAGGCACGGTGGAATCTCATCATCGTATACTTATCATAGGCTTATCATAATCTTATCATAAAGCATGCATTAGAATTCAAGGACAATCTATAACTATACCGGGGTGACGTAAGGTCGAGAACCCCCGTTTTCATTATGGAGTAATCATGATCATCATACCTTACCTTGAAAGAACTTGCATTATAAGGTGGGTTTAGCAACAATGAGTAACATCAAGGAATCATACAAGGATCATTAGCTTCGTAAAACATCATATCATATTCATAGCATAAACTTCGTGAGAATATCATATCATAGGCTTTAGAATCTCTAGACTTAGGCTCATCATTACCATTATCAAATTCATACATATCTCTTATTCTTTTGTCTCATAAGAAGCCCTATATAACATTGACTCATATTTTCCGGAATGTAAGAAAGTCATGGAGAGATAAAGGGAATTCATATCATGAGAATCATGCCTTAGAAGGAAGGGATTAGCCTTACATACCTTTTCGTTTAGCTACTCTATCGCTTGAACGTTCTCCTCCAATATTCACGTCTCTACCTTTAAGAGAGTTTGTACTATCATTAGATAATCGATAGCTTAAGCATACTTGACTAAGGCTAGAGAAAATTGGGCAGCATTTTCTTTGTTTATACAACTTTCTCATATCATATATCAACTCCCAAATATCACTAATAACATTCATAATTTCATAAGCAACAATCTTCATTCATCTACATTATCTAAATTTCCCAATTTCACTTCAAATCATCCATAACCATGGTCATGGTACACTATTACATTCATTCCTATATAATATTTATCCCATGTTCTTAATGTCATTTATAACATATTTATAATCAAAACATGTCAAGAATCATGATTCATTCTAAGCTACTACTCCAAAAATGCCACTACTCTCATATTCATGACTCATCTTCCACCGCCTTTCATAATCCAAGTCTTTCAACCCCTCAACACCCTAAACCACATGAAATGATCATAAAACTTACCTTTGATAGTGTGGTAATGAGCTTTGAGTGGAAACACTTCACTTGAGCAAAACCCTAGTTCCACTTCCAATGAGATTTCTTGCCTTGGATGAACCCTAGTGAGTTTCTTGCACTTGATTCTCTTGGTTTGATGAAGTTGATCATTAGTTTCTCTTGAATTCTTGCAGGAGAAGTGTGGAGAGGGTTCTAGAGTGTTCTTGAGAGAAGGGGAGAGAAAATGAAATGAAATTAAATGAACTTGGGTCCCCTTTTTATCAACTTAAAATCTATCCCGACTCGGTTTTACGGACACACATACTGTCCGTATAATTTATATGGGCCGTATGTGTGAACGTATGTTTGGTCCAGTGAAGGCTCCAGTTTTGGGCAGTTTATACGGCCTAATATACAGCCAGTATTTTTTATACGGTCCGTATAGTGGACCGTACAATGCTCATTTTTCGAAACTTGTTCTCGTCGACTCGTTTGATCTCCAATCCTTATGGAACCTTCTTAACACTTATTTAACACTTTATTATCAATCTAAGGGACGTTATAACTCTTCTTCTAAGACATCATTAACTTGGTACTTTGCAAATCCTTTCCGATACACAACGTATACCTCGCCTTTCTTGACGAACTTTCTTCTCTTGCGTCAAAACGCCTTTGAAATCTCAATTAGGACTATTAAATACTATTTCTTACTTATGGAAACATCATATACTTCGTGCCTTTCATTAGTCTATTCACTCTGCAACAACATGAATTTTTTTCAAGGTGTAACATTTCTGATATTCTGGTGTGAGAACTACAACGGTACTATAAGCTCTTTGGCGGTCCATTATAGTGCGGGGCCAAAACATAGCGATCGAGTGAGTTTGATGACTAGCCATCGTAGCGGGTTTCTTGCCGCTATAGCCGCATGCTGATTTTGGTGAAGGCCGACATGGTGAGCCATCTCGACGCCATAGCGCATGCGCTAAAGCGGTTCCCATGACCACTGCAGCCGTAGTCGGGCAGAATTATTTCCCCTTTCTCATGTTAATACCCTTAAGCCCTATCACTTCTCATCACATTTTATGGAACCCTTTGGGGGAATAGAGCAACTTGTGGACTGAATCTTCTTGGAGGTAAAATCTACGACCCTAGCCTTCGTCATTTGCCTTCCTCGATTCCCATTTCATGCTTAGAATCACTAGAATCTAGATAGAAAAGATGTGTCTTGTGTTAAAATTCTTGAAATGGGTTTAGACTTCTAAAATAGAAAATAGTGGAGAAATTGACTAGAATAACCATATAATTTGATGAATTCCTTATTTTTAAGCTTATTTTTTCCTTTATTAATGGTTAATTTAAGGGTTGAAGAATTAGGGTCCATACCCAAATTTGGGGGTTTTGCTTTAAACTCGAATTAGGGTTAATCTTGATTTGTTTAAGGAAATGATTAGTGGGTTTGATCACCTAGAGCTTTAATTGCGTGTTACATCCTTCAATTTCCAGTTTTACCCTTGTGGGCTCATTTTCTTAATTTCCTCGGGTTTGAATTTGACCTAACTAGAAGTATAGAAATATGGGTGTCATTATTCGTGGTTTTTAATATAGAATTCGATTATGAATAGACTTTGAGTACTTGGAGGCGTTACGAAAAGGCAAGGCCAAGGTGTGACGGTTCGAGACTCCTATTCGGCTTTCCAGTAGATTACGGTTGACCTTCCAGTTAGACTTCGGGTAGCGGATTATATGTATAGTTAGGGATTGTTGGAGAAAGCATATAAACCTTCGGATATGAAGTTGGGATGGAAGACTTAGTTTGGTATTATTGTGATTATGGCTTGTTGCCTTGCTGTGTCTATTGTGTTGTTGCTTATTGTGAGTTATTGGCTCGTCGCCACGTGATTGATTCTAGAGAGTTGATGCTTGGTGATTACTTCTGTGTCGGAAAACATATTTATCATGAATGAGGTTATTAGGAAGGAAGTAAGGATTATGATATTGTTGTTGTGAGTGAGATTTGTGTGCAAGTGTGGCTCCATTGATTTATATATTCTTGTTGGCATTGTTATCATGCATTCATATATATATATATATATATATATATATATATATATATATATATATATATATATATATATATATATATATTAGGATTGGGTTGCGCGCCGCAACACTTACTTGGATCTGGTTGCACGTACCGCAACACTAACTGGGACCGGTTGCACGTTCCACAACACTAACTATTGGATCGGGCTGTGCGTTCCGCAATAGGTATAGGGACTTAACGGCCCCCCATTGGTCATGACTGTCATGGCGATAAGATATTTCGCCTGAAGCGTGTGTGTATCAATAAATTTGCATTGCATTCATCTCATATTTATTGTTGGCATTGCTTCTGACGTGTTGGTTGATCTTTGGTGATACGTGTACTTGATAGTATTCCAAGAGATTTTATTTCTGACTTATAGTGGAATTTGAGGTGATCACTGAGCTTGCTGATTTGGTATTGGATTCAATACTTGGACTCTGTTGAGCTTTATTTAATTGTGAGCATTCTTAATTTTTCAATCTCTTTTTTATATATATGATTTCTAACTGTTGTCGGCCTATGATGCCTATTTAGTACGTGTTGTTGTACTGATTCTACCTTGATGCATTCTTTTTTAGTGCTGAATTTGTGACCGGATCGACTTTTATGCTCCGTAACTGACCCGAGGCCTTCTGACGAGTATTCCAGGGTGAGCATTTGGAAGGATTCACTGCCCGGATGCCTCTTCTTAGCTACTTGTATTATTGTGATATTCTGAGACAATATTCCACTATCAGACATGTATTCATTTTCAGACTTATAGCATTTGTAGTTCTGGCTCTTGTACGGCCTTAGACTAGATTCCTTGGGATTGTTATTTATTTTCGCACTTATTCACTTATCTTTATTATTATTTACGTTTGAGGCTTATATTTGGTTGCCTTGATTAAATTATTATGGTTGAACGAATGATTTGGAAAAAGAGTTCGCCTACCGAGGTGGAAAATGGTAGGTGCCCGCAATTTTACCTTAGTTGGGGCGTGGCAAAACCTTTGCTGAGTGGGAAGCTACCCGACCTCTAGCCTTTGCCATTGCCTACAAGGACTCATGGTGTTCCCAAACGATAGCTACCAAGCCATAGACACCCGAGTCATTTCTGTCACCCATGTTATCTTTCATGGTATAACCATAAATAGAGAAACCAAATACTTTGACCTAATCCCCATCATCCTTGCCGATACGTATCGAGCCCTAAGCTTATGCCGAAACCACTATAATTATTTCCAAGGATGTAACCTACTCCTATAATGGTGGATTATTAAACATCTAAACAAATTTGAAGGTACCCAATACTTAAGTAAGCAAGCGGGAAAAGATGACATGTATACTCATTGCCCGGATTTCGGACGACAAACCAAAAAGGGTTGGGACTTCATCTTTTCTAGGCTTAGGGAAGATAGCATACAATGGATGTTCGCTGATTTCATATCCGACTCGGTTGTAGTCAAGGAGCGAAAATGTCCATTCTTGCCACTTTTGGGAATTCGAGGGATTCGCTATTATGTGCTCACTAGAATCCTGAGACAATTTGGTAGGACCCAAATCATACCCCAAGTGGGGAACATGGGACAGTTCATAATAGACTATGAGAAAGATAAGATCCAAAAGGTTGGAGACATAGTCTAAGAATGGAATGGTCGTACCAGTTGGGGTCCGAACACTTAGCTCGTGATAGGTTTCGTCCTGAGTGTGATGAAGATTATAAAGATTGGTTGAGGGTCCACTTGCAAAGCACCTTTTCCCCTAGTCTTATCCTTTATAACTGTATCCAATTCAAAGGCCAAGATCAATTCCCTTTGACTTAAAGGCTAGCCGATGATAAGGATGCAACATATTTGGAGAAAATTGAGTATGATCAAGCCATCATAGCTAGCTTGACACACGAGTTGGAATTCACACATAATTTCTTGTTGGAGCTTGACAATTGCGTGAAGAAGACAATGGATGAAATTGCACCAATGAACTTCACAGAAAAAGAATTCTTGAAGGATTCCACGCTGACATCAACTCATCTCCAGATCCAGACCGCCCTCCAAAGGGCCAAGAAGGAGAGGACCGAGAGAGCTTCATCAATATTCACTGGAGGACGTTTCTAATGATTTTACTTTATGCTTATCATCTTTTGTAACCCCCCTTGGGGAAAGTATTATTAATGAAAAACTATGATTTATGGGGCAATGGTTTAATGCAAATGGCACGTTCATGTTTCAAATTGATTAGGATGACTATGCTTTAGAAATGGTAGTAGCATAAATTATTACATGACTATATGATATGCTTATGTGCTTCACGTATTTCATTTAAATGATTGATTGATCCTATGTTCGATCACTATCGTAAAGAAAGACACAAAGAAATGTTAAATAGCCAAAAAGCCCGAACATCAAAAACTAACCCTTTGCACCTCTGAAAAGGTTGATTTGCTATCATGGACCGGCGAAGGAACCAAAGTAACACTACCCTCATAGGCAATCTTTGCTATTGAAGACGAGGGATCATTTTGTAGGAAGATTCGTTAGCTAGAGGAAAAGATCAAATTGGTCCAAGCCAAGATCAAAGAGGTCGACCGAATTTTGGACTTAGCTAGGAACCCACCCAAAGAGACTAAGGAATTGGAGCATTACCGATAGAGCCTTTCAGACAAGGTCAAAGAAATGGCACGAAGCTATGTGCCTCTGATAGTCAAAATCAAGACTCTTGGGGAAGAAGATGAAGATCCCGAGGAGGACTTTGAGCCAGAAGAACAAACCTGGCCGTCTAAAGAGGACACCACTGCTACCTCTGCGGCCCAAGCTGATAGCTACGATGTAGCATAAGGACTCGCACGTCCACCATCGGCAACTTAGTGTACGATCGCCCTCAAAGCACTTGCTTGCCCTTACCATGTAACTCCAAAGCATGTGCGATGTGAAGAGGTCTTTGAAATGATGAAGAGTGTAGAGGCCACATGTGCTAGCTATGAAAAGTTACCGCCTTGAGCTTCGATTTATACACACAAGAGGTGCCATTTCCACACAAACCAACCCGGCCACACTTCGGATGAGTGTGTGGCCCTAAGAAGAAGGATCGTGAGAATGATTGACGATATGACAATCCATAAGTTATGGGGATCCCAATCTTTGTTGGTCCATGAGACGGTCAGTCTATATGAAGGAATCACTTTGGACACCCACATTTGGCGTTACGACTTTACCATCTACAAGGACTCGTATGCCACTATTTTTTTAAAATTAGCAAGTACCGGGAAGGTTTGTCCAATCAAGGTTGTCTAATCAAGGCTGCTTGGAAATCCTCGCCTAGTTGTCCAAGTCAAAGAAGGATATGCTTATTCCATTTAGGAGCATCTAGGCATGATATCGAAGAATGCGAAGCTTTCAAGTTCGAATTGGAACATTTGGTCTACATTAGGGAGATTAGGTAGTGCTACCACCCTATTACTAGGAAGTAGGGCCGAACATGCGTTGTAAGGACAACAACCCATTCCGATCTCAAAGAGAGTTCATCTTTTGAGTAGACGGTCCCCTTTTGTGATTTTAAAGTTTGTCCCCCCTATTTATATGTAAGAGAAACTACATCCGACCTGATGTCCCAAGGAGGGATACGTAGGATGCCCTTATCGGACCTGGTCTAGGAAGCTTTTGGGAAGAATAGATTTAGGAAAAAATATATTTTCTATGTAAACCGAACTACGGAAGGACCTGATTTCCTGCGGAGGGATACATGTACAGTCTACATAAGACTCGGTCCCTATATTATATAAAATATATATTTTCCCATATTTTTAGCATCAAGAAGATCGCTTAAAGCAAGTCAACCATAGACTTCCAAACCAAAATCCACAAATGACTCAAGAGAGCCAAAATACTCAAAGCCTCAAAATAGAGGATCAATCAATGTTTGAATCAAATGCATGACTTTTTATGTGCTTTTGTGTGCCAATACGCTAATCATGTGTGATATCTTGCATTATCGCTTATTTTCTAATGTACTAATGTCATTTGCCTTTGAGTTGTTTTTCTCTTAAAGAAAAGGTTGATCTGTTGTTTGTTCCACACTGGCATGCTTCACTAGATCAAAAGCTGTAATATCATCCGTTTTCGAACAAGACAAAGGCAAGGCAAAAATAACTGGTACTTCGGAAGACGCGCATAATTAGAACGAACTCATCATCAGGGACACACCCCTAGAACCCGAAATACTAAGTCAATTCGGCCAAAAGGCATTTTGAACCCGAGCCTTGAATTCGAGTTGTTTTTTGAGTTCAAAGTTAAATAATTTTGTCTTTTCTTGTCGTCGTTGGTGAAAGGTGATACTCAACGCTCGTCGCCACGTCGCTGCTTAGCAAAAAGATAATCTTCTTCCCTTTATTTTTTATTATTTTTACTTTGATTCTATTTTAGGTGGAATTACGTAGTTATGTTAGTCTAGTGTAGCTTTAAAATCTTATACATTAGGTCGCTGGTTTTTATTTTACCCCTTTAGTGTAACTTTGTCTTTGTTTTAGTAACTCTTAGTTCTCTTTTTAGTTGTTCTTTTTTTTTTTCTGGTAGTCTAGTTTCTGTTACTCCTGATGTATGAAGTATGAAGTATGAAACACTCTTGTCTCTTTCATAGCGAGTTTGTTTCAAGTGTAGAGACATGTGCTGGTATATGCTTAAATCCGTCTGTGTGTATTCATGTATAAATAACCATCTTAGTTTCAGTTCAGACCCTATTGATCCTTTTTTTGCTTTAAAGTTCTGATTTGCTATATGAAATATGGGGATATTGCTATTTGTGTTCTTGGCTAAGTTTTGTGTATATGAGCATCTTACGTATGTTTAGCTTTGTTAACTAGCTCTGTCTGACTCACATTATAATTGATCCCAGTAGATTTGTCAAGCATCTTGTATTTCCCAAAATCATCTGGAGTTTGTTGAAAGCAGTGGGTTATATGGTTGTGAACTGTTATGGATCTTAGTTGCTTGCCGGTGTAGAGTTAATATTTTGATTTTGAAACTATAAAGAAAATTTGAACCACTGTTGATGTCTCAAAATCTTCTGTTTACTTTCCCTGTTTTCCAAGGTCATTTTAAGATCATTGAATGTTTAAATTTGAAGTGAAGTGTAACTCACATGATTAACCTGTTGGATGAAGCATAACATGTTCAATCCCTTTTGTTCCCTCTCCTAATATATGTTTTTCCTTAAGAAAGACTCCGAAATCTTTTAAACTATCAAGTGTTAAACATTTTCCTAAAATATTCAATCAAGGAATAGGTTAACTGTTGACATGAGTTAAGCTTGGGTCATGAATGAGTCTTTCTCTATATAAAGTGGATTGGTTTAGGCTAATGACTCCTCAAATGTTAGCTTTGTTGTTTACTTATGAAGTTTCAGACTAATAGATACTTCAGTTATTTAGAGGACTGATGAATAGTATTTTTTCCAAGTTTAGTTTTTAACCTATTATAATACAAGGATGTGTTATCTCTACTTGTATATTTTACACTTCTCATGGTCTCAGTAACTCTAATGACTAAGTATTAATTTTATGAGCTAATTGCTAGCTTGTATGACTGTTAGACTTAATAGTAAGTTGTTCTTACTTGTTGAAAGCAAAAAACTTATCTTTTCCCCTCTGTGTCGTCATTGTAATCAAAGTTAACTGGTTTCCCCTCCTTCTATGACTATAAACATGTTAGGTTGTGTCTAATAGCTTTTAAAGTCCTGAGAATTATGTGTAGTTACAGCTTTGGTAATGAGAAGTGACTTGGGTGGGGTCTATTTAATTGGCAGACTTTAGACATTTTTTTGCGCGGATTGCCCTTCTTTCGGGGTGGTCTTTAAATTTTGCCTCTCATATTTGTAGTCTTTAAATTATGCCCCACATATTGCTGGTCTTTAATTTTTGCCCTTCACATTGTAATCTTGAGCATTCACGCAGAAATCATGAGGTTCTAGGTTCGAACCTCCGCTCAAGCATAAATTAAAAAAAAAAATTGCAAGGCAAGGTTTGGGTCGCGTGTATGCCAGACCCGGCATACACTTGTTAAGGAATTACCAAAGTTATGCCGGACTCGGCATACTCATGCTTTATGGGCAGACTTGGCATAAGTAGCCGGGTCCGACATAACTTTGGTAATTCCTTAACAAGTTTATGACGGTGGGGGCATACTTATGGACAAACTTTTAGTTAAGCCTTAACTAAAAGTCTTTTCCTAGTTATGCCTTATGGGACAGACTTTTAGTTAATAAGACAATTAAAAAGATCTTTCCTCTATAACGCGAAACTTTTCCTTAAGGCATAACTAAAATTTGTCTTATAAGACAAAGTCTATGTCTTAAGGAAAAGTTATGCCTTATGGGGAATACTTTTTAGTTATGCCTTAACTAAAATTACGCCGCTAGGCATAACTAGTGAAAAACTTTTTAGTTAAGGTTTAACTAAAAGTTTGCCCATAAGTATCTTGGAAAACTGGCCGCATAAACTTTGTGCCAAGGAATTACCAAAGTTATGCTGGTGTCGGCATACTTATGCCAAGTCTCCGCCATAAGGCATAAATACGGGTCCGCATAATTTTGGTAATTCCTTCACAACTATATGCCGGTGGCCATAGCGAAATTTAAACTCGCCTTGTGATTTTTTTTTTTTTAATTTGGTAGTGAGGTTGTCAACTTGGAAAATGGGTTTTAGCCTGAAGCAATAAAATTTAAAGATTTCAAATAATATAAAAAGTAAAATTTAAAGACCGCTAAAAAGAAGGGCAATTCTGCTAATTGCCCGACTTTAGAAGCTAGACTCTTTGCCTATTGTATGTCTCTGTTGCTTTCCAGAAGGGCTAGTTAGTTGGTTTAAGATAGAATCGACTTTTCTTTTTATAATTAAAGTACTACTGTAAGAACTGTTTGGGGCTGTTACTACTTAACAGTTGTAGTTTGATAAGAATTGAAGAGGAATAAGAATGCAATTTATTTGTGTTGAGTCTTAAGTATTATTCCTAATATCAGAGTCAATTTCAAATAATTTTACAAATCTTTATATACATGTTTGGTTTAGCATCTATTAAAAACAGTTGGGGTCTTCAAATACTGGTTCTTTTGAGGATCGTTTTTTAATCTTGAATATGTGTTGCCATATGATTCCTTAACAGTAAGATATGAAAAATGTGCTACCTTGAGTTTCTTTAAATTACATTGGGCAAGCCATGGTATATTGGCATAAAGATATATCTGGAGAAAGGGGAGTATCCCAAAAATACTACGAGCAACCAGAGGAAATCCATCCGAAGAATGGCCAATGGATTCTTCCTAAACAAGAAAATCCTCTACAAAAGGACACCGGATCTGGGATTACTTCGATGTGTGGATGTCGTCGAGGCCACAAGATTACTGGAAGAGGTACATGCCAGAATCTGTGGACCTCACATGTATGGGTTCGTTCTAGCTAAGAAATCTTCCAAGCAGGTTATTATTAGATGACAATGGAAAATGACTGTTGTAAATTCGTGCAAAGATGTCATCAATGCTAAATCCATGGAGATCTGATCAGAGTTCCACCGAGCGAGCTAAATGTTGTTAGCCCATCTTGGCTATTTGTCACCTGCAGCATGGACATCATTGGACCCATCGAGCCCGCTGCATCAAATGGACACCGGTTTATCTTGGTCTTCATAGATTACTTCACCAAATGGGTGGAAGCTACATCGCACAAATCAGTGACGAAGAAGGCAGTAGTCGATTTCGTGCGAAACAACATTATATGCCATTTTGGCATACCAAATTCCATCATAACAGACAATGGAGGAAATATGAACAGTCACCTGATGAAGGATATTTGTGAATAGTTCCTAATAAGCCATCGAAATTCCACCGCCTATCGGCCACAAATGGATAGAGCTGTAGAGGCAGCCAACAATAATCAAGAGGATATTAAGGAAAATTATAGAGAACTACAAATGTTGGCACGAAGAGTTGCCTTATGCGCTGCTTGGATACCGAACAACAACTCAAACTTCAACAGGAGCAACCCCATATTTGCTTGTCTATGGTACTAAAGCAGTCATACCTGCCGAAGTAGAAATACCATCACTAAGGATCACCCAAGAAGTAGAGTTGGACAATGTCGAATGGGTCCGAAACCGATTGAGCAACTGTCTTTAATTGATGAAAGGTGGATGATTGCCGTATGTCTAGGCCAATTATGCCAGTAAAGAATGGCACGCACCTTCAACAAGCAAGTCAGAGCTTGACTTTTCCAAATAGGACAAATGTTACTGAAGCGAGTGTTTCCACACCAAGATGAGTACAAAGGAGAATTTGCACCTAACTAGCGAGGTCCATACATAGCCCACAAGGTACTCTCCAGAGGAGTGGTGATACTAGCATAAATAGATAGCCAAGAGTGGTCAAATCAATCAACTAAGTCGCAATCAAGCGGTACTACGCGTGAAGACACGTTTTTTAATTTGCAATAGTTATTTATTTGTTTGTAATCTTTTTGTAATAGATAGAAAAAATTAGATAATTTTCTTGTAATATGAACTACGCAATGACCTGACTTCCCCACAGTGGGACACCTAGGCAATCCATTTGGGACCCGGTTGCATTATTAGTAAAAACCAAAACTCAATTACTTTATTTTGAACTACGTTCGACCTGATTCTACTGCGACAGGATACGTAGGCGCTCTTTGAACTCGGTCATACCAAAAAGAAAAACCCAAGAAACCCCTAGGAAGCCATAAGAGATAGGACTTCGAGAGGAATTCGGAGTTGGCCCGAGAGTTTTCCACACACATTTAACTAGGCAGAAATTTTGAGAGGATCTCAAAATTTGTTACATCATGACTCAACCCAAGAGTTAGCCGATTCAAAACCTTAAACTGGGGGATCTCATAATTTCTTACATCAAGATTCAGCACGCACGAGAGTTCTCCAAAACAAGACTTTAAACTAGGGCAGAATTTTTGAGAGGCTCTCAAAAAATCCACTCAAGGAAGCTGAAGTTTCAACCATAAGATTTAGCAGAAAGTGGAAGATTCCTCGTTCAAATGCACATGTCATGACAATTAATTCAAACATTTTTCAAAAAATTACTTCTTTCAAGCAAAAGGTTGAAAGATTTATGGTCAACAATCGCAAAAATATTTTACTTTAAGATAAACTCATCTTTCAAAATTACCGAATCCGAGATGATCGAATCCTAGAAAGTAACCGAGTTGGCAAAGCAAAAACACAACAGAAGACAACAACATGGATCAACCTTATAGTAAACTAATATTTTCTAGATGTAGGTCTCCAGTGTCATCAAGAGGACGACCATTTGTTGCTAACATTGTTTGTTCATGATGATAAAGTAGGTAGAGGGCTATGAAAGGAAAAAAGTGCCACAAGGGCAAATATTTTGGCCAAGAGGGCCACGAAAAGACAAAAATGCCACAATGGCAAACATTTAGCCAAAAGGGCTACAAAATGACAAAAATGCCACAAGGGAAATATTTAGCCAAAAGGGCTACAAAATGACACAAATGCCATAAGGGAAAATATTCTGGCCAAGAGGGCTATGAAAAGACAAAAGCGCCACAATGACAGATATCTAGACAAAAGGGATACAAAATGAAAAAATTCCATAAGGACGACGATTAGGCCAAGAGGGTCATAAAAGACATAAATGGTATATCTGACCGAGAGGGTCATAGCCGACATAAAGGATGAAACAAAGATGACTTAGACAAAGGGGCCATATCTGTCATTTGCATGCCAAGGGAGCCATTTCATTGAAACATTTGCATGCAAAAAGGGCCATTTCATTCAAACATTTGCATGCCAAGAGGGCCATTTCATTAAAAAATTTGCATGCCCAGAAGGCCATTCATACAAACTGCCGAGAGGGCCATTCATACAAACTGCCAGGAGGGCCATTCATATAAACTGCCGAGAGGGCCATTCATACACGAGAGCTAACTATTCTTGAGAGGGCCATTCATATCGGGTCATTCATACAAACTTCTGAGAGGGATATTCATACAAACTTTTCAAGAGGGATATTCATACAAACTTTCAAGAGAGCCATTCATACAAACTGCCGAGAGGGCCATTCAAAAAAACTACCAAGAGGGCCATTCATATAAACTGCCGAGAGGACCATTCGTACATATATTCCAAGAGGGCCATCTATTACAAACAAATGACCGGAGGAGGTCACACAAAATCAAACACAACCAAGAGGGCCATGACATCACAAAACCACGCAAGGGTGGTATAACAAGGACACAAAGCAAAGATGGTCATTTGAATTAAGTGTTGCCAAGAAGGCCACCTCACAGAGTCCGAGCATAGTGGTTGACCAATGGGTCACCCACAATGTTACCCAGTAGATGGAAGCAAGTTACTAATCGCCAAGGAGAGGAGCAGGCTGATCAAACCACACCCGGAAGCATGCAGATCAAATATGGAACTTTTTCTTACGCAACCAGTCGAGATAGGGTGTCCATGAGAGCAAGCTATCGGGTCAGGAATTAGAAGATCGATCCACCTCATGATCATCCGTACAAACTTAAATATTTGCTTTCTTTTTAAAATTCCTACAATCAGTCGGGCACACACCGGATAAACACAAAGGCATTCCCGCACAAGGGATACCCTTTTTCTCTGATCGAGTCGAACTACAAGTGACTTGATTTCTAAAATTAGGGATATGTAGGCGGACTCAATGCCAGAGAGTCAATCACGCTCCAACAAACCACTCCGGGCTTCTCAGTTTTGACACTTTAAGATTCGAGATTTGTTTAAAAACTTGCATTTAGAAGTCTAATGAGTCGAACTACAAATGACCTGAATTCTCATATAGCCTGAGATATGTAGGAAACCCAGAGACCAGAGTCCGGCCATACATTTGAAAATTGCATGGAAAAAGAGAAGTATTTGAAATTGGTCAGCCAAAAATTAGGTTTGTCAAATTTCGATGATCAGGGATGGGCTTTCCATCCTCGAGCATCGAAGAAGCAATTGTTGACACCTAATTTTGGCCCACCAATAATTTTGTTTAATTAGCCGGAGTTCTTGGATCTCAAACGGAGTGAAATATGTATTTTATAAACCAAAATTATTTCTACAAAATTATTTCGATAATATTTTGCCATTTCATTTGGAAAAATAATTTTCAAATATATATTGTAAGTAATTTAAAGTATGTCGCATATTTTCCATCAATATTAAGGTATTTTTCAAAATTAATTCAAAATAGTTTAAAACAATTATTCAATCAATTTTTTAAATTATTAATATCAAATTTACAAGTATTCTACTCCATTAAATTCAAGAAAATGATTAATTCAATAAGATAATCAATGTGAATCTCAATTTTACAATTTTCATAACTGCATTTGCATGTATTTTCAAATCGTGAAAATCGATTAATTGCTATGTGTTAATTGTGGCTATATTTGAAATAAGCCAATTGCATGATTAAAGTCAAATAGGGATATAATTGCAATAATTATTCATGGTCGTGTTTTAAAGAATTAATTGGTTAATTATTTTATAATGTGGTCATAATTGGAATGTTCAATTAATGGACACTTTTAATTTTGGCTATTTGTTAAAACATGGCATATCCGCCCCCCCCCCCCCCCCCCCCATATATACACATGTATACATGAATATGAATGAATATACATCTATATGCATGTATATATGTAATGACAATTTGGGCCCCCTTCTTTTTATTCCAAAATGGCCGACCAAACTAACCCACCAAAACATGCACAAAGCGTATTCCTCGAAGACCCATTTTTCTCTTTGAGGAAAGGGTTAGATAAAACCCTAGCCTCCACCCTTTTTTCCTCTCTTCTTGCCTCATCATAGCCGGAAATGGCAACGAGTCAGACGTACTATGCTTTTCACAGGCCTCGCATGGCCGATTGTAAATGTTTGCCTCTTCTTTCCATCGTGATTCGACCAAACAGGTATGAATCCTCCTCTTTTCTTACTTTTCTACATTTTTCTAGGGTCAAACTTGTACAACCTCAATTACTTTTGTCTCATTACGAATTTAAATTCTCTATTTCCATTGGATAGTATCGGTTTGAGAGGGAACTCAAGAGAATTGCCCCCAAAATCCCTTAGTCCCATATCGAAAATTAGGGTTTAGTTTTCAAATTTTCGGGTTCTATATGAAGAACCCTATATCTCAATTCAACACAGACAATCACTAATATACACACACAAAAAGTATCGAATTAGAGCAAATAGGTTCAATATACCTAGGGATCTAGCATTTGCTAGAACCTTTAACTTTTTGAGCCTTTAGTTTAAGAATTTTAACTTGTTTTCGTTTGTGTAATGACCGCTAGGTCGTTATGGGGTCTTTGACCATTTTACCCTTGCTAGTACCTTCCCGAGAATAGAAATGAGCTTGATGGGAACTCAAAAAGTTAGAAGTCTAAAAACTGAAACTTGTGTTGGTTGTTATTGTGCATTGTCTGAAACTTATCTTCATTTCTTTTGGGGGATGACTTTGTAAATTAGACCCCCGTTGAAAATTTTGAGGCCACGGGTGAGTCTGCAGCATGTATTATGTATATGTGTATGTTTGATTTGCGTCTGTAGGGCCTCGGATTGGTGTTAGGATTTTGGGTGAAAAACTGATTGAAAAATCAGAGCTACTGGTCAATATGGACCGCTACAGCGGTGGTAGTACCGCTGTAGCGGGTCAGCCATAGTGGGGGCAGGGTCGCCGCCGCGAAAGTGGGGAAATTAAATTAGGTCCGCCATAGCGGGACCATTCCCGCTATAGCGAGACCGTCGTAGCGAATGTCGACCGCTGCAACGGTCGACGGGAGGTAAAAACAGTGTTTTATATTCCATACTCCGAATCCATTCCCCACATAACACCAAAAGCAGTCCCCAAGAACACTAAGGCAATTTTTCTAAGGCTAGGGCACTACTCTCCTTCAAGGTAAGTCTCAACCTCTAACTTCATTCATTCCATAATCATCTTAAGTCCCTACATCATCTAAGGTTCTTTAATGGTTAATTGAAGGGTTAGAACCCTAGAATGTATGAAACCCTTGAAATAATGAATGGGTATTGATTTTATTATTGTTTAATCATCTAGGAGTATAGATTATCACTTCCTAAGATGAGAAATTGATTACCAATAGTGGGAATTGTTGATTGAGACATAGGATTCCAATAAAAGTGGAAGCTTTAGACTAAAAAGACTAATTGGAAGGGGTTGAATTAATCATAGAACCTATGAATTATTATAGCATGATTGCTAGGACTGATTTTAGGATGAATTCGAAACTAATGATAGTTCACCCATTGAAAAGAGGTAGAAGTAGTGGGGTTTTCTTCCCCAAATTGATGTTGTTGAGTAGATGATTCCTCACTCATTTAGCGTTATGATTTCTAGACTTTGAATGTTTCGAATCTTTGCAAAAGGGGAAAACGGTTGCAGAATAATTGCATTGTTCCAGTTCAGCTTCGAGGTAGGTTACGATTTACTTGAGTTAGACTTGGTTAGTTGATTGTATATGTAATGAAGTTGATAGGAGAAAGTATGATTTGGTTGGTATGAACTCTGATTATGTGGGCTTGTTTCCATTTCTTCATATATGGAAACCTGAGATTTGTTGTGTTTCAAAAGGAAGGAGTCAATGTATAATTTTCTTGTTAATTGTGATGGTTGCATATTCATGCTGTATTGAGTGAATTTATCTGAGTCGTATTATGACTTGTGGCATGGTGCCTTGTATTCATTAACATTGATATTATTGACTGATCATGTTCCATATTGATTGTTGGACCGAAAATATGTTGAGATTCATATTTTGATCAGATAAGAAGATATAAATATATATAAAGGCACATTTGACAGGGGGTGAGGATGTGGCCTAGTTATGGGCTCGTGATCTGAGGTCTGTTCCGGAGCAGTGGTACATGGACACCATGGGTCTATGCAGGTCATGACTATTTGGGTAAAATAATATCGTTTAGCATGTATGTACATGGTTGTGATACTTTCATTATTTTATAGCATTGCATCGGAGTCATGTTATTTTTGTTGTTGGCTGATGACTGAACTTATATCAATTCAGTGATTGATTTATAGCTGGACTTATGGTTCATTTATAGCTGGACTTATCTTATCCTTGTGATTAGCTCATTTCTGTTGACGACATCATTTTTTATGTGATGTTGTACCTATCTGCCTATCTTACTGATTTTATGAAGTATGCATGATACTAATCTTAGTCGGCCTATGATATCTACCGGTACACAGTGTTTGTACTGATACTACCTTGCTGCACTTTTTATTTGAGTGCAGATTGTGTTCCAGAGACATCTTCCAGACCTCATATCTAGTGTGAGGCCAATTCCTGATCAGATCCAAGGGTGATCTCCTATTCATGCCACGTCACCTGAAGATCTTTCCTTATTTGGATGTCTACTTTTATTCCAGACATTTATAATTATTTAGATAGTTATTTCATTCATTAGACAGCTTTAGGTTTTAGAGTCCTTATATGATGACTTTCGAATTTTGGGGTTGTAATAGTTAGGATTTCCACACCTTATATTTATTATGGAATGACTAGACAGTTGGCTATTATTATTATTATCATTACATCCTTGAATGTTTTAAAATTGATTAATTAAATGATGATGGGTTAAGGGAATTGGTTCACCCACTAGGAGAATTAGTGTGGGTGCCACTCACGGCTATTGGGTCGTGACAGTTTGTGGCTGAGCATTGGAGTGGAGGAATGAAGGTGTAATAACCCATTCGATCGTTATTGCATTTTTACCCTTTTGCCCCGTTGACCTCTTCCCGAGCCTCGTTAGCATGATTTTGACCCACGAGGATAGGTGGCACGGTTCCTTAGATCGTCGGGCTAGTTTTAGTATTACCTTTGGAAAATTGAGCTTTTAAGTTAAAACCATTTGACTCAAACTTGACTTTTGGATAAACGATGTGCCTTTTCAAAATTTCATCGATTTCGAGAGGTCCAGATAGTCACTTATGACTTGGTGGGAGGTTTGGTTCGTTTCCCAAGAAACTTAAGGGCGTTTTGGGTTATTGGTTAGAAAGGTAGTTTGGGCCGTTGGGTGTTGACCCGATCAATTAGACCTCTGTTGGGAAGTCTGAGGCTGCGGGTGAATTCGTGGCGTGTTTTTTAGTGTGTTTGCATATCTTGTTTGTGTTCGGGACGCCTCGGATCTATATCAGAATTTTGGGAAAGTTTGGCGAAAAACAGATTCTGGTTTCTGGTGTATTCGCCATGGCGAGACTAGAAGCGACAGCGGGCCCGCTATGGCAGTGCCTTGTCCACTGTGGCGGTATCCTGAGAAATGTGTCTTGCGCTATGGCGACTCTTTTGACCGATACAGCGGGGTGACGGGGCCAGAACCTAATAAATGCTAAGTTGAAACCTTTTTCATTTCCCCATTCCCAATATTATTCCTCCCAGGCACTTTGGAGGCGATTTGAGGTGATTCTAGGTAGATTGAGAGAGAGGGTAAGTTCTTCAACCTAATCTTCTTCCATTTCCTTTTTCCTTAACATGATTCCATGATAGAAATTCATGAAACTTGAGATAGAAAATGGATTTAAGCCTTTCTTCATGAGTTATAATTGAGGGATTTAGCTAAGTTAAGTATGGAATTGGTTCGATTAATGTTGTTAGGCTTGAATTTATCCACTTATTGTGATGAAATTGAAGAGGGAAAGTTGGGTTTTATGAGAAATTCCTAAAATGGGTTTTAGACTTCCTAAATTGTTGATGAAATTGGCTAGTATAACCTTAGATTCCGATTTATTCATTGTTATTAAGCTTGTATCTTCCATTTTTAGAGGTTAATTTATAAATTAGCAAGTTAGGTTTCAAACCTAAAAATTGGGGGTTTCACTTTAAATCCGAATTTAGGTTAATCTTGGGTTAATCTAGCAATTGATTACTGGGTTTTGATCATCTAGACTTGAATTGCATATTCCACCTTAGAATTTTCCGCTTTGCCCTTGTGGGCCCGTTTCACCAATTCCCATAGGTTGGAATTGACCTAAATTAGAATTATAGCAATATGGGTATTGTTCTTCTTGATTTCTAATGTAGAACTCAAATATGATTAGACCTTGAGTATTTGGAGACGCTACGAAAGGGCAAAGCAAAGGTGTAGTTGTTCGTGGCTCCTGTTCGGCATTCCAGGTAGATTACGGCTTACCTTTTAGTTAGACTTCGGTTAGAGGATCATAGATACAGTTAGTGGTTGTTAGAGAAAGCATGTAAACCTTTGGGTATAAAGTCGGGATGGAATATTTAGGATGGTACTGTTGTTGACTTGGGCTTGTCGCCTTATTGTGTTCTATTGAGTTATTGATTATTTGTGAGTTGTTGGCTTGTCGCCGCGTGATTAATTCTAGAGTTAATGCTTAGTGATTACTTGTGTGTTAGAAAGCATATTTATCATGATTGATGTTGTTGGAAAGGAGAGAAGGGTTATGATATTGATATTGTAAGTGAGATTTGTGTCCATGTATGGCACCATTGATTCATATATTCCTATTGGCATTGTTATCATGCATTCACTCATTTATACATATTTTGGGATTAGGTTGTGCGCCGCAACACTTACTTGGATTGAGTTGCACGTACTGCAACATTGACTAGATCGGGTTGCACGTACCGTAACACTGATTGGGATCGGGTTGCACGCTCCGCAACACTAACTATTGGATCAGGTTGTGCATTCTGCAGCAGGTACATGGACTTAGCGGTCCCCCATGAGTCATGACTATCGAGGCGATGAGATATTCTGCCTGAAGCATATGTGTATCATTGCATAGCATTGCATTTCATTGCATTCATATTTCATCCACTCATACATCTAATTATTGGTTGTGGTTATTAGTTATACTGTGCGGTGTTTGTGAACATTGATTTCCTGTTTGGTTCCCCGTTTGAGATCGTCTTGTGCCTGATTAGTAAATACTTGAGGAATGATGGATTCAAGGAGTAGAGACTTCCTCCTAGGTTAAGACTTGAGGTTTCGGATAACATTGTTGATGGTACTAGGGATTTCGGTTATTCTGAAAAATTGTGGAAAACTTGGTAAGACTTGGGTCTAGACACTATAGGCTTATTCTAGATATAATTCATTGAGGTTTTCTTGTATATTTCGGTACTTGAGCTGTTATTCTTAGATGTGTGTTTATGCTTTATACTTGATTATGAGCATGTCTATTCTTCAGTCTCTTCCTTTATGTATTTTAACTAACTATTGTCAACCTATGATGCCTACTCAGTACTTGATGTTGTACTGATGCTACCTTGCTACACTATTTTTCAGGGTTTAGACTTTGAGACTAGTTCCTCTTCCACCTCTTGAGACTGATTTCGAGGGCCCGGTTTGCGAGCTTCCAGGGTGAGAGTCTGATGAGTTGTTGCTCGGAGGCTCATCTATCATGTCTTTATATTTTTTTTATTTAGACAGTTGTTTACTTGATTTTTCAGACCTGTAAATTTAGTTATTCTTGTAGTTGCTCTTGTATGAGTCAGACCAATTCATTGGGAATTGTATTGTGTTCCGCACTTGTGAATATTTATGCTTCAGATTTCTATTATTTCTGTTCTAGTTGCTTTATGATGGATTGAATTTATGATTTGGAAAGGGTTTTCCTATCAAGGTGGGAAATGGTAGGTGCCCATGCGACTTAGTGAAATTGGATCGTGACACAAGGCTTCCAAGTCCATTCTCGATTAAGGCTACATACATAAAAAGTAAACCTTTTCCTTTATTTATTTTAGTGTTCTTAAGTGTTTCCTGTATATTTGGTTATTTTATGCCTATGTGTTAGCTATGTTATGTATTAGCTTAGTGTTAGTTTAATTCTGTTAGGGTTGATTAGTCATTAAGTATGTTTAGTTTATTAGTTCATACATGTTTAGTATTAGTTTAGGTTAAGTGTGTTTTAGTTTAATTATTTGTTTGTATAAGCATGCCATTTATTTTTACTATCAAATAGTAGTATGTTAGCATAACTGCTTGCTTAGATTAGCTTGATTATTTGTCTACTAGGTGTATAATTGCCTAGCTTGTCTGCCCCTAATGTTTAGTCTGAGAATGTTGTTCTAGGTTCCTTACATGGTCACAGATGCTTCATTTACGGAAAGCTTGATTCTGCCGCTTGAATATTTATGTTTAAGATCAAAAGAATGATATAAAACTTTGGGAATTGGAGTAAGGGTTGTTCTGTACTAAACATTCCATGTTTTGAGTCTATCTATCTTGTCCTCTGTCTGTGTTTGTGAAGACTGTTGATGGAATGTGGTATGAACATGGTTTTGCTATGGACATTTGTAACGACCCCCTAGGTCGTTATGTGCTTTTTGACAATTTTGCCCCAGTCGGCTCATTTTCAAGACTAGGAATGAGTCTAGTGATAACTAAAAGATTCAGAATAATAAGAAAAAGGCATTTGATTATATTTTGTGCATTTGGTTGAAAACATGTTTTAATCCGTTGAGGGGTTGACTTAGTAAATTAGACCTCCATTGGAATTTTTGAGGCCACGGGTAAGTCTATAACTTGTTTTTACATATTTATACAAGTCTGGTTTGTGTGTGTAGGGCCTCGGATCGATATTGGGATTTTGGGTGGAAACTACCGAAAACCGTAGCAGCATCGGTTCTGATGCGACTGCCGTAGCGGGGACCGCCGCACCGAGTTCGCCACAGCGGGGCGCTGGTCGCCTCCGCAGGACTTTGGAATTTGGGGTTGGACTGCCATAGCGGGACCACTATGGCGCGGTTTCAACCAATTTGGCGAGTCTAGCCATTTAATCAGGTCCGCCGTAGCGGTGGGAGTTTCCGCTAAGCCGAGACCGCCGCAGGGGAAACCGACCACCGTAGCCGAAACTAGTGACCGCCGTAAGCGGTCGACGGGTGCGTAAAAACCCACTTTTTATATTGCAAATTTTAAGTCTTTTGTCACATAGTACCAAAAGTAGTTCCCAAGAAAGTAGGAGGCAATTGTCCTAAGGCTTGGGTTGGTTCTTCTTTGAGGATAAGTCCTAAGCTTTATGTTATTCATTCCTTTTTTTCTTTAAGTTTTCATAGTTAGTTCTAAGGTCCATTAATGGTGGGTGGAATTCCTAGAACCCTAGAAACAATGAGCCTTTAATTAAATTGTGAATTGTTGGTTTTGCTACCATTTACATTGTCTAGAAGTAGATTATCACTTTCTAGGATGGGAAATTGATTAATTATGGTGAAAATTGAGTGTTGAGACTTAGGGTTCCATCCAAAATGGGAACTTTGGCCTAAAATCTGTTTTAAAAAGGTTAAATTGATTAGAATCCTATAAATTGGAGGATTATGATTGTTGGGATTGAGATTATGATAAATTCACCATTAAATAATGATTTCACCGATTTGAAAAGGGTAGAGGTAATTGGGTCTTCTTCCCTAATTGTTGTTCTTATTTTGAATAGATGGTCTATTACTTACTTATCGTTATATTGCTAGACTTTGAGCATTCCGAATCATTGCGAAAGGGGAAAGCTCTAGCGGAGTAGCTTGCATTTGTCCAGTTCTGCATCTAAGATCAGTTGTAGTTTACTTGAGTTAGACTTTGATTAGTTGATTGTATATGTAGTAGAATTGACAGGAGAAAGCATGATTAGGTCTTCGGACATGACGTCTGGTTAGATATTACTTAGGTTGGTATGATTGCTGATTATGTGGGCTTGTCACCATTACTTTATGTACTGAAACCCGAGGTGTATTTGTTGTGATATGGAAGGAAAGGTTTGACATATATACTCTTCTTGTTGATTGAGATGACTTATGCATTTATGTTGTTTTTGAGTTGATTTATCTGAGACTTGTTGTGACTTGTGGCAGGGTGCCCTATATTCTTGACATTGATATTATTGACTAATCATGTTTCATAATGAGTGTTGAAATAGAAGTATGTTGAGATTCATCTTGTGATGAGATACAGAATTATAGATAAGAGGCATATTTGACAAGGGTTGAAGATGTGGCCTAGTTTAAGCCACATCTGATAGGGGGCGAAGATGTGGCCTAGTTTAAGGTACATCTGACAGGGGGTGAGGATGTGGCCTAGTTATGGGCTAGTGATCCGAGTTCAGTTCTGGAGCTGGTGATACATGGACACCATCGGTCCCTTGCAGGTCATGACTATTGAGCGAAAATAGCCTTTATCATGTGTGTACGGTTAAGATACTATCATTGGTTGCACTACATTGCATTGGACATATCTTATTCGTGTGATGCATTGTTGATTTGTTGATAATTGACATTTTGATATGATTGTGTTATTGTGTTGTTGTGCCTCTCTGCCTATTCTGTTGATTTTATGAAAGTATGCTTGATACTAATGTTAGTCGGCCTATGATATCTACCAGTACATAGTCTTTGTACTGATACTACCTTGCTACACCCTTTTTTAGTGCAGATTGTGTGCGTAGACTTCGTCAAGACTTCACATTTAGCTTGAGGCCATTTCCCGACCAGATCGGAGTGTGAGCTCCTATCCATGCCATTCCGCTTAAAGATCTTCCTTTATTGATGTCTATTTCTATTCCAGACATTTATGATATTTATAGACAGATATTTATTCTTTAGATTGCTTTATGTTTTAGAGTCCTTGTATGATGACTTTTAGATTTTGGGGTTGTAATAGTTAGACTTTCGCATCTTTATTTTAGTATGGTATGACTAGATAGTTTTATAATTATATTCTTGCCATTGATTTATAATTAGTTGAACCAATGAGAATTTTGTTAAGGGGATGGTTCGCCCACCAGGAGTTTTAGTGCAGGTGCCATCACGACGGGTTGGGTCGTGACTAACTTGGTATCAGAGCCCTAGGCTCGTCGATCTCGTTGTACAAGGACATGTATAGTAGAATCTTTTGGATGGGTACAGAGACGTTTGTACTTATATTCGAGAGGTTACGGGACACTAGGAAAATTCAAGTTCTTTCTTTCTTTCGTGCTACTTGATTCCAATTGGTATCTAAATGATTCAAATTGGTATCTGACTTTTCTTTCTATTCTCTCACAGATGGTGAGGACTCGTGCGAGGGCAGCAATAGATGAGGTACCCGAGCAGGCCGCTGGGACTGCAGCTCGTGGCAAAGGTCAGGTTAGAGGCGTTAGTCGAGGTAGAGGCCTGGGAGCAGAAAACAAGCACTGTCACCCGTGCTAGATCCCTCGCACTCGTGTAGTTCTGGGATGAGGCGGCAGAGGTTACGTGGCAAAGTGATTGACGATGTTATGGGTCCAGGTGTTGAACGGTTTGGATCGAGGTAAGTGTGTTAGTTTCGGTTGGCCGGGGGCTGAGATTGGGTGATCAAGCTACAGACAGAATCCGTGCTCCAAGACATGAGGTATTTTCTAGACCAGTGGCAGGGCCGGTGATGATTGGTGAGGAGCATGATTTTCTTTGGAGGCTTACTATGATGAATCCTCCAGTTTTCTATGGCACTGAGACTGAGGATGCTTACGAATTTAATATTGATTGTCACGAGAGGCTCCATAAGTTGGGGACGGTTGATAAGCATGGTGTTAAATTCGTGACCTTCCAGCTCTTAGGTGATGCTAAGTTGTAGTGGAGGGCTTATGTGGAGTGTAGACCCGGGTTTCCTCCGTTGACTGGACTCGCCCTATTCCTAAGATTCTTGGAGAAGTACGTTTCGCATACTATGAGGGATAGGAGACGTGATGAGTTCAGTAACATTGAGCAGTGTAATTCGTCAGTTGCTGCTTATGAGGCCCGGTTCCATTCTATTTCTCGTTATGCTCTGCAACTATTACCTACTGAGGAGGAGAGAGTTAGGAGATGTTGAAAGGGTTGAACACTCCTCTTCAGTTGTCAGCTCTTCAGCTTGTGGTCTCAGGTTCTTCTTTCCAGGAGGTGGTGGATCATGTTAGGACCGTTGAAGGTGTTATGCAGGATGGTTATAATAAGTATACGGAGCAGAAGGCCCGCAAGGGTGGTAGTTTCAGTGGTTCATTCTCCCGAGGACAACGTACTTCCTGTGCTTATTCGGGACGTCCGGTCGTTGAACTATGCAAGTTTCTGCCGAGGCCCATCAGGGCTAGTGATTCTTCTTAGTCGGCCCGGTGGATTCACAGGCCAGATTTTTCGACCATGGTGGTTATTTAGCTTCTTCGGTTTCTGTTCAGCGGCCTATGCTAGACCGTGGATACTTTGAGTGTGGTGAGCAAGGGTATTTCCAGAGAATTGTCCCAGACTTAGACAGGGTGCTCAGTATCAGCCTCCTAGGGCTCCAGTTTCATCAACTAGAGGAGGCGGATCTTATAGTGGGAACCGTGCTCTGACCGGGCGTGGTTGTCCTGACGAGTGTGAGGTGGCACCCGACCGGCGAGGCGGATCCCGCCGGCAGGTAGACATTAGTCGCGTTAAGGCGGGAGCTCGTACAGATGTCGATCATGGAGGTTCGCAGGCTAGTGGCGGACGGATTCATTACTATGCCTTTCGGTAGATCGGCCGAGGATTCGTACGCATTACGGTGTAACATCTCGCCTATCACCAGATAGCTTCTGTGTTGTTTGATCCAGGTTCCACATTCTCTTATGTGTCTACATACTTCTCTATGGGTCTTGATATGGTCTGTGATTTGCTTGATACCCCTATTCATATATCTACCCCAGTTGGAGACTCTATGGTTATAGATAGAGTACACCGGTCTTGTACTATCACATTTATGGGGTATGGTACATGGGTTGATTTAGTGATTCCTTACATGATATATTTTGATGTTATTCTAGGTATAAGCGCTGTGCTAGCTCCTTACCATGTGATTTTGGACTGTTATGCCAAGACAGTCACTTTAGCTATGCCAGGTATGTCTAGACTTGAGTGGAAGGGTGTCCCTATTTCCTCAAAGAAGGTCATTTCTTTTCTTCGCGCCAAAAATCTAGTTAATAGAGGGTCCTCGGCTTATTAGGCGCATATTCATGATACTAGTGCTGACGTTCCATCTCTTGAGTCAGTTCCTGTGGTGTGTAAGTTTGCGGAGGTGTTTCCCACGGACTTTCCACGTATGCCATCCGACCGTGATATTGACTTAGAGCTAAGGACTCACCTTATTTCTATTCTGCCATTTTGGATGGCACCAACAGAGTTGAAGGAGTTGAAAGAGCTGCTTCAGGATCTTTTGAGTAAGGGATTTATCAGATCGAGTGTCTCCCCTTGGGGAGCTCCTGTGTTTTTTGTGACGAAGAAGGATGGGACGGTGTGGATGTGCATTGATTACCGCCAGCTGAATAAAGTGACCATTTGAAACAAGTACCCCATTGCTCATATTAATGATCTATTTGATCAGCTTCAGGGGCTTCTGTGTCATCTAAGATTGATTTGAGATCGAGGTGCTATCAGTGGAAGGTTCGAGCGGAAGATATTCCTAAGACAGCTTTTCGGACACGCTATAGCCACTAAGAGTTTCTTGTTACGCCATTTGGGCTTACAAATGCTCCAGCTGCTTTTACGGATTTGATGAATGGCATTTTTAAGCAATACTTGGATTCTTTTGTAATAGTATTCATTAGTGACATTCTGGTTTACTCGCAGAGTAGGGAGTATCATGAGAAACACTAGAGGTTTTTTTTTTGGGTGTCTGAGAGACAAGGAGTTGTATGCCAAGTTCTCTAAGTGTGAGTTTTTTCTTGAGTCTGTATCTTTCTTAGGCCAAGTAGTGTCAAAAGAGGAGATTATGGTTGATCCTAAGAAGATTGAGGCAGTGAGTGATTGGGCTAGGCCTACATCAGTGCTAGGCCTACATCAGTGACAGAGATTCTCAGCTTTATGGGTTTAGCCAGTTACTACCTTCAGTTTGTGAAGGGATTTGCTTCTATTGCTTCACATTTGACCCGTTTGACTCAGAAAGAGGTACCTTTTCAGTGGTTCGACGAGTGTGAGTAGAGTTTTCAAAAGCTCAAGATTTTATTGACGACAACTCTAATTCTAGCATCGCCCGTGAAGGGCAAGGACTTTGTGATTTATTGTGACACTTCTCGTTCTGGTTTGGGTGCTTTGTTGATGCAAGAAAAAAGAGTTATTCCTTATGCTTCCAGACAGCTGAAGATTCATGAAAAGAATAATCCCACTCACGATTTAGAGTTAGAGCTGTGGTATTTGCCTTGAAGATTTGGAGGCACTATCTCTATGATGTTCATTGTGAGCTTTTCACCTATCATCACAGTCTTCAGCATGTGTTTACTCAGAGGGATCTTAATTCTAGGCAGCAGAGATAGATGGAGTTGCTTATGGATTATGACATAATAATTTTATATCATCCTGACAAGGCAAACATGGTAGTGGATGCCTTGAGTAGGAAGTCAGCTAGTATGGGTAGTTTGGCTCACTCGATCGTTTCGGAGCATCCATTAACCATGGAGGTCCAGACTCTGGCTAACAGTTTCATGAGGCTTGATATGTATGATTCGGGAAGAGTATTGGCTCGTGTTGAGGCTAGATCATCGTTTCTAAAGCAGATTAAGGCAAGGCAATTCGAGGATGCAAGTTTGTGTAAGATCCGTGATAAGGTTTTGGGTGGTGTGAACAAGGAGGCCATGATTGATAGTGAGGGGGTCTTGAGGATTAAGGGGCGTATTTGTGGTCCTCGTGTTGATCACTTGATTCAAATGATTCTGGAAGAGTCCATAGTTCTAGATACTCTATTCATCCTGGTGCTACCAAGATGTACTGTGACTCAAGGTAGCACTATTCGTGGGCTAGGATGAAGCTTGATATTATTGAGTTTGTTTCCCAGTGTTTATATTATCAGTAGGTTAAGTACGAGCACCGGAGACCTGGAGGTACGCTTCAAAGGATGCCCATTCTTGAGTGGAAGTGGGAGAGGATAGCCATGAACTTTTTCATTGGTCTTTCGAAGACCTTGGGCAAGTTTGATTCGATTTGGGTCATTGTGGATAGATTGACAAGTGTGCTCATTTCATACCAGCTCAGATTACCTACACTGCTCAGGAGTTGGCTCAAATTTATATCAGTGAGATTGTTCGTTTGTATAGTGTCACGACCTAATCTGCCATGACAGGCACCCACACTAACTCCTAGTGGGCGAACCAATATGTCTAACCATGTACTCATTCAAGTCCATTTTTAGTTGACCAATTCATGACAGTTAAACACAAGATAAAGCAATAAATAGTCATGCCCTAAAAGAATAACGTAAATGTGGAAGTCCTAACTATTACAACCCCATAATCCGAAAGTCACCGTACAAGGACTCTAATCCAAAACATGTCTAAGGAATGTATACGGTCTAAATAAATAACCATTAATGTCTAGAATGGAAATAGTCATCAGAAAATTAGATCTTCGAGCAGTCTGGCATGGATAGAAGCTCACCCTAAATCTATCAGCAAATGGCCTCAACGCTAAATATGAGGTTGGGTAGCTGTCTCTGGATCACAATCTGCACTCAAAAGAATGCAGCAAGGTAATATCAGTACAAACACTATGTACCGGTAGATATCATAGGCCGACTAAGATTAGTATCATGCATAAATCATAAAATCAATAGAATAGACAAGCTAATCAACAATACATAATCAGATAGCTCAACAACAAGTCCACCAATGATAATAACAAGAAAGTCAGTCGATGATGTCAAATCAAGTCAATGGAAACAAACAACGGAAATAAGTCTACCAACAACGACCAAATACACGTTGTACACACATGCTAACTGATGTCATTACTCAGTAGTCATGACCTGCAGGGGACCCATGGTGTCCATGTACCACTCGTTCCGGACTCACTCCCCCGACTCGAGCTCACAACTAGGCCACATCCTTACCTCCTCCCCCCCCCCCCCCCGGTCAAATGTGCTTGTTCATATCTAGGCCTCGTCCTCACCCCTGGTCAAATGAGTCTTTTCATATATATTCATATTTATTGTCACATCCGTTTCAATAGTCGATTTATCATTTTGTACCTCAATTCAACCAAGAAGATCATATTAACTTCTCACCACAACATCATCAACCTGTAGGTCCCAACATATCGAATAGTGGCACGAAGCCCACATAATCACTCAATCAATAGCATATAGGAATTTCAACCACACACATTATGCTTCAAGACTAGACATGCTTTCTCCTATCAATTTCACAACACACACAATCAACTAATCAAAGTCTAACTCAAGTAGACCGTAACCTACCTCAACTGTAGAGTTGGAACAATGCAGATTACTCCGCTATAGCCTTTCCCTTCCGTAAAGCCTCGAAACGCTCAAAGTTTAGCAATTAAGATGCTAAATAAGTCACAACCACCCTAGTCACAAAATCAATTCAATGAACACCCTTCCCTTTTTCCCCATTTTAATGGGTGAATGATTTCTAGGTGTAAATCAATCTAATATTGGCCTTACAACCACGAATTTACATTGGCCTTACAACCATGAACTATTAATTTACAAGGCAATTTAATCAAATCATCTATTACAAGCAGTTTTCATGGTCAAGCTACCATTTTTATGAAACCCTAAGTCTCAATTCACTTAGTTCATGTCTCTAATGGTTCAATTCTTGATTAAAAGTGATAACCCAAGCCATTAGATGATAAACACACAATAACAATCATAACCCATCAACTATTGAAAGTCTATTAAGTTCTAGGGTTACTATTCCCAATTCACCATTGTAGACCCATAAAAGGGATGATAATCATAGAGATGAAAGCATAATGATGGAAGGAATGGTTGAGACTTACCTCTCAAGGATATTCTTGCCCTAGCTTGGAATTTCGCCCTAGGTGCTTGTGGGGAACTGTTTTGGAGTTTTATGAATAAAGAATTAAAAACTAAGTGTTTAAAAACCGAGATTTTGTCCCCGTTGACCGCTGCGGTGGTCCACCTATCGCTGCAGCGGTCCCGCTATTGTGGGCATGTGCCCGTTGTAGCGGACCTCACTAATTTCTTCCCTCCGCTGTGGCGAGCCCGGTAGATCCCGGCGCACTATCGCTAAAGAGGTCGGTGCCCGCCATAGCAGACACCCCAAACTCAAATGACCGCGATGGCGAGAGGCCAGCCGCCGCGGTCCCCCCGCCTCCGTTGTCCCATCTTCCGCCGCGGCGGTCCACACCGCATCGTAAGCTCGATAATTTTCACAGTTTTTCAACTCTACCACCCAACACTTCATCCGAGGCCTCACAAACACAAACAAAACATGCACATTGATATAAAAACACCATACGGACTCACCCGTGGCCTCGAAATTCCCAACGGAGTTCTAATTTCCTACGTCACCCCCAATGGACTAAACACAATCAAACAATAATCACAAACAAGCCAAGTTTTTAGTTCTTAGACTTATACAATCGAGTTTCTATTAGCTCGTTCTACCCTTGGGAAGGTTCTATTTGGTAAGGTGATCCTATATTTTCCATAATGATCGGAATGGTCATTACACCAGATACTAATTAAAACACCGTTAGTCCCTGAACGGACAAGGATGAAGAATCTAGGAGAAGTTACCTGTCTCGGCGAAAAGCTGAGGATACTTGTTACGCATATCCGATTTTGTTTCCCAAGTAGCTTCCTCAACCGGGCGATTCTTCCACTGAACTTTCACGGAGGCTATTTCCTTTGACCTCAACTTACGAACATCTCTATCTAAGATAGCAACAGGCTCTTCCTCATATGTCAAGTTCTCATCTAGCAAAATCGAATCCCAACGGATTATGTACGAACCATCGCCGTGATACCTCTTTAACATTAAAACATGAAATACCGAATGAACGCCTGATAAGCCCGGAGGTAAAGCCAACTCATAAGCTACCTCCCCCACACGCTTGAGAATCTCAAATGGCCCAATGAATCTCGGGCTAAGCTTGCCCTTCTTCCCAAACCTCATCACACCCTTCATGGGTGAGACTTTCAACAACATTTGCTCTCCCTCCCCAAACTCAAGATCTCGGACCTTACGGTCCACATACTCCTTTTGCCTACTCTGTGCTACCAGAAGCTTAGCTTGAATCACCTTCACCTTCTCTAAGGACTCTCTCAGAAGGTCCGTACTCCAAGGTCTTACCTCAAACGCATCAAACCAACCAATAGGAGACCTACATCTCCTCCCATACAACGCCTCAAATGGAGCCATGTCGATGCTCGAGTGGTAGCTATTATTATATGTGAACTCTGCCAAAGGTAAGAACTGATCCCATGACCACCAAAGTCTATCACACAAGCCCGAAGCATATCTTCAAGAACCTGAATAGTCCGCTCGGACTGCCCGTCAGTCTGAGGGTGGAAAGCTATACTAAGGTCCAACCTAGTACCCAATTCCTCATGCAGATGCTCCCAAAATCGAGATGTGAACGTTGTGCCCCTGTCGGACACGATGGAGATAGGAACCCCATGTAGCCTAACCACCTCACGAATGTAGATCTTGGCTAATTTCTCCGCGTCATAAGTTATCCACACCGAAATAAAGTGGGCAGACTTAGTCAACCTATCAACAATAACCTAGATAGAATCAAACTTCCCCAACGTCTTTGGAAGACCAACCACGAAATCCATTGCTATTCTTTCCCACTTCCACTCAGGAATGGGCATCCTCTGAAGTGTACCCCCAGGTTTCTGATGTTCATACTTCACCTGTTGGCAATTCAAACACTGAGCAACAAACTCCACTATATCACGCTTCATCCTAGTCCACCAGTAGTGTTGTCTCAAATCGCGATACATCTTAGTAGCGCCAGGATGAATAGAATACCTCGAACTGTGAGCCTCTGCCAGAATAGTCTTGATCAAATCACCCACACGTGGCACGCAAACTCGCCCCTTAATCCGTAACACCCCCTCTTCATCAATCACAGCCTCCTTGGCCTCACCACGCAACACCTTGTCACGAATTTTACACAACTTAGCATCCTCAAACTGCTTAGCCTTAATCTGCTCCAGAAACAATGATCGAGCCTCAACATAAGCCAACACCCTGCCCGTATTGGAAATATCCAGCCTCATGAAACTGTTAGCCAGAGTCTGAACCTCTCTAGCTAACGGACGCTCTGAAGAGATCAAACGAGCCAGACTTCCCATACTAGCTGACTTCCTGCTCAACGCGTCGGCCACCACATTGGCCTTACCCGGATGATACAAAATGGTGATGTCATAATCCTTCAGCAGCTCCATCCATCTCCGCTGCCTAGAGTTCAGATCCCTCTGGGTGAACACATGCTGCAAGCTGCGATGGTCAGTGTACACCTCACAATGGACACCATACAAGTAGTGCCTCTATATTTTCAACGCGAACACCACTGCTGCCAATTCTAAGTCATGAGTAGGATAGTTCTTCTCATGCACTTTCAACTGTCTAGAAGCGTAAGCAATCACCTTCTTTTCCTGCATCAAAACAGCACCCAAACCAGAGCGTGAAGCATCACAATAAACAACAAAATCCTTGCCCTCCACGGGCAATGCTAGAATAGGAGTTGTCGTCAATAATGTCTTGAGCTTTTGAAAGCTCTCCTCACACTCGTCGGACCACTGAAACGGTACCTCTTTCTGAGTCAAACGGGTCAAATGAGAAGCAATAGAGGCAAACCCTTTCACAAACCGACGATAATAGCTAGCCAGACCCACGAAACTATGAATTTCGATCACTGATGTGGGCCTAGCCCATTCCCTGACTGCCTGAATTTTCTGCGGATCCACCATAATACCCTCCTTCGAAATTACATGCCCCAAGAAGGACACAGAAGACAACCAAAATTCACACTTGGAGAACTTAGCATACAACCTCTTCTCCCGCAATACCCCAAGAGCAATCCTCAAATGTTTCTCATGCTCCTCCTTACTTCTAGAATACACCAGGATATCATCAATGAACACTATCATGAAAGAATCTAAAAAGGGCTTAAAAACACTGTTCATCAAATCCATGAATGCAGCTAGGGCATTAGTAAGCCCGAAAGACATAACCAAGAACTCATAGTGTCCATACCTGGTCCTGAAGGTTGTCTTAGGAACATCTTCTGCCCGAATCTTTAACTGGTGATACCCTGACCTTAAGTCAATTTTAGAGAACACAGAAGCTCCCTGTAGCTGATCAAACAAATCATCAATACGGGGATGGGATACTTGTTTCGGATAGTGACCTTATTCAGCTGACGATAATCAATACACATACGCATAGACCCGTCCTTCTTTTTAACAAACAACACAGGAGCACCCCAAGGAGAGGCACTCGGGCGAATAAACCCCTTACTCAAAAGATCTTGCAACTGTTCTTTCAATTCTCTTAGTTCTGCTGGCGCCATCCTATAAGGTGGAATAGAGATAGGACGAGTCCCTGGGTCTAAATCAATCCGAAAGTCAATGTCACGGTCAGGTGGCATACCTGGCAAGTCCACGGGGAACACATCCGCAAACTCGCGTACCACTGGAACCGAATCAATAGATGGAGTATCAGCGCTGGTATCATGGATATGTGCCAAATAAGCTAAACAACCCTTCTCCACTAGCTTCTTAGCACGAACGAAGGATATGATTTTCTTAGGGAGGGGACTAAGGTTACCTTTCCACTCAAGTCTAGGTGCCCCGGGCATAGCTAAGGTAATGGTTTTAGAGTGACAATCTAGAATTGCATAATGCGGGGACAACCAACTCATGCCCAAGATGACATCAAAATCTACCATGTCTAGGATCATTAAATCCGCCCAAGTACTATATCCCATAAATGTAATCGCGCAAGAAGGGTAGACTCTATCTACCACCACCGAATCCCCAACCGGAGTAGATACATGGATAGGGGCATCAAGAGTATCACAAATCATATCCAAACCACAAGCAAAATATGAAGACACATATGAAAAAGTAGAACCCGAATCAAATAAAAATCGAAGCCATCCGTCATAAATCGAGATAGTACCGGTGATGACAATCGGAGGCCTAGCCTCGGGTGTCACCGGGAAAGCGTATAAGTGACTGCGCCCTCCTGTAGCCTGTGAACCATTGCGATTACCCTATCTAGTCTGAGCCCCCCTTTCGGCCGTCGTCCACCTCTCGCCGCTCGAGGACCGCCTCGATTAGGCTGAGCGCCACCCCTACCCGCGGTGTGGCCTCCCCGCCCTGCCGGTGTATAGTCCTTACCTCCTCTATCTGGTGCAAATGGAGCTCGGGGAGCCTCGACACCGAGTCCTATGACCACCCCGTCCGAGTTTACGGGGGCAAAAACCTCTTAATATGCCCCTACGTCACCACACTCGTAACAAGCACGGTCCTAGCGTAGGTCGCTGAACAGAAGCTGATGAAGCAGTATAACCCCATGTTGACTCGAAGGCGATAATTGGCCCCCGATGGGCCCCCAACCGACACCGCATAGCAGAGATCGAACCGGACGCCCGAATACACTCGTGAACTTGGACCCCTCGAGAAGGAGTTGCTGAAATTTTCACCCCTTCGGGCTTTCTTCTCTACTTGCTTTGCATGGCTCTCCTGCCTAATCCACTCAACAACACACACATGCTCCGCTACCTTCTGGAATGAAGCCCAGTAGTCACAAGCTGAAGAGTTGTTAGCTGAAGTCCAATGTTAATCCCTTCACGAAACTCCTGATCCTCTCCTCCTCGTAGGCAACAACTGAAGAGCATATCGGGACAAGGAATGGAAACGGGACTCATAAATAGCAACAGACGAGTTCCCTTGATCAATATTAGCAAACTCATCCTTCCTCCTGTCCCTCAGAGTACGTGGAACATACTTATCTAGAAACACTGAATAGAACTGAACCCAAGTCAACGAAGGTGACCCAGCTAGCCTGCACTCCACATATGCCCTCCACCACAACTTGGCATCACCCAAGAACTGGAAGGTCACAAACTCAACACCATACTTGTCCACCGCCCCATCTTATGGAGCCTCTCATGACAATCTATGATGAACTCGTACGCATCCTCTGACTCAGTACCATAGAAAATCGGAGGCTTCATTTTAGTGAACCTCTAAAATAAATCATGCTCCTCACCGGTCATCACCGGCCCTGCAACTGGCCTCGAAAAAGCCTCAAAACCCAAAACTTCATCCAAGCGAGGTGCCACTACTGCGGCATGCTGAACTCCCGAGCTCGAACTCGTCCGGACTCGGGGCTGCTATCCCCCGCACCCTACCTCGCCGGAACGACCGGTATCGCCCGGTCCGTGCCAACCCATGTAACCGTTCAACACCGCGCCATCGCATCGGGTATACCCCGGAGTAGCCGCCCAACCCGGCGAGACCGCCGGCACCGCTCGTTGGCCGAGCTGGGCGATTCGCATCTCCCGCGACCTCATTAGGAGCCACTGGAGGCACGGGATCAACCGCCGGGACTCCCCCAACCGGTGCCGCCTCGCCGCTCTCTACCTCCACCTCTACCTCGTCGCCACGCGTGTTCTCGCCATCTCCGAGAGAATGAAGGATAGTTAGATACCAATTTGAATCATCTAGATACCAATTGGAATCAAGTAGCACAAAAGAAAGAAAGAAAAGGGAATTTTTCTAGTGTCCGGTAGCCTCTCGAAGATAAGTACAGACGTCTCCGTACCGATCCGCAAGACTCTACTAGACATGTCCTTGTACGACGAGATCGATGAACCTAAAGCTCTGATACCAACTCTGTCACGACCCAACCTGCCATGACTGGCACCCACACTAACTCCTAGTGGGCGAACCAATATGTCTAACCATCTACTCATTCAAGTCCATTTTTAGTTAACCAATTCATAACAGTTAAACACAAGATAAAGCATTAAATAGTCATGCCATAGAAAAATAACGTAAATGTGGAAGTCCTAACTATTACAACCCCAAAATTCAAAAGTCACCGTACAAGGACTCTAATCCAAAACATGTCTAAGGAATGTATACTGTCTAAAATAAATAACCATCAATGTCTGGAATGGAAATAGACATTAGATAAAGAAGATCTTCGGGCATTATACTATCTGGTACGGATAGAAGCTCACCCTAAATCCATCAAATGGCCTCAACGCTAAATACGAGGTCGGGTAGTAGTCTCGGATCACAATCTACACTCAAAAGAACGCAAGAAGTAGTAAGTACAAACACCATGTACCGGTAGATATCATAGGCCGACTAAGATTAGTATCATACATGAATCATAAAATCAGTAAAATAGACAAATAAGTCAACAACACATAATCAAATAGCCCAACAACAAGTCAACCAATGATAATAACAATCAAGTCACCCAATGATATCAAATCAAGTCAACGGAAGCAAACAACGGAAATAAGTCTACCAACAACGACCAAATACACGTTGTACACACATGCTAATTGATGTCATTGCTCAGTAGTCATGAGCTACAGGGGACCCACGGTGTCCATGTACCACTTGTTCCGGATTCACTCCTCGGACTCGAGCTCACAACTAGGCCACATCCTTACCCCCGGTCAAATGTGCCTGTTCATATCTAGGCCTCATCCTCACCCCCGATCAAATGAGCCTTTTCATATATATATCTATATTTATTGTTACATCACTTTCAATAGTCGATTTATCATTTTGTACCTTAATTCCACCAAGAATATTATATTAACTTCTCACCACAACATCATCAACCTGTCGGTCCCAACATATCAAATAGTGGCACGAAGCCCACATAATCACTCAATCAATAGCATATAGGAATTTTAATCACACACATTATGCTTAAAGACTAGACATGCTTTCTCTATCAATTTCACAACACATACAATCAACTAATCAATGTCTAACTCAAGTAGACTGTAACGTACCTCAACTGCAGAGCTAGAACAATGAAAAATTACTCCTCTATAGCCTTCCCCTTTTTTAATGCCTCGAAACGCTCAAAGTCTAGCAATTAAGATGCTAAATAAGTCACAATCTCTCTAGTCAACAATATCAATTCAATGAACACCCGTCCACTTACCCATTCTAATGGGTGAATGATTTCTAGGTGTAAATCAATCTAACATTGGCCTTACAACCACGAACTATCAATTTACAAGGCTATTTAATCAAATCATCCATTACAAGCAGTTTCCATGGTCAAGCTACCATTTTTATAAAACCCTAAGTCTCACTTTACTTAGTTCATGTCTCTAATGGTTCAATTCTTGATTAAAAGTGATAATCCAGCTATTAGATGATAAACACACAATAATAATCATAACCTATCAACTATTGAAAGTCTATTAAGTTCTAAGGTTACTATTCCCAATTCACCATTGTAGACCCATAAAAACGGATGATAATCATAGAGATGAAAGCGTAATGATGGAAGGAATGGTTGAGACTTACTTCTCAAGGATATTCTTTCCCTAGCTTAGAATTTCACCCTAGGTGCTTCTTAGGAACTATTTTGGAGCTTTATGAATAAAGAATTTGAAACTAAGTGTTTAAAAGCCGAGATTTTGTCCCCATCGACCGTTACGGTAGTCCACCCATCGCTACAGTGGTCCCACTATAGTGGGCAAGTGCCCACTGTAGTGGACCTCACCAATTTCTTCCCTCCGCTGTGGCGGTCCTGATCCCGCTATAGCGCCATCGCTACAGCGGTCCAGTGCCCGCCATAGCGGACACACTAAGACCAAAAACGACCAATGCGGCGGTCCACCGCCACTGAGCCGATCGCAAAGAAAGAATACATCCCCCACCGTAGCGGTACCACTAAGACAGTAAGCTCGATAATTTCACTGTTTTTCAACTCTACCACCCAACACTTCATCCGAGGCCTCATAAATACAAACAAAACATGCACATTAATATAAAAACACCACACGGACTCACTCGTGGCCTCGAAATTTCCAACGAAATTCTAATTTCCTATGTCACCCCCCAATGGCCTAAACACAATCAAACAATAATCACAAACAATTCAAGTTTTCAGTTCTTGGACTTATACATTCAAGTTTCTATTAGCTCGTTCTACCCTGGGAGGGTTATATTTAGTAGGGTGATCCAAGATTTTCCATAACGACCGGAAGGGTCGTTACACATGGGGTCCCTATTTTCATCATATCTAATAGAGGTATGCAGTTTACATCCTGATTTTGGAGGACCTTGTAGGCCGAGTTGGGCACTCGATTGGATCTCAATACAGCTTTTCACCCTCAGACATATGATCAGTCTGTGCGAACGATTCAGGTTCTTAAGGATATGCTTTGAGCTTGTATAATTAACTTTGCAGGTCATTGGGACCAGTTCTTACCATTGGCAGAGTTTGCTTATAATAATAGTTACCATTCGAGCTTTGATAGGACTCCAATTGAGGCTCTTTATAGGAGATGATGTAGATCTCCTATTGGGTTATTTGATGCATTTGAGGTAAAGCCATGGGGTACTAACCTTTGAAGAGAGTCATTAGATAAGGTTAAGGTGATTCAGGATAAGCTCTTAGTGGCTTAGAGTAGACAGAAGGAATATGTGGACCGAAAGGTCCTAGATCTTGAGTTCATGGTTGGGGAGCAGGTTTTGTTGAAGGTCTCACCGATGGCGGTGTGATGAGGTTTGGCAAGAAGGGAAAGCTCAGTCATAGGTTCATCGGTCCATTTGAGATTCTTAGCCGTATGGGGGAGGTAGCCTATGAGTTGTCTTTGCCTCCAGGTTTATCGGGTGTTCACCCGGTGTTTCATGTCTCTATGTTTAAGATATACCACGGTGATGGTTCTTACATTATTCGTTGGGATTTAGTCTTGTTGGATGAGAACTTGTCTTATGAGGAAGCACTTATTGCCATCTTAGAAAGAGAGGTTCGTAATTTGAGGTCTAAGGAGATAGCATTGGTGAAGGTTCAGTGGAAGAATCGTCCCATTGAGGAGGCTACTTGGGAGACCGAGTCCGATATGTGAAATAAGTATCCCTAGCTTTTCACCCAGTCAGGTACTTTTCCCCTTGTTTCCTTTCCTTATCCATTCGAGAACGAACGATTGTTTAATTGGTATATGATGTAACGACTCGCTAGGTCGTTATGTGCATTTTGACCATTTTGCCCCTGCCAGTTCATTTTCGAAACTAGGAGTGAGTCTAGTGATAACTTAAAGATTCAGAATTCTAAGGCAAAGGCATTTGATTGTATTTTGTGCATTTGGTTGAAAATATGTTTTAATCTATTGAGGGGTTGACATAGTAAATTAGACCTCCGTTGGGATTTTCGAGGCCACGGGTGAGTCCGTAGCATGTTTTTACATATGTATGTATGTCTGGTTGTTGTGTGTAAGGCCTCGGATCGATATTGGGATATTGGGCGGAAACTCAGTGAAAAACCAGAGCTTACTGGTTCTAATGCGCTGCAGCAAGTTTGCCACCGCGGGGCACTGGTTACCGCAGCGGGACTTTGGTTTTTGGGGTTGGACCGCCATAGTGGGGGTTGAACCGCCACAGCGGGACTGGTACGGCGTGGTTTTGACCGCTATGGCGAGTCTGGCCATTTAATGAAGCTCGCCGTAGCGGTGGAAATTTCCGCTATAGCGAAACTAGTGACCGCTGCAGTGGTCGACGGAAGGCGGAAACCCACTTTTTATATTGCAAATTTCGAGTCTTTTGTCACAAAACACCAAAAGCAGTTCCTAAAAAAGTAAGAGGCGATTTTCGTAAGGCCGGGTTAGTTAACCTTTGTGGTAAGTCCTAACCTTTATGTTGTTCATTCCTTTTCTTCTTTAAGTTTCCATAGTTAGTTCTAAGGTCCATTGGGGAAGTCCTAGAACCCTAGAATCAATGAACTTCTAAATAAATTGTGAATTGCTGGTCTACCGTTTACACTGTCTAGAAGTATAAATTATCACTTTCTGGGATGGGAAATTGATTAATTATGGTGAAAATTATGAATTGGTGGTTTTGCTACCGTTTACATTGTCTAGAAATATAGATTATCACTTTCTAGGACGGGAAATTGATTAATTATGGTGAAAATTGTGTGTTGAGACTTAGGGTTCCATCCAAAATGGGAACTTTGGCCTAAAATCTGTTTTGAAAATGTTAAATTGATTAGAATCCTATAAATTGGAGGATTATGATTGTTGGGATTGAGGTTGTGATAAATTCACCATTAAATGACAATTTCACCCATTTGAAAAAGGTAGGAGTAATTGGGTTTTCTTCCCCAATTGTTGTTTTTATTTTGAGTAGATGTTCTATTACTTACTTAGCGTTATATTGCTAGACTTTTGAGCATTCTAAAGCATTGCGTATGGGGAAAGCTCTAGCGGAGTAGCTTGCATTTGTCCCAGTTCTGCATTTGAGGTAGGTTATGGTTGACTTGAGTTATACTTTGCTTAGTTAATTGTATATGTAGTAGAATTGACGGGAAAAAGCATGATTAGTTAGACTTCGGCATCTTTATTTTATTTGTGGCATGACTAGACAATTTTATGGTTTTATTTCTTGTTATGAGTTATAATTGGTTAAATGAATGAATATATGGTTAAGGGGAGCCGACCTGGGGGTTTAGTGTGGGTGCCATCATGACGGGTTGGGTCATGACACCATGCCACTTGAAGATCTTCCTTTATTGATGTCTATTTCTCTTCTAGACATTTATGATATTTATAGGCAGGTATTAAATCTTTAGAAAGTTTTTTTAGAGTCCTTGTAAGATGACTTTCGAATTTTGGGGTCGTAATAGTTAGGATTCTATGCTTTTATTTTATTATGGTATGACTAGACAGTTTTATAATTATATTCTTGCCATTGGTTTATTAATATTTGAACGAATGAGAATTTGGTTAAGAAGATGGTTCGCCCACCAGGGGGTTTAGTGTAGGTGCCATCACGACGGGTTGGGTCGTGACAACTTTGGTATTTTAGTGTAGTTAAGAGATTGTTTTATCTATTTGAGGTCACCATATGAAAGCTAGGATTGTTAGCATATTTCATAACTAACTAGGTTCTATTATTAAGCCTGAATATTGGCATAAGTTTAATGTGAACTAAGAATGCCTATTTTGACTATGTGATGTACTCATGTAGTGTCTTCCCTGAGAGAAGTTCAGTAGATAGTGGCTGTTATGTAATCCAAAATGTCTTGTTCCACTTTGTTTCTAACTATAAAATGATTTACATACACCTTGAATACTCTTTATGTTCCACACCTGAGCATGATTGTTAGTATTGGACCCTTAGGGGCAGTTCATGTATCTAAATGAGTGTGTATGCTTGTGTAAGACCTTGTGATGCCTATCCATAGTAAAACGGCTACTTGTATGTTCATTATAACTCATACCTTGCAACTGTACATTTCATTTTGCCTCTTTGATAGCATGAATGTGAAATAAGGACCATGCTCCTTTGCTAAACATGTCTATGATCAGTTATGACCATGTATATCCCAATGATTATTTAGTTTGCCTGTTTACTTGATTTGAAAAATGACAATCTTTGTTGGCCTCAACTTGAATCTTGCATAAGGCCATGTATAGATCACCAACTCAACTGCTATAGCGCATGCCCTTTTCTAATACTTGTCTACACAATTGTATTGACACGGCCTTTTTGAGTAAAGCATGTTGACTGCTGAGTTTTGTTTGAAGTAATGGTCATATTGAAGTTGATTTACTGAGGGTATTGGTTGAATGATGAATCCTTGTATATCTTATCCCCTCAGTCCTTTTTGATGTTGTGTGTTGTCTATGAGAATTCAAATAGTACATGATATGTGTTTCCTACCTTGACATTTAACTATCCATCCCAGAATTGAAGTTTGAATTTGATGTTTGTTCTATTTGCTATGATGTTGTGGCAAACTATGCCAAGGATTAATTTGACATATACAAGACTAGTTACTGCTTGTTTCTCCTTCTCTTCTCTATCAGTGTTGAAAGCAAACAAGCCTGAACAGTTGTGTTGAAATGGAATCTGGGCATATTGGTTAGGTATTGTTGGCATAAAATAAGTATACTGGCTCCTTTTTGAATAAGATGTTGCATCTTTCCTTTATCTTGCTTCAAAGTTGTGCTTCTGCCCTTTGTTAATTTTGTCTTGTGAAATCGCTATATATGAGATATATACACATATATACTGAATGTATTCAACCTTAATGTGCCTTGGCATATATCTGTTGGTATATCAGGTCTACCCTTGGTGTATCTCACTATGACTTTGGAATAAAAGTGCTATGTTGATTAAGATTGGGCTTAACTCTTGGATGTTATCCTTAGCTACCACATTGGACCCTTCTTTTTATGGTTAGTGTCTATTTGTTCTGGGCCTGTTTCCGATATTTTCTTTATTGGGCTTGTTTTGCTTCAATTTCATTCTTAATCTGGGTCAGTCCTTTTGCCTTAACTAATTTGCTTGTATACATATATATGGGACTGAAATACATGTATGTATATGCCTATATATGTGATGTTTCTTTTTAAGTTCTTGTTAGTTTATTTACCAAGTCCAGGTGCTCTCTAACCGCCTTTTCCTTTTTCCCTCTTTGTTTTGCATAAGAATCCATAAGGGCCACTCGGGCATTTCTACATGAATGATAAATGATTGGGCCAAAGGCCCAACAAAGATACTTTTTTCATTCCATATATATATATATATATAATGATAAATTGATTAAAGGCCCAATCAAAAACTTTTTTTTTTTTTTTTTTTTTTTTTTGGTGAAAATGATATATATATATATATATATATAAGCAACTAGTGAGGCTTCGTGTTAGGTGCACTAGCCTAACACTTTTCCTTTTATTCCATATATATATATATATATATATATGTATTGCATACGTAAACCAATGCTTGTAATTATTGAAACCTGAATGTGTTAGAACTTAGAAATTCCGCGTAGAAGTTAGAAAAACTTTCAAACGCCTTTCTCCCAAATTAATTTTTTTTTTTTTTTTTTGAAACAATGCATGAAATTGGTAAATTGGATTTTTTTTTTTAAAGTCTTTGGAAAACTGAAAATGATATATATATATATATATATATATATATATATATATATACACACATACATACATATATACATACACAATATACGGGCATAAGGAAGAAAACTGTTTTGGGCCTTTATGCCTTTGGATAAAAATGGGATTGTTTTGAGCTTTAATTTTGAACCAAAATCGAAAATTCTGAATTCCCTACACTTCGACTGTTTTGGATAATGAATAAAAGATTAATTTTTCAGAAAAAATGCAAAGTGTTGCAAAAACTGATTTCCTAAAACTTCAAAACTTAAGGTCTTTTAAAACCTTTTGGGCCTGAGCCCAAACCGTAAGACATTGAAACAAGAGAAAATGCACTTAAACTTCATTTTAGGGTAAAGGTTTAAAAGTAGGATTTGATTGACCACATTGGACAATAGATAAACATAAAATGCAACACCTTTTCATACATGTGTAAACCTATGGCATATTTATAAAAGAAATACACTTAAGCCTTTTTTTTTTTCAATAGAATTATAAAGAATTAAAAGCATAAGCATTTGAACCAAATTAAGTTGGACTCTACTTTAAGAGGATTCTTAAGTGTGTCTTGGTTTGGATATGGAATGACTTTAATACTTTATACACATTTTAAAATCCGACTCCTTTTGTCTTCCAATAAATGAATTTTTGCCAAAAAATGAGTTATTATATGCCATGACAATTTATACAAGGAAATAAAATATTTTTAGCAAATACTTACAATAATCACACATTGAAGTTCGTAGGTCAAATGTATTCTACGGATCCTTAATACTGGTGCTTAAAACCTTCCCTAGGGATCACCAGAACTCTTACCTCAAACTCTTGTTTAAAAGGAATTTTCTCTTATTTGATAAACCCTTTTCTACTTGGTTTTCCTAATTTCCCTTATAAATTAGATGTCGACTCTAAAAAATACAAAAACCCAAATAGAGTCAAGAACCTCGAAGTAGCTTTATGCACCCGCGTAAAAGTGAACTGTAACAACTTGTGTTAACTATGACTAATACATTTAAATTCGGGTAATAGTCTCATGTTTCTTTGACATAATAGCAAGTCACGTTTTTTCGGTGAACATACATTTAATATAAACTACTAAAGAAAGCAAGAGGAGGGTACTACAAGATAAAAGTAAAGGGACAATCAATCATTTATATTTTTTAACTCAATTACTGTGATCTTGTGGAAGCAAGAGAGAATTTCTTCTCTTGACATATGAGGATACTACAAGAAATGCCATGTATTTCTCTCCATAAAAGCATAGTATAACATTATGTGCTCCTTTAGAGGGTGCAATGAATGATGACCATGACACATTTCAAATAGTACCAAAAATAGATAAAATAAATTCAAATTTTAAAGGTACAAATTAAAAATGCTACAAGAAAAAGATAACTAAATATTCAAAGAAGTGAAGACTGTCATCTCCAAACTAGAAGGTAGAATTACTAGTTAAACCAACGATTACATACGCATGCTGAGTGTGCAACATATTATATATCTACTCTTCTGTAAAGCATAAAAGAGGAATCAAACATGGCAGGTAAACTGTAAGGTCCAGCTTTCCATCCCTTCTTTTAACTATTACTAAGCTTTCCTTGAAAGAATAAATTGAACAACCATCTTTGACATCATTTCTCCTCACTCTCGAATAACGAAATTCAAGATACGTCGTCTCTTGGATCCTAACATCAAATGAGACCAGGCGAGAATATTTAGTTGCAAGAATGACATTGTTAGGATTTCAAGACTTAACATGTAAAAAGCATGACATGGTAAGAGGATTGTTCGAAATCCCTGACCGGGTCCTACCCATATGATAAACATATGCAACAAGTATGGTCCAGAGGACAATAGAGCGATCAAGCAATATCATATTTAGACTCCAAAAATTAAAAGAGCTTGTAGCATCCGACCATTCAATCTCTGCAAACACCTCATTGCCAAAGACAAACGAAAGAATACTACATTTTTGTTGTTCTTCCTTTAGCAGCCAATACTAAATCCATTCGGATAAACAGTTTCAAGGAATTCTATACTGTATTTCTATACGAGGGTTTCATAATTTCAAGGTAGAAGGACTCTTCATGAATTCCACAAATAGAATATACATATGCATTTGATCGAGGGATTATATGACTTATGATGTCCTCTTAGAAGGAACGGAAACAAACCACTTATAATCATCAGTTATGGGTCAAATATGATCCCAAAATTATAATCGAGTACTCTAAAAGATGGTTGAAGTTCAAAGCTAGGTGCAGGAAGAGGTTCGACAATGCCAAGGAGATGTTGCCTGTGTTACCATCAATTACTCTCTCAATTAAAACTAAGTTATTTACAAAACCTAAAAGGTATGTCATACCTTTGAACCTTTAGAGATAATCAGAATTTTCATTTACAACTGCATCTAAAAATGAAATTAAAGTGGTAGGATTGAGATTGAAATTGGGATTAAGAGAAAATCATCACCTGGGGGGCATCCAGCATCTTCATAAACCAGGTATTCGAGGATCTTGTTCTTACTTCTCCAATTGTACGGCTCGCTGACGAAGCTAGGGCTCTTGATAGTTTTGTACCATTTCTTGCTTACGCTTTTGAATCGCAACATGGACTTTAAAGGCAACCTCAGTAGAATCTCTGTTACTAAATCTTGAGGCCAAAGTTGACTGCCATTATCGCTTGTGGCCATAGTAGTACAGAAACAGGGTGTTAAGAACGATGAACAACAAAGCTTAACAGAGGAAAAAAATCCCTAATGAAGATAGGAAAACATATAGAGTTAATTGATTGAGTGAATTACTCGGTGCTTTTTTTAATAGATTCCCTACTTTTTAAGTCTTAATTTCTTTTTGTAATTACTACCATGTGATTACCTTATAACAATTAATCTAATTAGTTTACTGTCATTTATAATTATTGTTGGGGTCTAGGAGTGGTATTACTTCCGCGTTCTATTTGTTCCACCTCTTTCTTCTGATTAGTTCAATTTATTTAGGCATCTCTGATATTAGCATCATTTATTTTGTGCATATCTAGGCCTCATTTGTTTGCACTTAATAGAGGGCTGAATGTGAATGGTTCAGACTTCAGGCCATTAAGTGCATTTGTTTACATTTAGATTTAAGCATAGGTCTCAATCATGAAGATCTTGAACAAAGTCTTTATATCATTAAGAGATTTTGTAAATAATTTCCATCGCCCCTTTGTCCACAACCACCACCGCTAACCACCTCTGCCATCACAACCACAACCATAACTGTCAACCACCTCCACCGTCGCCAATCACTTGCAACCGCCACCACTGTTGTCAACCACTAGTGTCAGTCACTACCACATCTATCACCTCCATAATTATAATTATATCCACTACTGCCACCACCACCACCATTGTCGCCGCCACCATTATCAACCACTACCATCATCAGACAATTGCTACTACCAACAACCTACACCATCATAACTATCACCGTCGCCAACTACCCCAACACCATCGTCAACCACCACACATTCTTCAACCACCACTACCAACAGCCCCAACTACAACATTAACCAACACCACCTTCATAACCACCGCCACCACTACAAAATGTCACCATTGTGTCAGTCACTACAACACCAACCACCTCTACCATCACAACTATCACCACCACTGTTACTAGCCACTAGCACCAACCATCACCACCACTAGTACTAGAAAACATCTCCACCATCACCAATGAACATAAATATTTTATTTTTTATCAAATTAAAATTTTATTTTAACAAAATTTATAGTTTTTTTTTTCTAATATTTTGAAGTATTTTTATTACGTTTAAATAAAATTATGCACATTCAGATAAAAACCAAATAGTCTTAATTATTCAATGTTCAGATCTAGATACAACATCTTAATCATTCAGACGCGCATTCAGATTCAGATGTCTTAATCTTAATAAAAATAAATGAGGTCTTAATCTATTTTGTCTTAATATATCAACTTTGTAGTTTGATAACTAATCTATTTTGTCTTAATATATCAACTTTGTAGTTTGATAACTAATCTATTTTGTCTTAATAAATCCTGAACTTTGTAGTTTGATAACTTTCAATTGCAACTAACTTGATAGACGTTTCAATAACTTTAAGAGTAGGTGCCATGAGTGGAATCGCAATGACCAGCTTCACAAACAGTCAAGCCCAGCAAATCCAAGCTTACAAAAACAAGATTTGAGCTTACAAGAGATAAATGTGTATATCGGGCTTTTGATTACACAAATAGTAATCGACGAGGATTTCTAAAATGAATCTCAAACGCCATCTTTGTCGGCTACTTTACCAATTTGAAATTTTGGTTTTTGATTCTTTTGTTTTCTGCTATAGACAATTTGCTTTTTGTGGGATTATTTTGATAAATGAATAAAATAGTGCCGGGTCCCACCCAGTGACCTTGCCTTAAAAGAAAAGTTAGGTTGAGCTCGATTCAATACTGTAACTAAATTTGAGAACATGTTGGCAGGGAATTTATGAAAGATTCCCATTGGAATGCGGGTAATAACTGAAGTCATCAGTAACATTAATATCTCCTTTTTCTTCTTTTTTCTTTCTTTAAACTTGACCCTCCCTTTATGTGGTATATAGTCAAACCTCCCTACAATGTTATAGGCAAAAAAAAAAATCATAAAACCTAATTTTTATAATGTTAAAAAAAATGACAAAATTATTTAGATTACAAATCTCAAAGATGAAAATATATATTCATATAATATATTTTGTCTTAAATAGTGTATTAAAATATTTGATCAAAATCTCTAGATATATTAGTGGTAATCTTAGATATTTTATTTCTATAAATATGGTTAATGATAGTATATATCAAGAGAAAAGACATCATTTGACCCGACCCTTGAACTTGGCACGAAAACTGGCCAGTAACTAAACTTAACTTGTATTTATTTACCCCCTTAACAACTTTCATCTTAATTAAATACAACCCCAAATGCCGACGTGGCAAAAAAAAAAAAAAAAAAAAAAAAATTAAGAGAGTGAAAATTATATATATATATATATATATATATATATATATATATATATATATATATATATATATATATAATTAAAAAATAAAATCAAAATGCACCCCCACCCCCACTCGCTCCTCTCCACCCCACCCCACGCCCCGCCCTCTTCTTCACCAAACAACCCCGCCCCCACCACCATCTTCTTCTTCACAACCCCCACCCCCACCCCACAGCCCCGCCCCCTCTTTTTCACCCCACAGCCCCGCCCCCACCACCTTCCTCCTCCTTCTTCTTCTTCTTCACAAATTCCTCTTTCTCTCTATATTCTCATCATTCTTTTCTTACCATTTTCACCATTTTTTGGTTTCTTGATTTTGATTTTTGTTTTCTTTCCTTTCAAAAATAAAGTTATGGAATAATGATTATGGAAGAAATGGGGTTGCTAATAATAATAATAATAATAATAATAATAATAATAATAATAATAATAATAATAATAATAATAATAATAATAATAACAACCAAAATAACCAATTTGGACGAATTTGAGAAGGAATGGGATGAAATTTGGTGGGGTGATGATGGTGGTGGTGGTGGGTGTGGGTTAAAGATGTGGGTGTTGTTCTTATGGGTGGTTATGGTAGGATGAGGAGAAAGAAGAAGAAAGAGAAAGATAAAAAATGAAGAGTTGGTAATTTTTGACATGACAATGACGTGATGAGGATGACGAACTGAGCTATGTTCAATCATGGCGGCGTCGGGGGCTGTGCGGCGGCGGCGTCGGGGGCTGTACGGCGGCGGCGACGGAGGTGTGGCGGCAGCGGGGGGGTTGAGGAGAAAGAAGAAGAAAGAGAAAAGGGGGAAAGAAGAAGAAAGAGAAAAAATAATAAAAGAAAAACAAAAAATGAAGGGTTAGTAATTTTTGACATGGCAATGACGTGGCAACGATGTGGCAATGACGTAGTGCGAGTGTAATACACCTCCCATTGTGAGAGTGGTATTATTTTTTCAGGGTGGTAAATAATTGAAATGAAAGTTATTACAGGGGCTAAATAAATACAAGTTAAGTTTAGTTGTCAAACTGAATTTTCGTGCCAAGTTCAAGGGTCAAATGATGTCTTTTCTCATATATCAATAAAGAAGATAGGTGTTATGGAGGGTAATTACAAAGAGCCAGTGTTACTGTTAAGTAAAAAGTTAGTTTGGAAAAAAACTTGGTTGTTATAGTACGGTGTTACTCCTTCTGTTTCAATTTATTTGACTTACTTTCCTTTTTAGTTCGTTTAAAAAAGAATACATCTTTCCTTTTTGGCAAATCTTTAATTTTAACTTTCCACGTGACATGTTTAAGATCCTGAGATTAAATAACTTTTTGGTACATTCTACATATGTTTAGTTTAAGATCATAATATTCAAAAACATTCTTTATTTTCTTAAGGGTCGTTTGGTATGTGGAATGGAATAAGTAAGGTCATTCAAGGATTGAGATATCCCATGGGGTTATTTTATCCCATAAAAATATGGAATACTAATTTCACCACTTTAGTACAAATGGTGGGATAAAATAATCCCGAGACTAATTAATACCCACTATCAAACGCAGAATAAAATAATTCTGCATATTTTCTAGAGATTATTTTCTTTATTAGAGAAAATGACAAAATAGTATATTATTTTTGGGTTTGGACCTAAAACTATACATGCTCTTTTACATGGAGCATTAATATTCCATTATGTTTGCATAACAGGTGCACTTTTAGTCAACTCTCAAATATTTTATTAAAAATTTAACAAAAAGGGCAAAAATACCATTGAACTATTAGAAAATGCCTAAAAATATCCTTCATCCATCTATCTGGCTAAAAACACACCTTAGTTCAACTCTTTGGCTCATTTATGCTATTTGACGGTCAACATTAAATCAAAAAAAAAATTATTTAAATTACACATGGCATTTTATTACTAGTCTGATTTTCTAAATCTGAAAAAATTGGATTTTTATAAAAATCTGGAACAACTAATTTTTTTTTTTTAATGTGGTGAGCCCCTTTTTAAAAAAATAAAATAAAATCAGGATTGAATTTTTATTAACAAATGTGGAATTTTTTAAATTTGGAAAACTGTTTTTTTTTTTTTAAAAGGGTGGAAAACCCATTTTTTTTTAAATATGAAAAATTGATTTTTTTATTAAAATTTGAATTTTTTAAATCTGAAAAATTGAATTTTTTAAGTAAAATGTGCAAAACTAATATTCCATAATTTTCTTCTAGATTAAAAAAAAAATAGTTTTCTGCATTTTTTCTTAAACACAGTTTTTCCACACTTTTGTAAAAAAAATCAATTTTTCCAGATTTTTATAAAATCCAGTTATTCAGATTTTGGAAAAAAAAATACACTTTTTCCTTCTTTTTTTTTTTAAGTGTCACAAAAATAAAATCATGAAAATCTAAAATTTCTAGGACAAAAAAAAAAACAATTTTACTGATTTAAAAAAAAAAAAACTATTTTTCCAGATATTTTAATTTAAAAAATCCAGTTTTCCATTTCTTTTCCTAAAAAATCAACTTTCTGATTCTTAAAAAAAACCATTTGTCAGATTTTTTTTAAGAAGATCAATTTTCCAGAATGCCATGTGTAATTTAAATAATTTAAAAAAAAAATAGTATTGACCGTCAGTCAAAGAGCATAAATAAGTCAAAAAGTTAAATTGAGAGGTATTTTTAGCAAAATAGATGAATGAAAAGTATTTTTAGACCTTTTCTAATAGTTCAGGGGCATTTTACCCTAATCCTTAATTTTTAACAAAATATTTGAAAGTTTGACTAAAAGTGCACTACTTATGTAAACATAATGGACTAATAATGCTCCACATAAAAGAATATATATGATTTTAGGTCTAAACCCAATGATAATATACTATTTTAATCCTTTTCTCTTCTTTATTATCCAACCGACCAAACGAGTCCTTAATTCGTATCAAATCAAAACCAGACAAACAAATTAAAAGATAAAGTTTTATATAAGAATGCCGTTATACAGATGTTTGATTGTATATCGAAGCAATTGTGAAAGTAGAAACATTGTATACTCTGTAAATATCATCACATCACAGTTCCAAATAGTGAGAAAAAATGGCAAGTGCAACATTTGTAGAATTCAGTAGCCTTGTTCCTCGTCAATCAACTCCCAATCCTTCACAATTGCAACATTTCAAAAGTCCCCTTTTATCGATATCTTTCCATAACACAAATATTTCTTCTAAATTAACTGCTTCTCTTTCATTCACTCAATCTCAAGGTTAGTACCAATTTTTATCTTATTTCTGTTTCTGAGTTTGTATTTATTTTTTGTTTAGTACCAATTTTTATATTCTGGGTTGTTTTTTTTTTTGTTTGTTTGTTTGTTTAGTAAGTACTAATTTCTATTTCTGGGTTGGTGTTTTTTTGTTCGTTTAGTAAGTACAAATTCTTATCTTATTTCTGTTTCTGGGTTGTTGTTTCCTTTGGATACAGCTTTTGAAAGTATTTATACCAAGTAGCCCAATATACAATATTATACAGCATTATACTTGGGGAAAAGGGAAAAGCAAAAACAACAACAACAACCCAGGGTAATTTCACAAGTGGGGTCTGGGAGGGTAGGATGTACGTTGACCTTACCGCTATCTTTACCTTTGTGGGGTAGAGAGACTCTTTCCGATAAGACCCTCTGCTCAGAAGAAACGTAGTCAATGCAGGATTGCAAGAATAATAGAACAACAAAATATCAGGATAGAAAATAAATAGAGTAACACATAGTAATACAGACATAAAGATAATACTCTACGTGATACCTAAGAAAGGAGAAGAGTAGGTGGAAAGGCTAGCCCCCACTTCTCTCACACAGCGCGACAAAACTCAACTATCTACTAACTTTCAATTCTAATCTTTGATGTCCAAATCTGCCTATCTAAGGTCATGTCTTCAGTCAGCTTCGTGCCATGTCCTATCTAATCACCTCCCGCAGTTCTCCTTCGGCCTACCACTACCTTTCCTAACTCCTGCGACCACCAATCGTTCACACCTCCTAACTGGCGCATCCTCACTCCTCCTCCTCACATGCCCGAACCATTTCAGTCTCGCTTCCCTTAGCTTGTCCGCCACGAAGACCACTTCGACATTGTCCAGTATAACTTCATTTCTAATTATATCTCTCTTAGTGTGACCCACACATCCATTTGAGCATCCTCATCTCCGTTACCTTCATCATCTGAACGTGAGCGTTCTTAACTGGCCAACATTCTGCCCCATACAATAATGCTGGTCAAACCACCACTCTGTAGAACCTACCTTTCAGCCCAGGCAACACCTTCTTATCGCAGAGCACCCCGGAGGCGAGCCTACATTTCATCCACCCTGCTCCAGTACGGTGTGCGACATCATCGTCAATCTCCCCATCCCCTTGTATTTTTTTTTTTTTTTTGAAACTGGTGATGTTGTATTCCTCAGCATTAAGGATATGCCGGCAACCTTAAGAAGACAAAAAGGGGATAGGTACTACTTACAGAGAGCCTAACAAATCTACAAGCTCTGATTCCTCTATTTCTTTCTCTTTACACCAATAAAAAGATACAATACAATTCCATTTACTATGTGAATGGAATTGGACCTATCTTCAAAGCTTCTAGTATTCCTCTCTCTCCGCACAGTCCACCAGATACAGTGTGGGATAATTCTCCACCATTTCTTCTGGCTCTTGCTTCCTCCTCTTCTAATCCAGCAACTCAGTAGATTTGCAGTGTGCTCAGGCATGGTCCATTTTGTGTTTGTGAGGGTAAAAAATAAAGCCCATAACTGTGCAGTGAATTTACAATGCAGAAAGAGATGGCTGTTGGTCTCATCTGTTTCCCCACATAGTGGACATCTGGAGACAATGATCTGTCCCTTTCTCTTCAAAACTTCATGAGTCAAACAAGCCCTTCAAACTACCAGCCATGTAAAGCATTTCACTTTAGTTGGTGCTATATTTTTCCAAACATTTTTCGACAAAATTTGTTGGTTTTTGTTTTGTTGTGCATTGTCAATTTCATAGACCCTTTTAACTGAAAATTGCCCATCCTTGTTATGTTTCCATCTTATAGAGTCTGAATCTGATGTAGTGCCACTGAAGCCCTCCAATTCATGCAGCAAATTTGTCACCCTGTCCACTTCCCAATCATTCAAAAGTCTTCTAAATGATAAATCCCACCCTTGAGTAGTCCAATACTCGTTGACAGTTGCCTCAGGATTATTGCACCCAAGATACTTGAAGCTTCCTCTTTTGGGTATAGTTTGTGCCTCGATCTTCATGGAAAAGGGAAAAGCATTATACATAATGTATCAACCTATAAAGTGTATAAAAGGTGTTTATACACAAATATGTGCTAAATCGGGTGTTTATACCCCCCCCCCCCCCCCCCCCCCTTTTTTTTTTCTATCTTATTTCTGTTTCTGGGTTGGTGTTTTTGCTACAAAATTGTGAATTTCCTTTTTTTTAATTGACTAGGTTTTGGGTTTGCAATTGAGAGCCAGTGCAAGGAACAAGAACGTGGGGATTTAGTTCAAACATCAGCTGTTAGAGAGTTGAGTGGTTCTCTTACATCTGCTCAGGGACATCGATTTGCTATTGTGAGTCTGTTCTCTTTTTACCCTTTATTTATTTTCTATTATTGCATAGCATCATAGTATGCTTCAATTTTATTACTACGGTTGTTTCTTTTACTTTAAAATGTTCATCATACCTTCTACTCTTGCATTTCTTTCAAATCATTTTTTGAAAAACGATTTTCTTGAGCTGAGGGTCAATCGGAATCAGCCTCTCTAACCCACAAAGATAGGGGTAAGGTCTGCGTACATTCCACTTGTGGGAATATACTGGCTATGTTGTTGTTCTATAGTTAAATCTGATTTTCTTTGGTTACTCTCCCCATAGTTGCTTGCTTACTGTGTACATTTTAGTAATCTCTTCAGTCTCAATTTGCTTGGCACTGTTTATTTTTTGACTGTTCTTAAAAGATTGGTACTTTTCTAGACTTTGAAACTATTTAGTAGGCGTTTGGCTACAGATTCCAGATATTTTTCACTTCATTTTGAAGTCATGAAGTTGGAATCGAAGATGGAGTAGTGTTTGGTTATACTTTTTGCAAAGGAGAGAAGAGAGCACTTTATTTGGATTTTGTGAAGATGGAGTTGGAAAACAGGTTTGGAGAACTTCTCCAAATTTGGAATCCAACTCCAAGTTCGATTTGGAAATTTTATAACCAAACTCTAAATTTTGAAAATAAGTGAAAAATTATTCCCAAAAAAATTGAATAATTCTCATGACTTGTTTCGAGCTTTATTCATTAAAAAATGAATAGCAACAGAGAAATTGGTAAATTCTCATTATTCAATTAAGAAATCCAATTTTTTATCATTAAAGATTTCAAGAAAGTAGCAAGAACTGGATGTAAAACAAGTACTTTGTTACTTAGATTTCATTACATTTTTCTCAAAAGAGTACTTTGTTAGTTAGGGCACTTTTATGCATATTTAGCTTATGTGTAAAAGATCTTTCTTCATGTTCCTTAAAATTTGTGTCACTGTCAAACACATTGGGACTGAGGCCACTGGCGGAGCAAGGATTTTCACTAAAGGGGGTTCAAAATATGAAAAAGTAAACACGTGAAGAAGCCAAAGGGGGTTCTACGTCTACTATATATACATAAAAAATAATTTTAACCATGTGTAAACAGTGTAATTTTCCGCTGAAGGGGCCCCTCCTCCCTTCGCCACTGACTGAGGCAGTATTAAATTAATGTAAGGATTTTTACCACAAAAATCAATTATATCATATGTAAAGGTATAGTCAATATAGCTATACTTAGGCATCCATCTATCTCTAGAAAGGAATTTGGGATGTTGGCATTGTCTCAAGAATTCCAGAATTTTCTCTCTGCGCGACTTATAATAAGATAATTATGTTTAAGCTATTTAAAGTCCCTTCCCCCTCCCCCTGCCCCCAAATTATTTTGATGAATTTGGTCTGTTGCTCTGCTCTGTGTTTGGTTTTACTTAAGGTCATATTGCAGTTGACTTTGTTAGAGCTTCCATATTTTAATTTTTGTTGGTTCTTTTCTGTACTATTGAAACTGAATTGCATCTTTGTGGTTCTAAAGGTGGTGGCTCGTTTTAATGATCTGATCACCAAGAAGCTTTTGGAGGGAGCTTTGGACACTTTCAAAAATTATTCAGTTAGAGAAGAAGACATTGATGTATGTGTTTGGCAATTATCTCCCTCATTTGTTCTTTCTACTGTCGCAAAAAATTACATGATTAATTGATTATAGCTTGTGGACCAAGTCACTGTTAGACAATCATTTCTTCATGGACTTCCTTTAGAAAAGAACCATGGCATAATGGCGTTATTATGTTTTAGAATATTTCATATCATAGATTTGACACAGAGTTTAGGCATGTTTAAGAGTCTCTTCCATTTCATGGCATCACCTGTCTTTTCCTCATAATGATTTGTGTGCAGGTTGTGTGGGTTCCTGGTAGTTTCGAAATCGGTGTTGTCGCGCAGCAACTTGGCAAGTCAAGAAAATATCAATCAATATTGTGTATCGGTGCTGTGGTAAGCTTCCTCAGAATTTCATGTTGCTTTTGTTCTGTTCTTGCTTCCTCCAACTGCTTCTTTTGATGGTCTTTTTGTTTATATGACTATGGAAAAATGGGTGATTGCAATCAGTTTGCTTTTGGATTGTATCAACTTAGAATTGATGAGATCAGCTGTCACCGTGTCTATTCTTCATGATTAGAAGATTGAACTTTGTTACGACCCCTTTCTCAAATTCAATGAAAAAAAATGATAGTGAATATAAACAAAACTCAAGCATGAATGCCAGCTTAGAAGACTACTTTTGCGAGATACGAAAAATAATCAATGGAAGAAAGGAATTCAGGTTTGAATTCCCTATTGAAGTTTATGTTACTCGTGATCCATCAAATGATACTCTTCTGCTATTTTGGGGGTAGTATGGATGAGGAAGGGAAAAACCTATTGGAATGTGCTCTATTTGAATGATATGATTTTTCTTGCTCGCTATTTTCTTGTCAAGTCTTTTTTATTTACTTATAATCTTTCTGGTCAATACACTTAGTGTTCTAAATATAAACAATGCTATATAAAGCTAAGAATCAGAACATCAAAGGTAAGACGAGAGAAATACCTACTATGTCGTTGGTTATTTCTATAAACCAAACAATCCATCTTTCTTGTTTCTGCCTTTTATCTGAATACTGGCATGCCTAATATTCCTTTCCATACTTGATATGCTTTACTTGAGCCGAGGGTCTATCGGAAACAGTCTCTCAACCTTCACAAGGTAGGGGTAATTCTGCATACACACTACCCTCCCCATACCCCACTTGTGGGATTACACTGGGTATATTGTTGTTGTTGTTGTACTGACATGCCTAATATTTTCCATTACTGGTTATGTTGTTGTTGTACTGACATGCCTAATATTTTCCATAGTTATGTGGAAGTCAATTCGGTTGCTTCTTGTTGCTGTGTGGATTATTATCTTTTAATTTTCTCTTTTTCTATGTGTTTTGCGGCCAGTAGATTAAAGGTGATACCTCTCACTATGATGCTGTGGTTAATGCTACCACGTCTGGAGTACTTTCAGCAGGTTTAAATTCAGGTAAAATGACCTATTTTCGGCATTGTCAATCTTTCAGTAATTATTTTCTAATTATCTTGTTAAAATTTTGAATCCTTACTGCAACCGTGCCGATCCAATACAATTTGGGTGTGGGACTGCACCAATTGGGTCACCCCAACTTGGGTGTTTTGACTACACATATGACCAAGAAGTATGGGCACATTTGGCATTTGATTTGATTTTGGGCTTATGTCATACATATATTCTCATAAAGAATTGGAACAGTTTGCTATTATACGAGGTAACTTATGAATAAAATCTTAAGTGTTCACCAAAAATTTAATTATACTAGTTTTAGTTTAATAACTTCAATTAGTTGTCAAAATATATACTTATATATGTCGTGTTTATGTCATACATATATTCTCATAAAGTATTGGAACAGTTTGCTATTATACGAGGTAACTTACGAATAAAATCTTAAGTGTTCAAAAAAAATTTAATTATACTAGTTTAGTTTAATAACTTCAATTAGTTTCATTGGTTGTGTCTTAACACCAGTATCCGTACTCATATCTGCATCCCGAATCCTAAGATTTAAGTGATGACAAATTCGACTTCTATATCTGCACTCAGTTTGGGTGCCTAGACCCATGTCCAAGTAACATAGCTCGCTTTTAGAGATGTATACAATTAGGAATAACTTGGTCTTCTAATCATTTTAGTGCATATTGCCTAGTCTTACCCAAACTTTTGCATGACTTGCGACAAAATTTCCTTTTCCTGAATGGCTGGAAGAGGATAAGGAACTCTATTCCTTTTTGCAAATTGATTGTTCCATTATAAAATAGAGTTCCTTATCCTTTTCTTTTAAGGGATTTAGCAGGCTTTTTTGTGTTCCCAATGTAAGTTTTGTTTGGGTGTCCGAGTAAGAGTTGGTAAGTTCATGGGTATTTATTGTAATGTGATGTGTGTCAAACAGTGACATGAACATATTTTTTAATTTTTTGATGACGGGGAAATCTGTTCGGGGCCAACCCTTAAGACTAACCACAGCCTTCTAAACTCAGTATAATGGGCCCTCCCTTCTACCCTTCTCCACTTAACTACCATGCTTACTTCGGATGGTGTAAGGCTCGAACCTGTGACCTATGTCACATGTCACTCAACCTTTGCCACTTGAACTAAGCCCTTGGGGCACATGCAACTTATTTTTCTTTCGCTAGTTTAAAGATTAGGATCTACAAGTGAGTACCATTTTTTCTTCTTTTATATATTGCTTACTTTTAGTATGAACAAAGGAATTTAGTATTCCATGAATACTGGCAAGAGAAAGTATGTTAACTTCTAAAAAAGGTATGTTGTTAACTATTGGAGTGTGTGACCTATTAAGATATCTCGGAATTCATGTATGAATGTAATTGTCAAGCTAAAAACCACATTATTTAATGGGAAAAGGGTCAAAAATACCCCTCTACTTTGGAAAAAGGGCTAAAAATATCTCCCGAACTTATTTTGTGTCAAAAATACCCCTCTCATCCTTAAAGTTTTCAAATATACCCGTCTTGATGGAAATTATCCCCCAAAACAACCCGAAATCATTTTTTAAACGTAGGTTAAGGGGATCTTATGGGTTATTATTTAGTTGGGTCGGGTTTAAATGATGGAGCGGGTTTAAAAAATGATTTCGGGTTATTTTGGGGGATAATTTCCGTCAAGACGGGTATATTTGAAAACTTTAAGGATGGGAGGGGTATTTTTGACCCAATAAGTTCGGAGGATATTTTTAGCTCTTTTTCCAAAGTAGAGGGGTATTTTTGACCCTTTTCCCTTATTTAATTTACTTATTCAGAAAAGAGAACCACATGATAAATTTGATTTGAGCTATGTAATAAATCTATATTCTTGGAAATTGTGAATGTTGTATTATTAAAGGCGTCAAACAACTTAACATCACAAAATGGTTCGTGTTTCAGGGTGTGAGTTGCTTAAGTAATTGTATAACTGTAGGGAGTTTGTGAGTCATTGTTTGAGACATTGAACACGACTTCCAACTTGACCTCTAAAACAATGTATCTATTTTGAGTTACTGTGCAAGCAAGTTGTCAAGTGTCAAAACCAGGGGGGTCTCATTTTTTCCATGAAAATTAAAGATAAAAATGTAAATGGTAAGACTCTTTTTTTGGTTGATTGGATGGTCCAAGCTCATCTTGGGGTGTTGGTGACTTCGTGTGTGCCAATCGGTCACTCATGTCAGTTAACTGTTTTTCCTCCTCTAATCCACTGCACAAGAAAATGAGATACTTTTGTACTTTTGCCATACTTCGTTGATAATAAGAAGATTGGCCTTTTGGTAAGGACTATAATGCTATAGCAAATTCTAAATCTTTATCAAATCCTCCAATAACTAAAGCTACTTCAAATTCAAAAGTTATTCTATAATGATTATTAGTTGCTTTCTTTTTAGTTTACTTTTGCATTAGCTGATGAAAATTAATGTCTCCTTAACGTGATGAGTTGCAGGTACGCCTTGCATATTTGGTGTTCTCACATGTGATACCTTGGAGCAGGTAAATTTGCTTGGCAATCAGTTCTGTTTTACACAAGCATATTAGTAGGATTACATTTATAGTAAATTTGCTTGGCAATCAGTTCTGTTTTACACAAGCATATTAGTAGGATTATATTTATAGTAGCCACTAATTGGTACAGCGATTTGCAGTAATATGTCATTACCTATATCTTTTCTTTCTAACTTCAATTAGACAAGTTGAATCTTGGACATAACTACAAGTGATATGATCTTTTACAAATGTGTCCTAACTAACATATATAGTTTTAAACTAAAATACTAAAGCTTGGAGCTTCACCTTTAATCGTTTTATCGTCACACCTATGGACCAATATATTCTGAAGTCTACGTGGTACATGACTCAACCATTTTAGGCAACCATCTTTCATTTTACCCTCTATATGTGGTACTTTTACGATCGGTAGTATATTGTAATTTCTAAGTTGTCCAGCTTAAGCATAAATGTAGACAAGAAACATCTTATTTGACTTCTGAACACTAGTTGGCATGTCTTTCATCTAGTATGCAGCTTGTTTATCCAGGTAGCCTAAATGTTCTGGAGAAAAATAAGTTGAACAAACTTAAGTGATGCTGTTACTCCCTCTGTCCCAATTTACGTGAAGGTGTTTGACTGGGCGGAGTTTAAGAATGAGACAAAGACTTTTGGAACTTGTGGTCTAAAACAAGCCATAAATATTTGAATAGCTATAAATCATCTCATCAATGGTAATTTGGGAAGTTTAAAGCTAAATGGTTACTAAATGTAGAAAGGTATCATTCTCTCTGGTACTAACTAAAGAGGAAAGAGTGCTACATAAATTGGGACGGAGGGAGCGTTAACTATTAATTTCTGTGGATCACTATAAGATAAAAAGGGCAGCCTGGTGCACTAGGCTCCGCTATGCGCGGGGTCCGGGAAAGGGACGGACCACAAGGATCTATTGCACAGCCTTACCCTGCATTTCTGCAAGAGGCTGTTTCCATAGCTAGAACCCGTGACCTACTGGTCACATGGCAGCAACTTTACCAGTTACTATAAGATAAGATCTATAATTTACCGCCTCTTGAATCTATATATATCTAAACATTATTTTTGGCTTGCTGGAATGCTGATCATAACCCCTCTATGCAAAGGCAGAGCCAGGATTTTTAGTTTATAGATTCTGGACCACTATTATGTTTGCTTATTGTGTTCTTGATATATTACTTGTCATATTTAATGATTTTAATAACACAAATATAAAGTTTGAGCTAAAATTATTGGGTTCTACCGAACCCATATCCACCATTGTGGGTCCGCCCCTGCCTCTAAGTCTCCCCTTCCTGTATTATTTTCTCTATCTGCTTTTTATGCTGTCCAGGACAGTCTCTTTATGGTTTGGTAGCATATCATATGATGAAATTTTCATAATATTGTAGGCATTCAACCGTGCTGGTGGGAAGGCTGGGAATAAAGGTGCTGAAGCAGCATTGACAGCCGTAAGTTGTCTGTAACTGTGTCGCATTACATATTGTTGTCAACAAGTTATCAATCTTGTCTGATTTTGCTCAAATTGCCTGCCCTGTTATATAGTTCTTTCAACTGCTTGAACTTTCCCAAGTGTCACTTAGAGGCATAGCCCGACTCCTGGTGCAAGTTGTAGCTTTTATGTAACAAGATGAATAAAACACAAAACCTGAGAAGATAGGACTTTAATTTTTCTCTTTAGCAATTGATACCGTCTATATCCAAAAGTTTTGGGTAGCTAAATATGTGCATACGAACGGTAGTTCTCCCTTAATTTAGTGACACTTTTACAGGCAGAGACGAAGATGATACATCATCCAATCTGTGACAATAGTTAAGCTTGTAATTAAAGACTGAACCCAATGTCAGTTTAACTGGAAACTAGCCTGGAAAAAAGTGAAACATCTGGTTAAGAACTCTTTTAATATCTTCTGTTGCATACAGAACTTCAACTTTTAGGTCAGGCAGATTTTCAAGTTGATTTTAATTTTAGGTTGTTAACTTAATATAGTAGTTTGGAAATGTACTTTGAAATGTCCCATGTTCAAACAGGAGCTGACCGGTGAGGCCTAATGATCAATGATGTGGGATAAAAACCATGGAAGATCAACCCTCAAATCCTAGGGTTCAGATTCTAGAAGAGATACAAAATACTGCTCCCTCCGTTTCAATTTGTTCGTCTTAGTTTGACTTAGCTCGGAGTTTAAGAAGATAAAGAAGACTCTTGAATCTTCTAGTCTTAAACTAAAGATGTGTAATGTGTCAAAATGCCTTTTGAATCTTGTGATCTTAAACATGCCATGTATGATCTTAGCCCTTAGGTGTAAAGAGTTACTACTAACTGGTTACCTTTGACTCAAAAAAAAAAAAAGGAGAGTTACTGCTAACTATAGAAAGTGACATTCTTTATTAAACAGACTTAAAAAGAAAAAAGTAAGACAAACAAATCGAAATAGAGGGAGTAAGTTATTTCTCTCAATCTACCTAAAGCCTTTATTCCAATCTACCTAAAGCCTTGGTGGGCATAATTACCTAGTACCTATCTTTTGGCGGAAGGTAGCAGGTAGTGGAATAAGTAAGGTGCTCGAAAGCTGGTCCGGACACCACCCTAGTAAAAAGAAATGTTCAAATTTCATTTGATTTTCTTGGAATTGTCGCTTAGTGATACTGTTGTTTCAATTGTTGCAGATTGAGATGGCATCTTTGTTCGAGCACCATCTGAAGCCATTACAATAGGAAAAACATCCTTTTTGGCTGCAGCTTTTCTTGAGGAACCAGAATTGCCAATTGCTCTAAATTGTTTGCAGGAATAATATTCTTGAACCAAACTGCAGTTGTTCAATGTTGTACTTTTGAATAGTAATAACAATAATCTTATTTTGTACTGAATTTTATGGACCTCATACGATAATAACGTTTCACTATAACGGCTAAGTTCTTTTTGGAAACGATTTTTATGTTATGTTGTAGTATATGTTTTCTATAATAGCATTTCGCTATAGCAATAAAAAATTTTTTTTAGATAAATGACCATCCTATAAAGAGGTTTCACTGTACTTGTTTCCGTGGCAATATTTTGAACATGCTTAGAATTTTATTAGGTCTACCTGGCCACTCCACCCATTCTTTCTCCTAAATTGGTAGACAAAAGCAAATAAATGGAGTATTGCAGATGCTTCATCTTTTGTTTCTTTAATTTTTTCTTTTTTCCCAATTTTAATGGATACACTCTTCTACTTCTCCATGTGGTTAATGTTTACGATTAATTATCAATGTACTAATTTGTGCAAGTTTGGCATCAAGGTTAGGCATATAATAAAGTTCCACTTTAAAAAACTTGTTTCTTTCTTTTCCAATTTTTAAAGGATATACTATTATATTGTCCCATATTGCTTCTGATTCATTCTTTAAGAAGTGCCAACTTTTGTAATCAGTGTTCGGTCTGGAACATTCTTTTTTTCCCTTAAATTGAGTTGTAGAATTAAGTCAGCTCACCATTTGAAGTATATAAGAGTTTTGAGTTAGCGTCAGTAAATATCAAAACATTAAATTAAGAGCTCTTAATTTTGTTGGATCAATTGTTCATTAATGTGCTTAAGAAATAAACTATTTCTCTTAAAATTACCACTTGTTAGTAACGTTTGAAATCCTAAATATTGTGCATAGTGAATATAAAATGGTAAATTTTTGATAATTAACTTTTTCGTACTAACAAAAAGCTTCTCATTATAGTTGTAAAGCTAATTATGCTAAAGACTAACACTATTATAAAAGCTAGTAGTCCATCTTTTAATATAAAATGGATTTAAAACTCCTTAAACATGCTTGATATAGAATTTATAGAGGGGACAAAATAACAGAACACACGAAAGCAGAGATAATGCCTACCTTCGGATCCACTCCATTCCCATTTGCCAAAATACAATAACTGTTCTTAAGATTCCTTTCAAACTTCAAATATTGCCAATCACATCATGCTAACCAACCCCTCACTCTTCCAACAGTGGCGTACAAAGAAAAATATCGATTTATTGTCATAATTCGACTTGTAAATGAGTTTGAGTCTAGGACTGTAATGCTTTTAAGACTTTACTTCCGGTCTCAAATTGATAGTATTTATTGTTTATTACTATTAAATAATGTAGTGCTCTTAAGACTTTACTTCCTGTCATGATGTTTACTTTGTAAAGTGACGCAGGATGACACTCATAACTTAGCTTGTTTGGATGGTTGTTATACGTAGTTTCATAATGTATCATATTGTATTACCTTGCATCGTATTATATCGTATGTATTATATTGTATTATATTGTTTTGATGAATACGACGTTTGGATAGATTGTATGATTTCATGTCGTTACCTAATATCACACATCAACAATTTAAAGAATAAACTTACAGCATTATAAAGAAAAGTATACGAAGTATAGTTATTATTAAAAAAAGGTAGGGTAAAATTTAAAATAGGATTATTAAATAATAAGCAAAGTCATAATGAGGGGGAAAAAAAGGTAACGATGCGACCACATCAAATCGATCATTACATAAAATGAGACTTTTCTTCGTTATATTACGACAAATTTAACGGTACGATACAATAAAATCTAAGTAATAATCAGGTCAGACAACAATGCAATAGGTCCCACTCACTGCTTCCAACCCCGCAATGAAAAAATGAGAAAATGAAAAATATTGAACCGATTGAAATAACATGATTATCATATGAGGGAGAAAAAGTTGAAAACTATATTTTATATGTAAAGAGAAGCTTAGAATCAAAGTTAACTATCGAAACCATCAAAAAGGAACAAACAAAAACCTTAGAAACATTGAAAAGAGATTTATGATATAACACATGCTCGCTTTAAGCTAAGTAATTAAAGGGGACAGTATTCTGATGGATTGCCTGTTTTCATATACCACAGGCAACACTAAATATTCCCTCCTAAAACTTCCCTTTCTTAAATTCCTGTCTCATCACATAAAGGGAAGATGAAGCAAAGTATACCTATTAGTAGGGGATATAGAGATTTTGACATAGAAAATATTCAGTCATGTCTCTTCCTACTTGGTTGAATCTCAAGATTAAGTCCCCTCATTGTGGTTACAAGCCTACATCAAGGCTCATTCGGGCTTCTGTTCCATCAAAGTTGAATCTATCATATACACAGCCCTCTGAATGTCCAAACATTCCAGGTCCTCCAGCAGACCAGGTTTACATAACATTTTCCTTAAATATCCACACGTTTACAATATTTATCACGCACTCTGCCTTGTAATTTTGTGTAACAGCTCGCACACTGCTGACAGTTGAACTAGAAATGGGGTTCACTGTGAAGCTTGTGTTAGTCAAATGTCGCATTGAGATGGCAGGGGAAGTTAGGATCCATCAAGGGCAGGTTCATAATTCAACTGTCGAGGCATTTTGTAGTTGAAATCCAAGGGGACAAACCGTGAGTCCTCAAAAGTTGGGTCAGAGTGGACAATACTTTGGTAGTCGGGCTTAGATCATCATATTTTGTTACCATCTCTAGTGGTTCTTAAAAGAGTAAAATGTCAATGTGAAAGAATCTATAATGTAGATGTTCTTTCTTCTCCAATCAGTTTTTAAAAGATCTTTACTCTGCCTTGTTCTTCCACGTATTAGCGCACGGACCACTTGTGGTTGAACTCTAAAATGTTCATTGTGAAATTTGCATTAGGAAACTCCCACATCAGAATGGGAGGGGAATGTTAGGGGGCATAAATGGCAGGTTCAGAATTCAACTGTAGAGGAGCCTTTTGAGTTCAAAGCCATGGGAACAAAATCTTGAGGTCCCGAAAGTTGGGCGAGAGCGAACAATACCTTGATAGTTGGGCCTGAACTGATATATTTTGTTACTATTTTCTAGTGATTCTTTAAACAATAAAATTTCAATGTGGAAAGAATTTGTAATATAGATGGTCAATTTTCTTCCTCTCATATTTTTTAAAGATCTTTACTATGGTTGCCAGAATGTTGCAGCAATTGTGTTTGGAGATGGATCCAATTCAAAACTTTATCCATTGACAAAGAGAAGATCAGAAGCTGCACTTCCTATAGCAGGAAACTACAGACTCATTGATGCAGTAGTCAGCAACTGCATCAATAGTAATATAAAGAAGATTTATGCACTCACACAATTCAACTCTGCTTCTCTGAATTCCCACCTTTCAAGAGCTTATTCAAGTGCACGCATTGGGAGCGAAGCATTAGTTGATGTAATTGCAGCTTATCAGAGCCCTGAAGGCAAGGGATGGTTTCAGGTAAAAGAAAGAGAAAAGAAAAACAGTTTCGAACCTTTACTTTTGTGCATGTTTTCCAAATATTTATAAATGCTTGCTAAAACATTCCCCCTTGAGTATCTGCCAATACGAATAAGAGAAACTCTAGTATATCCATTTCTATCCCTTCAATGTGGGGAATTTTTCATTTTTGTCCTGTCGGCTGAATTTAATTACGGACGTTAGCCAAAATATACAAAATATATACACCGATTATGTATATAATATGTATATATATGCTTAACATACAAAACATATACATTTGCCAGCTACTACTTTTTAGGGCGGTCCAAGAAGGTAATTATCCCTTCAGTTTATTCTACAGATAAAGGAATGCATAGAGTTGAACCTAGTAAAATAAGTATTTGAAAGATTTCGTAGGTTCGTCTCTCCATTGGAACCATAGGACCCTTATGCTTCTTTGTGTTTTCTTCTATTCTCAGGGAACCGCTGATGCTATAAGAAGATGTTTGTGGGTACTAGAAGAGTATCCAATTGTTGATTTTCTGGTCCTTCCTGGTTACCATCTTTACAAAATGGATTTCCAGGAACTCCTAGAGGTCCATTGCAACAACAAAGCTGATATTACTGTTGCAGTGTTAAGCAAAACGAGGAACAACGATACAGAATTAGGTACTTTCCAACTAAATTCTGAAAATCAAGTCATTGCATTCAAAGACAATCCAGAGAAGAGAGTATGTCACTTTTTTCTTTCTCCTCTTACTTCCAATTTCTTCATTTGTTTTTCATATTGCTAGCACAGGAGTTCCTTTCCTTGAACAATATCAAAACATTATTTCAGGTACAAAATTCAGAGCAATCCATTGACATTTCTCATGATAAATTTGCCAGCATGGATATCTATGTTGTTAACAAAAATGTCATGATAAAGCTTCTGACGGAGTACCACCCCATGGCGAACGACTTCAGAAGAGAAGTTGTACCAGGTGCAATTTCCTTAGGAATGAATGTAAGAGTCGTGTATTTCCGCATCCGAGCAACTTCTTGCTCTAAGTTAGCCATTCTTTAAGATTTTTTTCAAAATTTTGAATTATAAAATATCTCCCTCCTGTTGCGTAAAGATATTCAACATTTTTCTCTTCACTCTTAATTGAGCCGTTCTTGGAACAAACAGGTATATGCACACAAATTCAGCGGCTACTGGGAAGACATGAGAAGTATTGAAGCTTACTACCAGGCAAATATGGAAAGCATAAAGAATACAAAGAAGGCATATAAGTTAGTATCATCAAAAAAAAAAACTATAGTGTCAAGAGTAAATGCACTGGATCCCTTAAATATCACCTAACTAAATTTTCCTTTTTAATAGCAGCTTGTATGACAAAGACTCTCCCCTATACACTTTGCCTCGGCACCTGCCTCCAACTCAGATAACTGATGCTGCTATAACAGACTCTGTGATCGGCGATGGATGCTTTCTCAATGTATAAAAGTGATCAATTGTCCTTGAAATTTAGATAAAGTTTATAATTTTTCTAAAGAATTTGGTCTCACAACATCTTTCTTTCATACTTCGTGTTTTCTAGAGATGCAAGATCAGAGGTACAGTGGTTGGCATGAGGACGAGAGTTGGAGATGGAGCGATAATTGAGGATTCAGTAATAATGGGATCTGATACTTACCAAGTAAGACACGTGAATACAGTCATTTGGCATTCAAGGTTGATCACATTGAGGAAATGGAGATTACAGTCATACCTCTATATAACAGTCATCCTCTATAACAACATTTCAGTACAACGGCCAAGTTTTCTTTGGAACCGATTTTTCATGTTATGTTATATTATATGTTCTCTATAACTTCATTTCACTATAGCATCCAAAAAATATCCAGAAAAACGACGCAGTTATAGAGAGGTTCGGCTGTATATAAATCCAGTTCATCTTCAAGTAAAAGTTCGGAGAGACTCCTCATATTTCTACATTTGATTCTTATCGATCATAATAAGGAGCATTAAGTTTCTAGGGGAAGGATATTTAACTTGGTGTAAATATGCAGAGTGGTCGCCTAGAGGAAGATATGCACATTCCTATTGGAATTGGAGAAGGCTCACAGATAAGGAAAGCAATAATTGATAAGAATGTGAGAATTGGTAAAAATGTTAAGGTACTTTGGAAAAATTCCTATCAAGCTCTAAAAGCATCTTAATTTCCTCTTTGAACATGTATAGATGCTAAGAATCAGACGTTCGAACACGCAAAAGTGTTTCTATTAAAAAATGTACAGCATATTGTACTTTGATATTGTTTATTTCATTTTCTTTATCAACCGCATTTCATTCTTTATTATCTCTCATGCAGATTTTGAACAAGGAAAATGTCCAGGAGTGCAATAATGAAGCAAATGGTTACATTATCACTGGAGGCATAGTCGTAATTCTGAAGGGTGCCTTAATTCCAGATGGAAGCATTCTTTGATTCATATTGGAGATGGATAAAAATCATCATTCTTTCAATGATTTGATAGGAATACATAGCTGCAGGGAATCAAATTGTACACTGAGATTTTTTTTTTCATCATATATTTTAATCACTTTGGTTGATACTTCAGATTTAGATCATACTCAATCATTCTGTGGTGACTTGTATTCATGTTAAGGGGAATAAAGTTTACAAAATCTCGAATCTTTTTAATTAAAAAACTGCCAGCCTTGTTCTTTCTGAAAAAGCACCACTAAAAGTTGCCTTCAGACTTTATGGAAGAAAGGCAAGACTAATGAACTTTTTTTTTGGGAAAAGAAAAGGAAGAAAAAACAAATTTGTTAAAAAAGATTCTGAAATAGCCCCTAATATCAGAAAGAATATACTTATAGGGTTCCAAAGGGAATAGGTGTATTGAGAAGATCAGTAAGATATATGAGAGAATTAGGAAAAAGAATTGGTTTGGAAAATGCTAAATTACTGCTGTTGCTTTTTATTATTTTTTCTTTCATCGATATAGATTTTCTGGTACACGGGTGAGCTAGTGAATAGCACAAAAATAAAAAAAGAGACGAGGAAAGACCCTTGATGAGATTGAACCCTGCATCGGGTGCAAGTGAAGTTAAGAACAATTAGTCTACAACTTCACTCTGAAGGTTCTGTTATGTGGATACCAAAATAAAAAGAATTAAATGAATGCAAGTCATTCTGGCCCATGTTTACTTTTCTTGGGGACAATGAGAAGAACTATTTTGCAGCAAGGGGGAAGACCACAAAACCAATGGCAGCAACATCAAATTGCTTATTTGCTGTAAAAATTAACTCAAAAGAGTAACTTTATCCTAATTGGACTTTGAGGTTTGTTACTTGATGTACTCCCAACTCTAAAGTACAATATTCTGAAAAAAGAGTAAAGGACATGTGCATGTTTATGTTTTCCCAGCAGGCTAAGATATCAAAAGTCTGAAATTCTCTATATGCATACGACCATAGAAAGTGTAGAACATGAAAAACTAAAACTACTCCTCTACTCTTATGTTGGATATCACATTCGATTTCATAACACTACCAACATTTGCTATCGGATATCGCATTTGAAGTTAAGACTACCAATCATCTACTAAGCCTAAACATTCTGCAGTCTAAATTCCAATGCCAGGTTATCCTCCCCCTAGACATGGTATATCATGCCAACTTCAATAAGACTAATCTGAGGAATGTTCAGCACCACAGAAGGACCCCTACAGTTCTTGCGCAGAAATGAATATCCAATATCAACAACAAACTTCTTTAAGAAAGAGGACGATCTCCTAGCTTTCACGTAGGAGTGCCCCATTATATATGCAACCCCTGCCTCCTTTGCTCGAATTAAATCTTGAAGCTCATCCTTAACAGCTGGATCCATGCCAGGGTTTTCTGGCAATTGAAACCTAACTCGCCGCCTCCTTATTTGTGGGTTCTCATCAGCGTAAGCAGATCTTAGACTCTGGAGGGTCAGAGACTTGCTGCTTTGCATGGAGTCCCTCATTCCAAAATCCTCTGAGACAATTAATGTTGAAGTCGACTGTATCGTTTTTTTGCTTATAACTGCCATCCTTCCATCAAGTGATGGAGTCTCGGAGCTTGACAACTGTGGTTCCACAGCTTCCATTTGGATAAACTCTGCTATACTTTGGATGAGAAGGTCCTCGAAATCCTCATCATCTCGCTGTATGTCCTTATAACCATACCTAACAATGCAACGATACATGCGATAGGGTCTTGGACAAATGCGACCAATGAGGAAGCGTTCCTCAGGTGAGACGTACGGGACTGGAACATATTTGACGCATAAAAACACCAGCACACTGTGAAATGCAGGGAGATTTGTGAGAAAGTGAGAGAAGATAGATGGGACCCCTGTTGCCAATTCTGAGTACACGAGGCCTATCCCTGGGACGCGCACAATACCAAGGCTGGGGCCCATGCCAAGGAGCCATTTTAACGGAACTTTGTTGTGCAGATCAAAATTGTACTTCTTGCGAGTTCCATAATGCCAGACAAACATGACAAATAGGAAGACAAAGGCGAGCACGAGGGAGACCCATCCTCCCTGTGGAATTTTAATGAACGCGGAAGACAGGTACACACCTTCAATGAACCAGAAGAACAGGAGAAAGCAAGTGGCAAGAAATATGTTTCTTTGCCAGACAAAGATCATGACCAGTGTGATGAGAAACGTCGTGATAAACATACCTGTCATGCAAGCTAGGCCTGAAAGAAAAAGAATTCATATGAGAAAACAACCAAGAACTATAAAAGGCTAAATTAAAATAAAGATTCAATTGTGGACATAAATAGTAAATTTCTTCGTAGTATCTGCAACAACATAAATTGTAAATCAGTGTCATGATAAAAGAAATTACTATGACCAGAAGGGAATACTTTCTGTACTGTTTTTGATAAAAGGTACTGTTTTTGAGAAAAGAAAGCAGATTCTTTTCTCCGGGTCATGCATTTAGAGATCCCTCCTTGTTCACCTTTTCTCGCTTTAGTTTATCATTCTATCTTTTCAGAAGAGACTCCTTTTTTTGCCCACATGGCTTATAAATCCCCATCACGAGGTTTGCAAAGAAGAGTACATTACTAGAGCTAAGCAGCACATTAGAAGATCACAATCATGTAAAGCAATCAGGTCCAGCGAAAAAATAGCAAACAGAATTAAAGATGGATTTTTCACCATGATTGAAATAGTTGGGGAGAAGAAATGATGGAGATTGTAAGCTACTATATATTGGAGTTAAATGTTTTTTTTAAACAACAAACAAAAAATTGTATAGTCATAGGGAGCATCAAAGATCTTCAACATACTGTTAGCTGTTAGTCTTACCATATGCATTTCCAATTAAAAGTGTGTCCTGGAACCCAACAGCCACCGAAAGGGTAAGAATCATAAGGATCCAATTTATTTCTGGTATATAGATTTGCCCTTTAACATGCTTTGAGGTGTGGACAATCTTGACTCGAGGGAAGCAACCTAGTGCATTCAATTGCTTGACTATGGAGAATGTAGCTGTGATGATGGACTGGCTGCCAACAATGCTTGCAAGTGTAGCAATGGCAAAAACAGGCCAATATACACTCTCTGCATGAAAGCAATGAGTAGTAGTTGGGAAATTGAATATAACTTCATCAACAATCTCGATAACAGTCTAATTCAAAAGTGAAATAAAGAACTAACCAGGTATTGAATTATAAAAGCTGTTTGGAATAGCATCAAGATTTTTGGACAGAAAAGCAGCCTGACCCATATACTGTACCACCAAGCAAGGGTATACAAGAAATGAAAAGGCAATCTGCATAGAAAAAAGACTTTCAGATTGACATGGTGCAAGTTATAGAAATCCAACTGATCAACTACTGCATTGAAAGATGACGCACAGAAGTGACCACTATAGGCAATATAATCTGTCCAGTCACAAGGATAATCAGCTTAAGGGGAGGACCCATTTCACAAAATATACCACTTTAGATGCTTTTTGGATATGTTACTTATATTGTTTCTTTCAAAATTATTTTGCAATCTTAGGCACAAAAGTTACTTCAAATGGTTTCAAATTATCTCCACTTAGTTGTCATCTGAAGTTCCTCTATGATTAAAACAAATTCATTATCTTAATCCTTGTAAACCTTGTTTGTTTGTTAAAAATAGATCTTTTACATTTTTGAACTGTTCCAGACTTAAATATTCACTATTAAAATGCAACCAGAAACCAATTCTTGCCTGTTGCTTCCAACCCAATTACTTTTGTCCTAGTGCTCAGGATTTGCCAGGAAAGACGTTTATGCTGGGTTAAATAAAGAAAGAGCACAACAGTTTCTTGAAGCTGCAAACAGGCTGACTTACCCTCATTGAGCAGGACGTGAAGTGACCAAGATCTGCAAACATAGCTTCAGTACCTGATGATGGCAAATGAATTAGAAAAAAAAGATACTAAACTCTAAAGGACATGCTATCAAAAGGACAACTGCTCTGAATTCAAAGACTACTTTTTTATCTTGGATAAAAGAGCTGATATCTTTGATGTACCTGCAACAGAGAGGAGGACACCTCCAAGAGAAATCCATCCATGTTTTCTTGTTTCCCCAAAGAACTTGATGATATAATAGGGAGAAAGAGCATACACAACCTTGGGATTCCAAAATATAATGTTGTAGAGCCCAATCCCAAAGATTGATATCAACCAAACGATTACTATTGGTGCAAACAAAAAGCCAACCCTATGGGTCCCAGCATGCTGTAGTGCAAACAGACCAACCAGTATCAGGCAAGAAAGCACCAGCACTTCACCTACGATGAAAAACAATTTATGATCAATGCCTTGGATGGAAGTCACATATGACTATGAGCAACTAAAAAGTGATAAAATATTTACCCAAAGAGGTAAATCTAAATAAATCTACCGTGAGATAGGTGTTCCGCAGCAGCCTTGATTCCTGTCATGGACGATATAACTGCCACAGTGAAATGATTCCTTGTTAATAAATATACTAAATTGACAAAATTAATGCAAGAGTTCTGATTGCATTTCTGCACTAACATAGGCTTAGCAAGGTAACAAATATGTCATGCTAAAATTTAATATGTCATCTATCATTCTCCAACCGAGAAAGGGACCAGTTTCATAAAACCAACTAATAGGTCTAAATTTATTTTTTCCTTTTTTTGGATAAACTGATAGCTTTTGAATTACAAATGTACACCAGCTGATGCATATAAGAAAGCAACTACTGTTAGAATTATCAACCTGACATTGCAGGCGTTAGAATACCATCACCAATGACCATGCAAGCCCCCAACAATACAATGACGAGTAAAATTGTACGCGACTTCTTGTGTTTCTCAAGAAATCTCTTTAACGCTGAACATGATGATGTGGACTGCCCAGCGAAGCCATATTTGTAAGCAGATAGCTCCTCATCAGCTGCTTGCTGGTTGGAAAGTAGACTAAATTTTGCATGTCTACAGAGTAGAGAGTAAAGAGCAAATGTTCCACCTGGTAAGATTCAAGTATAATCGATCAACACAATCAGGTTCCACAATTATTAATAGATTCAGAGCCTTCTTTTTAACATACCTTCACCATTATCATCAGCACTCAGGACAATAAATACATATTTGAGCAACGGAATAAGAGTTATTGTCCAGAAGATCAACGAAAATGCACCAAATATTGTTTCTGGAGTCTGATAATCCTGCAACTTCCCCACAAATATACTCCTATAGACATAAAGTGGTGAAGTGCTCAAATCTCCATACACCACCCCAAGACTCTGGTATGCCAATAGTAGATTTCTGGAAACATACACCAAAGGGAACTGCAAGACCAAATATAAGAGCCGAGCTGGTTTCATACATAATGAGTAGGTGGATAAATGCTCAAATAACACATGTTCCAGAAAATGAACTTGACAAATGAAAACTAGAAAAGAAGAGGATCAACTTTTCTGTTAACTGAAGAGTAACGTGTATTATCTGCTCCACAAATTTCAGGTTATGTGATTTCTGTTGGAACTGTTCAGTCACAATGTACACATAGCTTAAAGTCTTCTTTGTCTAAAATCTCCTTATTTGGATTATTTGGATGAATAAACGCTCTACGGATGGGAATCTTCTTGTTTTTGGCTGCTGTAATATCTGCATAACTTATGTGGGGTCTGTCTATTGCTTTACACAAGATAGACTGTGGAATGAGAATACTTGCAGTGAGTCCCAGAGAATTCTTATTCTCTTCATTTGTGCAAGGGAAGTGGAGTGAAGGGAATTCGCAACTAAGGTTATTTTTATTTCCCTCCTATGGAAAAGAAAAAATAAAATTAGTTTTGCTGCTACATTGCCACCTGACTGGTTATGGTACAATGCAAGCTTGCAGGAATTATTTGTTGACCTCCAATAGACAGTGTAATATTTTACTTGTATTGCACGCCCTATCAGAGCAAGTTAAGATGAAAGCAAAGCAAAACTAAAATAGAAATATTATCCACCTTTGAGGCCAACTTCCTTTTTTTCCTTTCTGATTGGGGTTGTTCAACTCGTTCCTCTTCTCCAACTGTAATGATCGATTCCTGGGCCCCACCTGCAGACGACGGAGGTGGTTGCTCCACATTATGTTGCATGCGCTCAATATCACCTTGATACATCTATTTACCTGTCGTTTGGTTCAAGTAATCCATGTAAGTTGAAGAGTAGAGCTATCAAAAATATAGAAAGAAAGAAGTTAAAGGGACAGGACAATGACCAAGGGACAGCACCTCCCCATCCCTCACAAGATACATCTCACGCCTATAAGTCGTTATAATTATCCAAGAAGACACTTTTATCAAATGTGGAAAATAAGCTCTCACGGATATAAGCAAAGAAACAACAGCATAAGGTAAGCACCAGGAGAATTATCTTATCTAATGATTTCTAAGCACTTCTAGTTCATAATTAATTTATTGAAAGAGCGGAATTGAAATGAAAGATTTAGATTCTTAGTGATCGCAAGCATCAAAAGTGTTATCTTGTAAAACCAGGATTGATTACTCAGATGGTCACTCAACAAATACTTGTTATCTCAGAAAGTCACGTTTCTTCTTGATTCCAATTTTGTATTCTGAGATAATAACTATTAGTTGCGTGGCCATTTGAGAAATCAACTCTGTAAAACCATTATATTGCCAGACTGGACACCAACAATCTCAGTTTGATGCAAAGCAATTAAAAGCCCAATCCCTCTTGAAGAGAAAAGCTTACATGATACACAAGAAACAGATAACCTAGAGTAATCAACTGAAACATAAATAAGTAAACTTCTCAGAATTGATGACAAGAGCCAAGAAAAAAGGTTGGAAGAAGATTATCATGCAAGGCATATAGCCAAAGAAGTGGTGGAACCTGTTCGTTTCATACACACACCAACTGGCAGCAAAGATAATGCTAGAAAAGGGAATACAAGTCACCTTCTTTGATCGATTAATACTCTATTTATCTCAAATTGCAGTTTCTTGCCATTCGAAAATAGACAAAACAGCATGGCCATTAAGTTCTTTGCAATTCACCAAAGCTCAATGAATCTTAAATGATGGTAACTAGCCAACTTCCTTTTTGCCAAGTCTTTTTCTTTTTAATCATCAGAGTATATTTTTTTTTTTTTGAAACTTCATCTTAAAAAAGTGTTTAAAACATCAGACTATCTTTCCTAAATCAATAGAACAACAAACAAACAACAATTGCGTCTCAGGGGTGGACCTAGTGCATTAGAACCCAGTAGCTTTGGCTCGAATCCTATATATATGTTAAATTATTCATAATTAGCACAAAAATAGATTACAAACAAATCAAATGAGACGTTGCTTGATAGAATCACGAACTCGAATGCATAAAGTTGAAATCCCAGATGCATCTCTTTACCAAATTACTTCATTATCCAATCCATTCTACTTGACCTTAACAATAGAATCTCAAACTAATCAAGAGGGATCAAAAAAGAGCAAAGCAAATGGTAAAAAGAAAGTCTAAAATAAAGCATCAAAGTCGTGGAACCAATGAAACCAACCAAGTCGTGAAACCAATGAAAAGTAGAGTGACAACACTTCCTCTTAGAAACAAGACTGTATTTTCCCGCAATGGCGCAATGAATGGCGGTGACATAAGCTGGGTTACGCGCGGTGGCTATATTTTTTTTGTGTCTCTGTGTGTGTAGGGAGGGAGGAAGGAAACACGTGATTGAGATAGTGATGAAGTTACTAAAACTGGGGTCAAGATTAACCTTTCTTCTTCTCCTTCATGTTCGCCCATGATTGGTGATCTTCTACTACACATGGCTCCTCCTACGTGGTCTACCATTCTCATGCAGTTGGTTGCTAAAATTCTATGGACATTATTTACTCTTCTGTTTTAAGAGTAATTGAGCACACCTGACTTGGTTTTCCATACATAAACTTTGTATTACTAAAAAATATACTGATAATTTGCATATGACTAATCCAACATATGGTATTAAACTTGAGATAACGGTCAAGAAACACACTTGATTTTTTTTTTTTTGGAAGTTTCATACCCCAACATCAGTTGTTCCCTTGTCCTACACTTAGTTGAGTAGATAGTGATAATTCAGGTAGAAAATAGAAACAACTTATAGTTGGCCTAAGTGTGTTTTAATACATAGATAGATAGTGATAGTTTAGTAGGAAAAGAGAACAACTAATAGTTGAAGTGTCAAACTCGCGAAAATGTAATAGTTCAGGTGTGTTTTTTTACTTAAACTTACATAAGTTAATGCGGAATTTGCAGTATTACTTTAGTAACATACCTCTATTTATTAATGACATAATACAATACAACCCCTTAAACTTGTCAATAAATTTCACTTAGACATTCAAACAATGACTTATTTCAATTGAACGCCCGAACATATGATAAATTAAGGATTCCAACTCAAAAATTTGAAAAATAAAAGTTTGCGCTTGTTCTCCAACATCCATTACGTAAACAAGTTAACCACTTAAAATATATAAACCCCTTTAATTATACACATTAGCTTCAATAAGCCATAAAATCATATGCGTGTTCCATTTGATGTTGATGTATATGATTAAAGAATGATGCATATTTATGTGATTAAATTATTTACGTAATAGGTGTTGTAAGCACGCAGAAAATTTTCTAAAATATGAGTCGAAAGTGTCTAATATAAATACTTTATTATGAATTCAGGTGCTCAATTAGAACGCGTTATAGTTCGATTATCAAAATAAAATTTATTCACAAGTTTAAGGAGTTGTCATTGTATTTGGCCTATATTATTTTATACAGAACCAAATAGAGATTACGAGTATATGCACTAGCAATACTTGAATACGGGTATGTCTAGACAAAAATTATTTACTCCAACATTATTATTCCTAAAAGACCAAGCATTATTGTTCGCAAAATGAGGAAAGAAAAATAGATCAATACATGCATCAAACCATGTTAATTTATCATATTTAAATGATAAATTCAGGTAGAAATACAAATAATAAGTAAATAAGATGAGTAATATGTAAAGACACATGTTATGCATTTTTTGATTTAGAATGACAAATATTTTCGTACTACATCCGAGGGTCTTTCGGAAACAGCCGTCCTACCTTGGTAGGAGTCAGGTCTGCGTACACTCTACCCTCCCCAGACCTCACGTTGTGGGATTTCACTGGGTTGTTGTTGTTGTTGTACATCCGCTCTCACCTAAATTCAAAAAGGAAAAAAAATCAGGTTCATCCTTAATTTGGTAATAGTAACACGTGTTATATTGTACTTCCCCCGTCTCAAATTATTTGTTGTTGTTACTAAAGATAGTTCTCTCATATTATTGCCGTTTTAGAAGTTCAAAGCAAAATTAATTATTTTTTATCAATTTTACCCTTAATAGGATTTTGTCATTAATGGAGTATATGATAATAAATAGAGTAAACATTTAATAGAGAGAGATTATAAATTAGACATAAATAAGTGTAAAGCTAGTAGAATATCTTCTTAATTAATAATTCTTAAGGGGGGTGAAATAAAAAAATGACAAATAATTTGAGGCGGAGTAGTTTGTGACGAATTGTGTATTCAACAAATATACGAGCAAGAATTTAAATTCAACGTTGCGACTTGTGACCAATGATTTGAGCTTGAAGGCCTGAATGACTCTTGACTTACTTCTTTATTCAAAATTTAAATGTGAAGGAAGACTTTGAATACTTTGTTAATCAGAATCTCTATCGTAATTTTTGATAGAATTTAAGTTTTATGTAATGATAATGTGAAAAATATTAATCATCATTTAAAACGTAATTTTATATAATTTTATTTAATATTAATAATTAATAACTTAGAATAGATATATGATAAGTAACCTATAATAATAATAATAGGTTTAATTAAATTAATGAAAGAAAATTTTCATTACACTGTAATATATAAGACTTGAATCATTTTTTAAATATTATTTGTATTGTGGAGGATCCTATTTATAGTAAGCGGAAGAGAGATATATAAGGGGAAATTTCAAAATGTACACTTGGCTGACTTACATTGCAAAAATATAGCTCAAAACTTACATTACAAAAATATAGCCCAAAAAACACTTTTATACAATGTTATACACTTATATATAAAAGCTAGGTACATTATGTATATAGATGAATGAAAGCGTATAATTTGTAGGTATATACTCTAAAAAATATAATTAGACACGAAAATACGCACTTATACACAATTATACAATATTGTATAAGTAAGTATAAAATATAGATCTGGACTGATTACATTATGTATATGGGTGTATAAACATGTATAATAGTGTATAAGAGGTGTGTATACACCCTTATGCACCCACTACCCCTCCACCTACTTGTTTCTCCACCTCCGGTGACTTCCCCACCGTCGGCGCGACCCGAGATTTCTGGCCAGAAGTCATCATCGGAGCTCCATCGTGCAACAATCACAACGCCACTGCCGCTGCTCTATCTCCCGCCAAACAACCTAGACCAAACCCAATGCCACCAGTGGTTCTCGTTCGCCGTTAATGCCTGTTTGCCAGTGACGTAGTGGTGGTCGGAGGTTGCTCCTACTTGTCGGAGTAGCGCAGAAGACAAATAGAGGCTGCTAACAGTGTCTAACTACCTCCGATGGAATAGATCTAGGGTTTCGGTAGCAGTAGGAGGCAGAAGAGAGAGAAGAGGCAACTCTAAGGTTTGTGGGGGAGAGAGAGCGAGAGAGAGGAGTAGGATTTCTTCGGCTGTGGAGGATGTGCAATGGTGGGGGCGGCACGAGTGAGAGAGAGAGAGAGAGAGAGAGGAGGCTGGGTAATTTTTTATAAGATTTAAAAAGGTGGATCAATTTTGGTAGCATTGTTACCCTAATTAACATACAGCGTAATTAAGTCTATATACTTCTATTGAAAAAGAATTACTTCATTTTTGTAAAAGAGAACTAAAAAGATAAAAAATAATTAGTTCAAAACTAAGCGAGGGACTGAGATTCTAACAACATCTCCTGCAGCACACGTATAAATGCTAAAAGCACATGTAATCAAAACGAGATTCTTGACTAAAGGCTAAATTGGCTAAACCATTAGCTACCAAATTAGTCTTCCAGCTCCCGAATTAGCCTTCCAGTAAATATGAAAATCCTATCACAAAATCCACGATCCTTTCCCATTTCCGCTCAGGTATAGGCATCTCCTAATTCACAACACCTGGTCTTTGTGGCTCATATTTCACTTGTTGGCAATTAAAATACCGAGACACATACTCAACTATGTCCCTCTTCATCCGACACCACCAATAATGATGTTTCAGGTCACGCTTAGTAGCTCTTGGATGAATAGAACACCTTGAACTGCGAGCCTCCAAAATCAATTGTGTCAAACCACCAGCCCTAGGAGCACAAATGCGGCCCTTAATCCACAGAATACCCTCATTATATATCAAGAACTGCTTTCTTAGCCCTTTCCCTGCAACACTTGTCCCTAATGATACATACATTTTCATTCTCAGACTGTTGAGCCTTGATTTGTTCCATCAAAAATGACTGTCTCTGCACATGCCAGAACCTAGCCAGGTTGAGAAATTTCAAGTTTTCCATTTCCAAGGGACGTTCCTCCACTTGCATCACTTCTTGACTGCTCATTCTCACTGCCTTTCTGCTCATGGAATCAGCCATTACATTTTCCTTGCTCAAATGATACAAAATATCCCCCTCGGGACTACCAGTAGCTTCGGTTGTTGAATTTCGTGCAAGTTAGGTTATGGTTGTATGGCTGCAAGCGTAACGTAGGCGCTTTAGGTATGTGTTGACCATGCACTCTCGCTTTGTGTAATGTCGTATATATAATTGGGGTAGTGTGGTGATTGACCTCAATGCTAATGGTGATCCCCAAGTTCAACGAATGAATGAAGCTATATGATCGTACCCGGATAGAGACAATGGTCTTCCTCTGATCATCGGTTCGATTCCGATAGCCGGCTTTTCCCTATTATTTTTTTTACTCTATTTTTTAGATGATTGATAATGTTCCTTTGGAATTAAAGAATATTAAAATAGCGCCTTCCTCCTTATACATAGGTGTAGTTGAGATATTTTCAACTTTGTGAGAAGGGTGTTCTCTACGTGAAATCATATATTCTTACTATTTCTATTCATTCTTTTCAGGTATAACCGAATCCACCCCCTGTTGTGTTATATTGGTGCCAATATCATATAGTAAAAAAGTCTTCTCAGCAAAAAGGTTTCAACTGCTGCATGACAAGTTCATTGTTCCCAGCTTCGCGTGCAGGGCGCGTTAAGGAATTTTTAATTAATCGTGTATTATATTTCTATTATCATTAAAATAATTATGAATGGATTCTTAATCTTATCCTGATATAGCTAGGTTTAGCCCTCAGCTTGTTGAGTCTCTATCTCTATTTGATCTTCATCTCTTATAGTTGTGTAAGACCACTTCTCGAACATCCTCTTTCCCTTATATAAACACAGGTATACTCCAATACAACATTTCCTTACAAATTAAACATGTTTACATTGGTTTGTCTCCTTTTTAAAGTTTTAGCTTGGCGCACAATAAAAATTAAAGCTCAAAATTGGAAATGAAAACATACGTGGCTCAAGTCAGATATCTAAATAAAAAGAACATAACAACTTGTTCAAAGATTCAGATGGTGCAACCATACAAAGTTCATAAAACAGAAAAATAAATTATTAGAGGGTCATAACATTTTGGCTTAAAGCAAATCACCAGTATAAGGGACTTTTGTGTCAGGCAGCCAAAAATCCCCTACTATAAAATTAGAAACCGTAAAGATGCTAGCATTTGTGCTATCAATCACATGATAACCAGGCCAAGTTACCCTATTGCTCGTGTTAGATCCAGGGCCTGTGTTGTTATATTCAGCATAATATAACGTACTTAGTGCGAAATCGCCGGACCAAGCCGCCCAACCAGCAGGATTTATCAAGCTATCCATGAAGGATTGCATATAAACTGTTCTAGAATACTCCTTCCATGGCCTACCTGTTAAAGAAAAAAATTAACTAACTAAGTTTTCTCTCTCTTATAATTTACTAATTTTATAAGTATGATCTAATAACACACATTAACATAGTAACAGAGAGTGTGAAGGTTGTGTGTCTCAATGGACACACTATTATAAAGAATTTCAATTTGTTTGGCCCGTAAAAAAATCAGGTTAGAACTTGGGTAAAGACATTATTAAGTAAATAAATATTTTCTGTTTAATAGTTTAAGCTTTTAGACGATATAGTAACCCATTTTAACATTACCTAAATATGTCTTTGTAGTGCCGTTGCTTGAGGCTAGATCATCCGCAGCTTTTATGGTGCAATTATGAATGGATGTGCCAGTATTCTGGTTTACATCAGTCCTTCCCTGTGCAGTTATTGCATTAAACTGGCCTTGCATTGGAAGTCGAGGATATATGTTACAGTTTTGGAAAACTACTGCAGCATTTCCAAATATGAAATCGACAGTTCCATATATGTCACATTCCCTGTAGAATTGTCTCAGTGAATGTGTGTATAAAGTGTCTTGATACCCTTCAAAACTACAATTGTAAAATGTTGATAGATCAGCACCATTACGAACCGCCACTGCTTGGTGTTTTATTGCTCCAGCTGTGTTCTGAACGGTAATATTCACTCCCAGAAATCCTTGCGCAACCACAGCTGCATCATTTATTTTAAATTAGTTTAAGTTCTATGCATTGACGGTGTAAAAGTATTTACAAAAATTATCTGATTTTTTAGCTTTTTGCACACCTGTTTAAAAAGCTATTTTGGAACATTAACTATGAACGTTATTAATTGTATTAACCTTTATCTCTTCTCAAATTTACTCATAGGAAATTATATAGAGTTTTGAGAAGTTTGTGTAGATAACTTATTAGCAAGGGTAACTTTGAAAAAAGAATTAGTGCCTTAGCTTATTAATTTTTGAAAGGAAAAAATCATTTATTTTGAACCAATAATTTCGCGGGGGTCTTTAAAATCGTAGAGACGAATACATGAGTAGGGGTCGAACCCCCGTCATAAAATAAAAAAATAATTTCGCAAGGAAAAGGTGATGGGCATACAATCTTTAAGAAAGTTAAAGTTATGCCGTGATCCTAAGAGATAACTAAATGGTTCGCTTCTTCAATTCTTTTAGTTAAAAAATTTTCACGAGGGGGCATACAAATTTAAACTTTGCCTTATAAGGCAAATATTTTCATAGTTCGTAGTTTTAGCTTTAAGGATTAATTCCAACTATAAGTGATCCGTTTGTTTGGGATTCCATTTTAAACTAATCTCCAACTTAGACATCACCGATTCAATATTTACATACTTTTAAGATTTACTTTTTACAAAAAACATATATTGGGTTTATTGCCCGAGATAAGTTTTTAATTTTTTTGTATACACTTTTCTTGTATCATGTATCTTATAAGTTTGTGGTATGTTTCACAATATGAAGGGAAATATTTTTTTTTGAAAAATATGCGGGGGTTTAATATGAAGGGAAACATTTTTTAAAAGTTTTTCTATTTACCACGAAAAATGTCAAATTTGGCCTGGGGTTGATCGTCAAAAATATTTGCGCAAAAAATTCATAAAAATGTTTTTCTAGAAAATAAGATTTACCCTTCAGATTTTTTTATTTTTTTTATTGTCAATTTTTTATGTGGCGGTATCTTATAAGCGACGGTATGTTTAATATTAAGGCCATTTTCAATTTAAGTTTTTCTATTTACCATTAAAAATGTTTTCCTCAAAAATATTTTTTGAAATTTTGCCATCGTTTTTTCTAGAAAATAGACCCTTCAAAAAATCGGTCATACTACATCTACCAATTAATTTCGACAGACTTTTAATGTAATTAATTCCTTAAATTTCAACCCCGCCCATTTGACACCCCTACTAGAGAGTATGAATTCATGACTTGAAGATGAAATAAGCAATTCAATAATTACCGAACGTGGCAGAATTAAAGGTTGTCCATCCATCAACTACGCTGCGATTACCAGTAATAATGGTCTTATTAATGCCATCACCAACAATCATCAAATACTTCTTGTTGCTAGCAATGGAAACATACTCTTGGTAAACACCTTCAACCACATATATCATGTAATAACCGTTGCCTGCTTTCGTGTTATTTGGTGCATCTGCAATGGCATCATTTATAGTTGTGTAATTCCCAGATCCATCTTGATTTACCACTACTATTCGTGTCACATTGACCGCGGTAGTTTCACTAATTTGCAAGAGTTTTCGTCCCTCGAAAATCATTTTCTCCTTCCAACTTTGCTCCTTCCAACCGTTTTTAAATAGAGCGAGTGACACACTATACATCATGCTACCGTTAGTTAGTGTAGGGAAAATGTCATTTTTTATGTTTGAAGCTGAAGGAGTGATTTGAAGACTGTCCATACAAGTTTGTTGATTGGTTAAGGATGCACTAAGCAAAGTTGTTACATCATCAAACTGTGAACCTCCAAGGGTATTTCCGGTTTGACTAGTAGTACCTTTGACATTGGATAAGAAATCCTTATTTAGGCCAAGGAGTAATTGACAATCTTGGAGGACAAAGATGGTACTTTGATCATAATAAGATGCATTTTTGGAGTTTAAGTAACTATTGATTGAATTGAGAAAATGTGTACTTGCTAAAAAGGATTGGTGGATGGACAACTTTCCTGAGTCATATGTGTTTGTGGACTTATTTTGAGGAAGAAAATATTTGCAAAAGCTAGGGAAAGGAGTTATGTCACAAATTTCATTTGTGGAGGTGGCATCCACAAATGAGTGAAGTGTGAGAATCAGAAAGAGAGGGAGCCTTCTAGGCGATAAGTTTTTTATTCCCATAGTGGTAACTATGTGTATGTACTCTACATATCTAATATGTGTTTATATAGGCATTGTTACATGCATTGAGCTAATATTGAAGACTTGAACGTATACGCTAACATGGAAACGAGATGATGAAGACTTAATTGCAATAATGCTAGTTGTAAATATTTTATACCATTATTCTTGGGTAGAAATACCGTTTCTCTTATTAAGACACGGAAACTTGAAATATGATTAGCAAGCTAACAAAGTTATACCAGGCAATATATTAAAGTCTAAAACACGCCGTCATAAGTTTATACACCCTCACTTCCAATTTACGTAGCACCCTTTTCTTTTTAGTTAGTTCAAAAAAAAAAATGTCACAAATTAGAAAAACTTACCGTTTATCCTTAATGAAATGATTTATAGCCACACAAATGTCTAAAGTTTGTTTTAGACCATAAATTTCAAAAGTCTTATTTTTAATAACAACAAGTTTTTTATGTCGAGTCAGCGTTATTATTATAGAGTGGAATGGAGAGAGTATAAAGCTCCGGAAAAGGCCAAGTCGGCAGGATTTTCACCAAAGATTCTGCTTTGTCATTGAAGTATCTTATTCTTTTTATTATTATCTACTTTTCATGTAAGATTTTTTTTTTTTTTTTTTTTTTGTACAATTTGCAGGATTACCCTTCACTGGGGGTGCATGGTCTTTAATTTTTGCCCCTCAAATTGGTGGACTTTAATTTTTGCCCTTTGCTAAAATCACTTTATAACAGGTTTGAACTCTGACTCGGTCAAATATTAAACAAAAAACAAAAAATGTGAAATTTAAGGTTTTTTGCATGCTTGAAATAGAGAGTTTCAAACTCTGCCTTTTGAAGGCAAGTGCGCATGCCAATTAATCTACACGTGAAATTCCTTCTTTTTTTTTTTTTTTTTTTTCTTGAGACGGAGTTCGAGACTCCAAAACCTGGGAGTAGGTAGGCGAAGGGCAAAAATTGAAGACCACGCAAAAGAAGGAATCAGCGCAAAGATGATTTTTTTCTTCGCACCCCCCCCCCACCCCGGCCACGCACGCCTGACATTAAACTAAGTTAAACATAGTAATCACCTCGTGGTGAGTTGAAATAATCTTCATGTCGTCGCGTCTTCAAAGCATCCAAACTCTACAGTGAATTGTAAAGCTGAACGTAATTATAATTTTTTATGCGTATTCAAGCTATATGTTAAATTAGCACACTAAGGTCATAAAGGGCAATTATTTGTGAATGTTCCTCATTCGGGGTGGTCTTTGGGTACACCTTACCTTCAAATTCTTTGGTCTTTAATTCTTGCCCTTCGTGTAGAAACCCTGAGGTTCTAGGTTCGAACCCAGGCTCCGGTATAAAAATAAAAAATAATTTCGCAAGGCAAAACTTAGGAAAAGTTATGCTGGATCCTGTATAAGCGCCTTAAGGCATGCGGTCCGTGAGAGGTTGTGTAAAGGCGGACACATTATGCCTTAAGGCTTAGTTGTCGCAAGACGACTCTGCTTAGAAACCGGCATAGGTTGTCTTAAGGCATAACTAAAGTTATGTCGGATCAACATAAGATGTCTTATAAGGCAAAGCTTAGTTATGCGCCCAGAGCAGCTTTGTACGCATAAGTGATTTTCTCAAAGCCTTGTCTTGCGAAATTATTTTTATTTTATGTACGGCGGGGTTCGAGCCATGACGCCGATATTTTTCGGCATGCCCACCCGACGAAATGACTTGAGCCAGGCGGCTTGGGGGCAAAATTTAAAGACCCCTCAAAAGAAGCCAATCCGCACAAAAAATGCGTCGGCAAATAAAGTAAGCCGGACCCCAACGCCACCACTCCACTATCCCACATTTTTATATTTATATGCTATATATGGATCTTGAAGCAAAATAAAATCACAATTCTCAGTTCTACTACTCCTATATTATATGATTTGTGTTCCAATTGGGGTAAGGAGTGTGTTTAAAGTAATAACATGGCTGCTACTAAGTTTGCTCCGATATCCGAGGAGAATAATGCTAATATTTAATTCATTGAGACCACTATTTCGCACTTTTTATATACTATATGGATCTTGAAGCAAATATAGTTGTAATCGCAATTTTACTCTTATGTTATAGACTTTATACACCGTGAAAGTAGACATTTCTTTACACTATCGAGTCACATTTAATTGTTCTAATAGACAACTTGTTTTAATTTTATGTCTAAGAATTATATCTTCGTAGAAGATTACTTGCAAATTACTTTTTGATGACCTGATTGTGTAAAGAATAATTTACATTGACCGTGTATCCTACTTGAAACACAAAAGGGTGTGTGTTTTTGTGTGTGTGTGTGTGTTTGTGGGGGGATTGAATTGCCCCCCTTTTAAAACCTAATCCCTTTTTAAAACGGAGTCGACTAAGATGCATCTTGAGTCAGCTTAACCTACACAGAATAGATAGATAATTAAAATTCCTAGTCTGTCTTGATCATGATGCATTATTTGAATCCCTAGTTTTTGTTCTTTCTAAAATTATGCTCCAAAGTATATATGAAAACAACATACAGATAGCGTGGGGCTTAGTTTAACTTCCTTCGCGCGCGCACACACAAAAAAAAAACAAAAAACAAAAAACTAAACAAAAAAACAAAAAAACTATTTATGTGATACGCGATACACTTTCCTCTTAAATTAGTTTCAAAAAAAATTATACAAATTCCTTATTTGAGAACAATTTAACTTTAAACTTTACTTTTTACGCTTGATTGTGAGATCTATAACGACAAATATCTTTGAACTTTGTTTTAGACCACAAGATTCAAAGTTTTTTTGTCTTAAACTACGTCCGGCCAAAACTATATCACATAAAAATTGGGACGAAAGGAGTAGTTTGTGAGCTTTCATGACTAAAAATACTCATATGATATGGGTGACACACAGTTAATCTCAAATAAGCCCATGAGTTGATGGATATACAAGACTAATTAATTGGGTTTTTTTTTTTTTTTGGGGGGGGGGGGGGTGGGGGCCTTGGCAATGGCCATGTAAAACCCAGTTTGAGTGGAAATTGTTAGATGTGTGGACAAAATTCTACATTAATAATTAAAAAATAAAGGAAGTTACATCTAAGACATAATAAGAATACTTTAGAGAGTAAATATCTCAAAAGATCACTCAATTATGAGAAATTATGTACCAAAAGTCCAACTTTTTAGGTGTGCGGACAAAATCCTACATTAATCATACTATTCTAAAGTGGGAGCCACATAGTTCAAAGTCGGTTTAGCAAAATGCCCATAAAATGTTGAACGGCCTTTTTACCCCGCAACCAATTAATACTCTTATAATGTTTTTGTATACAAATGTAAATACACATTCAAATAAAAACCTTCAATGTCATATTAATATTGTATAATGTATTTAATGCAATAGTAATATTGTAAAATGTATCATCCAGTGTCTTTGAGTATCTCAAAATATAATGGTAAACGTATTTGACACTCTAGAAAATGTGGTATTAGTTCTTTGTATTTCTAGCCAGAGTAAATTCAGAGAATATTTAATTTGTTTTATATATTCTTAATTATTATTTAGAATATCAAGCTTTTCACCTTTAATCTTCCATATAACTTGTAACTTATTTCTTCATCAACCACTAATTTAGCCAACTTATTCATTAATACAAAAAATTTGTGGAACTTGAAGAGTTGTATTTGAAGAATTACGCAAGAAACAGAAGATAAGAAACTAGCTGCTTTTCTTATTATTTTCGTTGTACAAGGACAGTGTATATATACACAACCACAGCCCCTGCCTAACAGTTTCTGGCTTAGTCTTCTACTTTAGATGCTATTCTATACAATGACTACATGGACTTAGTATATACTTATGACTCTAGTGGCTAACCCTTATCACTAAGATCCTGACTGGTATCTCTATCATCCCCCCGCAAGCTGGAGGTGGGTAGGTGCACAACGCCAAGCTTGGTCCGCAAGAATCGAAAATGAGCTTTTGCAAGTGGTTTGGTGAACACATCAGCAACTTGGAGTTGTGAAGGAACGAACTTTGTGGCCATGGCACCTTGGACAACCTTTTCCCTCACAAAGTGGTAATCAAGCTCAATGCGTTTTGTACGAGCATGGAGGATGGGTTCTTGGTCAAGTGCATTGCGGAAGTATTATCAGTGTAAAGGAGAGGAGGACTGGGCAAGGAAATGCCAATGTCTCTGAGTATGTATGTGATCCATATTAGCTCGGCAGCCAAGGACGCCAATGATCTATACTCTGCTTCAGCGCTCGATTTTAACACAGTAGTCTGTTTCTTAGAAGCCCACGAGACGCAATTCGAACCTAGAAATACACATAACCCCGTCGTTGATCTCCGCGTGATAGGACAACCACCCCAATCCGAGTCAGAAAAACTGACTAGATTGCCTTAACCCTAGTGAGCATTTTGTGAGAGTTAGACGGGCTAGGTGGCCGAGAGAAGGTAGATGGACGAGGCGGGACAACTGGTATAGGTTGTGATGGTGAGTGTGGCAGTGGAGGAAGATCCACAACGAGATTAGAGCCTTCAAGCTGCGATGGTTCACTGATTGGTGATATATGAAATGTTGGACTTGAATCTAGAGAATCATGTATGGGGGATAGAGGACTTGGTGGTGCAATGTCATGGTCTGCTTGCTGGTTGTTTGAAGGATCTGTGAGCACTAGTTGCGGACTGTTTTCGGGAGTTTCATCAAGCAATTGTGGTGTAGCAGCAGCATGCACGGCAGATTCCTCATCTAAGAGGTGAATAGCTTCCGTTTGGACCGATTGTGGTGTATCAACCTCCTTGTATGTGAAGAAATTTGGATATATCTACATCAACATTAGGACTAGAGCACACATATGGTAGATTAGACTCATCAAAAATGACATGCCTGTAAATATAAACCCGCTTAGATTCAGGGTGATAGCATTTGTAACCTTTGTGAAGATGACTATAACCAATAAAGATACAAGGAAATGTTTTTGGTTGAAATCTGTCCTTCTTGTAACCTTTGAAATTGGGAAAACACCTACAACCAAAAACTTTCGATGTATTGTAGTGAGGTGCTTGACCGAATAACTTTGTGAAGGGAGACGCCATTTCAAAGTTGATGTAGGCATTCTATTGATCAAGAACACTGCAGTCATAAAGGCTTCAACCCAAAGAAACATCGGCAAATTAGCATTGAAAACCAAAGTTAAGCCGGTTTCAACAATATGTCTATGTTTCCGTTCTACCACTCCATTTTGTTCTGGAGTGTGAGGACAGGAAATGTACCTTTTTATACATATTGACCCCAGTGACTTGTAAATTCAAGACTATTAAACTCTCTTCCACCGTCACACTGAAAGGTCTTAACTTTCTTAGAAAAATGATTTTCCACCAATTTATGAAAAGTCACGAAGCTAGCAAAAAAATCAGATTTCTTCTTTAAGGGATAAATCCAAGTGAATCTGGTACAATCATCAACAAAATGGACATAGTATCGAATTTCTTGAGAAGACGCAACAAGAGCTGGTCCCCATAGGTCACTATGTATTTTTGCTAAAAGTTCAGACTCTCTTTTATTTGATGCTTCGAAAGGTAATTTACAATTCTTCCCGATTTGACAACTAGTGCATATGGAGGAAATTTTATTCCAGCCACTAACATCAATCAAACTATTGCTATGCAAGAATTTAAGAGTTCTAGGATGTGGGTGTCCTAATCTCTGGTGCCAAATTGAGTCCGAAATCCTCTCTGTCCTTGTAGTTGTTAAAGCTTCGTCTAGTCCTCACTCCAAAGTATATAAGTCATCTAGTTTATTCCCCTTTGCCAAATTTTTTCCTGTTTTCTTGTCCTTAACAATAAACCACTGTTGGTAAATTTCAAGGAACAAGTATTGTCTGTTACAAGTTTGTTAACAGAAACGAGATTTTTCTTGAGATTAGGCACAACAAACACACTTTTGAGATGCAAATCTCTTCCAACACTTGTGTCTCCTATGTGTGTAATTTTAAGTTCATCATCATTTCCTACCATTACAGAGTCGATACCTCTAAAGAGAGACGGATTTTTAAGAATACCTGTTGTGTGAACCATATGATTGGTAGCTCCTGAGTCCATATACAAATTATTATCAGAGTGATCATTGAAACTCATTGATGCAAGTGCTTGTGGGACTTCTTGTTGTGCTTGATAGGAATAATCCCACCTATAATAGCAAGAGAGCGCACTATGATTATTTCTTCCACAAATCTGGAAAGCATTTGTTTTTGAACAATCTCTTGTTTGATTAGCTCCGCCTCCACTTCCATCATGAGGATCACTGAACTTCCGCTGGTTGTTGAATCCTTTATTTCCTCTTCCTCATTGGTTTCCCCTACCTCTATAGTAATTTCCTCGACCTCGACCTTGTGATGTTTGAGCCACAAAGGTCGTTGTCGAATTTATATGAGGCTGTTGAACATCATCTACATCTTCCCTCATTTCAAATCCTCTAAGGGTGGTCACAAATCGATTGAAGGTAGGATATGGTGGTTTCCCTAACATCATAGTGCGAAGGGTCTTGTATTTGCTTCCAAGGCCTCTAGCAAAGTTAATTACTTTACTATTTCATCCAATGGTTTGTGTATAGGCATAAGACTATCACAAATTCCTTTAAACTCCTTGATGTATTCGTCTATGGATTTTGTTCCAGGTTTCATGGTTTGAAGTTGTTGCTTCAACTGAAATTCCTTGTCTTTGCTAGCTTATAGGTAGGTATCCTCAAGACACGGTCATAGTTGTTTTGCGGTTGCGCACTCGATAATGAGAAACATCGACTCTTCTGTCATTGTACCGGAGAGCCAACTTCTAACTAGAACATACGTTCTTCCCAATCTATGAACTTAGGGTTAGGGAACGGGTCTCCTGTTGCGTTTTCGATAGTTTCGGATGGTGCTTCATCTTTTATGATGGCATTAACTTTCAAGGTTTGCATGAGTTAAAGGGTCTATGTCCTCCAAACAAGGTAATTTGATGATTTTAGTTTAATGGGCCAGATGGTAATGAGTTGATAGATTGAGGACGGTGAAAGGCCTAAACTAGAGCTCGAGGATGCAGTGATGGCTGGTTTTTCACGAGGGAGAGGCTTCAGGATCGTTCTTTCTAGTCAGTTGATCCTAAGCTCTAATACCATGAAGAATTATGCAAGAAACAGAAGATAAGAAACTGGCTGCTTTTCTTATTATTTTTCTAACTGGATGCTTTTTTTATTATTTTCCTTGTACAAGGACAGTATATATACACAACCATAGCCCCTAGAGTCCTAACAGTTTTTGGCTTAGTCTTCTACGTTAGATGCTATTATATACAATGACTACATGGATTTAGAACATGCTTAGGACTCTAGTGGCTAACCCTTATCACTAAGATGCTGACTAGTATCTCTATCAGCATTAAGTAATTAAATGACTACTTTAATTAGTAGATATGTGGAAGGGAAGCCCGAAAAACACAAAGAAAGAACAATTTAAAGGCTGGAAGTGGCTTCCATTTTCCTTAAGAATGCTTTTACGTTAGTAAGTTTTTTTCTTCAATTTTTCATTTTCGTCGTCTTTTTAACTTGGCTTAACTCATCGACAGACCCCTGAACTTGTCCATTTATTCCATTTAGACCCCCCAACAGAGCATAATACCATCTGAACCCTCCAATATCACTAATACTGCGTCACTTGGACACGCTGGGCCAGCTTGGCACATCGCGTGAAGCTTAGTCTAAACAGACGCGTGAAGTAGCTAAATATTGCTGACCCACACCAACGGTAATAAGCCCCCAATGGCAATAATATGGATCCCACACCAAATAAATATTTGACCCCTTTCATCATCTTCCCCAATTCACTTCTTCAACCCTAATTACTCCATAGCCATTTTTTCTCTAAGATTCTTATTTTCCAGTCAAATTAAGCATTTTTTGCACAAATTTTTTCCACTCTCTCTCTCTCTCTCTCCCCTTTGCTTTGAACTATAATCTTGCTTCAACAATGGCAAAAAATTCAAGAGTCAAGTTTTGCCGATGTGGGCGTATTTGCAAATTGAAGTTTCATGGAGTCCAAATAATCCAGGAAGGAGGTTTTTTTTGTGCACAACTGATGAGGTGGTGTATTTTATTATTTGTGAATTTTTCATTACTTTCTTTTATACTTCATTTTTCCCCGTAATTGATTCAAAAAGTTTCTTGCTTATTTTTTGAAGGCTAAAGACGGATGTAATTACTTCAATTGGTACGAACAAAGGCATCCCGAGCCAGCTTGTAAAGTCATCTATGGGTTGTTGAAGAGGGTTAAAGATTTTGAGGAAACTAAGGCTCGTTCAAGAAGAATTAGGAAGATGGTGGTGTTTGGTCTAGCATTGGTGTTTGCTATTTGGTTCCATTTTGTGTATTGTACTTGATGAAGTTTAGTTCTACTAGGTTAAATTGCACTGTATATCACTGTTTTAGGTAGTATATTATGGTTTAGGTTGTTCTCAAAGTTGGCCAAATTTTGTGGTTTTGTGTAATGTATATGGCCACACTTTTATGAATGGAATGAATATGAATATATTGTGTTTTGGCTAGAAATTCTTGTGTTCCTGCATTCATTTGGTCCTATATTGCATGCAAAAAAGAAATTGTCAAACTGTTGCAAAACTTAAATTGGTGTAAACTGGTGCAAAGCTGGTGTAAAACTGGTGCAATACTTAACAGAAGTTCATTCATAACTGGTACAAAACTTAATTGGTGCAATACTAAACCAAAACTGGTTCAAAAACATAACCGAAACTGGTGCAAATACTTTGCCAAAACTGGTGCAAGACTTAACACAAAACTGGTGCAAATACTTAACCAAAACTGGTGCAAGACTTTAACACAATAAACTTAACACAAATACATCTTCATTCATTCATTAACTGGTGCAGAAGTTCCCAAAAAACTGACATCAAAGTACTTCTTGGACTTACACATAACTGCCAACAGGTTTCAAAAATACATAAAAATTCAAGTTGTCACACAACAACCTTGCAAAAACATCTAAACATGACTAGTCTGATCCAAACAATACCAAATTAGAAATAACAAGAACTAAACTTAACACAACTAAACTTAACAACAACTACATCTTCTTGCTTGTTGAAGAGCTGGCTGGTGTTGGTTGGGTAGAAGCCTTTTTGTTGAGGGTGTTTCTCCTATTTATAGCTTGCTGCTGTAGCTGTGACAGCTTTTTTGCCTCTGAACTTCAGACCAGGAGGTTCAAATCCAAGGTCAATGTTTACTGCACTTGTGTCCTTCATAGACCTTCCATGACTCACAACTCTCTCACTTGAACTACCAGGCTGCAATTGACATTAAAAACTATTAGATTAACTTAACAAAATGCTATAAATGATTTCTAGATTGGAATTGTAAAACTTGAATCCTAACATTAATGACAGTCCTTCTAGTTCTGGGGTTTACATAACATCCAAATCCTGCATTTTTAGGATGCTTTCTTGTAGAGCTTGATTCAGCAGTTTCTCTACCTCTTTTCAACCCAGCTCTAACAGGAGTTGGAGGAGGTGCATTAGGAAATAATCCTCTCTCCCTTCCCCTGCCTCTGCCCCTACCCCTGCCCCTACCCATGCCCCCGGTTGCACTAGATGGACCAGCTTCTTGACCACCAAAAATAGCCCCTGTTTGACTACATTGAGTTGCTGTCTTAGCTTAACTTGAAGATTCTCCTCTTACACCCTAGAAATAAAATCAAATGCCAAATGTTAGAAAAATACAACAATGATATAGTATTAAATCTAAAAGTGTAAATCACATCAGACCCTTGTTACTGGACAAGACTTTTTGTTATGGCCTAGTTGGTGACATGTTGAACATGTCATCTTCACACCCCTTCTGGACAGCTTGCCATACTTTTTTTAGGCTCATCTTTGTCCTGTCTTCTCTTTTTCTTAGGTCTACCAGGTATTACTTTTGGTGATGGAGGCTCAATCTTCATGTTATTAGTCTCAAGCCACATCTTCATGTTGGGGAGTGGGTCAAGAAAGTATGAGTATGCCTTTAGAAATGTCTCCTTTCTATACCAATGGTCCACATGATTATATGGTTCATCACCTAGATGATAGTATGCACATATTGTATATTGGTAGGGGATTTCTCTTAACTGCCATGTTCTACAAGTGCATGTTTTGTTCCTTAAGTGTACAATGAACCTATAATCATATTCCTTAATCTCAAACCCTTCTAGCCCATTCCACAAAACATAGCATTTGTTTGATAGTTTCTTGTTTTCTTCCAACATCACCCTTGCCATAGGTGAAATATCAGTTATCCATGTCTCAACAAATTTTCTCATTTCAACATGCCTAGTCATTACTTTTTGTCTAATCTCATCTAGCATGTTAATGATAGACTTGTGCCTAGATGCTAGTATCCAAGAATTAAAAGTCTCACACATATTGTTTTCAACTACCTCACACTTAGAATGTTCCCTAAAAAAGGCTCTACACCAATGTTCTTTATTAAACTTCAATAAATCTTCACATGTGTCTTTTCCTATTTTATCTAAGTTTGCAAGTTCTTCTTTTAACTTTACCTCAATGGAAGCTTTAGAGACCCTCCAGAACTGTTTTCTTCTTTCTTCACCTCTCTATTCTTTCTGCCAATTTGCCCATATATGCCTAGTGCACTTCCTATGCCCAGCATTTGGTAAGATATCACAAAGTGTGCTCAGCAATCCCTAAAATACAAAACAGAAATTTCAGTTAATCAAAAACAGAAAAAACAAAAATTTAAGTTAATCAGAAACAGTCAAGTATTACCTTTTGCATATCTGACATTCTTTGTTAGTCCATCTCCAAGTCCAAGTCCCAAACCATTGATTAGGTTTTGAATAAACCATGTCCATGACTATTTTGACTCATTGTCAATCACAGCCCAAGCAATGGGATATATCTGCTAATTCCCATTTTTTCCCACAGCCACTAGAAGTTCACCCTGACATGCACCTTTCAGGAAACACCCATCAAAACCAATGATTTTCCTACATCCCTCTAACCAACCCCTTTTCAGTGCATCAAAGCAAACATAAAAGTACTTAAACAAACTCACACCAGGCTGACTTTCTCTGACTGTTTTAACTATACAAGTGTTGCCAGGATTACTCAACACAATCTGTTCAGCATAATCACAAAGCCTTTCAAACTCCATCCTCCAGTCCCCCATAAACTTATTAAGCACTATTTGTTTTTCCCTATAACATAGAGTTCTACCCACATACAACCCTAGTTTTTCCCTAACCAAGTCCTGAATTTCCCAGATTCTAATATAAGGTTGAGAAGTGATCCTTTCTCTAAATTTGTTGGATATAAACTTAGCATTGCACATCTTATTCTTGTTAAGTATAGTGAACTTATGAATTGGATGATAAGTTTTTACGATAAAATCCCCAAAATTTCTATCAACACTAGCATACGACCTCCAATCACAAATCTTAGACTTACACCTACACTTCACGTGCTTCCTATCATTTTGTTTAAGTTTCAACCGAACATGATATTCAACGGCATAATTAGCTACTGCCTCCCTAAACACTTCAACACTTTCAAACACCATGCCTAGCTCAAAAATGCTTACAACACAATCTGGATCATACTTTAATTTGTTGCTCTTCCTTCTACTTGGCAAGTCAACACTAGGTTCAACATCCACATCCAACTCACCATCAGTATCTTCACTATACTCATCAGCAGAACTATCAATAAACTGCTCATCCCCTGCTAAGTAGCCAAAATATTTGGAAGCCTTGTTCGTTCCAATATCTTCAAAACCCCTACCTAATTTTCCCTCACCTAGAGGTACCTCAGCAGTAACAGTTGGTTCTTTTCTTTTTGGTTTTGGCTTTGGCTTCTTCAATTTAGTTCTCCTTCCATTCCTCAAAGAAATCAACTCTTCATCAGCTTCACTATCTTCTTCATCATGTATTTTGTCCAGATCTGACTCACTACTAACCAGAAATGAGTCCCCATCATAAAAATCAGATTCAGCAACCTCTTCACCATCAATAACATATTCAACATTAGATTTAGCAGCTTGTTCCCTCTCTACACCACTTACCGGAACTTCAACATCAGGAATATTGCTTTCATCTTCAATAGTAGCCTCTTGTCTCTCTTTAGGCACTTCAATATTTTCTCCAAACCCAGTATTTATATTGCTGACATTTGTTGGCCTAGATGCAATATTTACTTTATTTTCATCTAACTCTAGCCCACAAATAAGACTAGTAGGGCCCACTTCTTCCACCACCTCAGGGGTTTCACACACATGCTCAATATAGAAATGCAGCTCATCACCATTTTCCAAGTCACTCACAAGTTTTGTCAATTCTTTATCAGTATTCACTTGGACAAATGTTTTACTTATCAAGTTTTTATAAAAGAAACCACCCACTACATTATATCCAAACCTTTTAGTATAATACAATAGCTCAAATAAAGAGAAGTGGTCCTTATCAATATCAGCTATCTCAACATCCTTTTCATCTATATAGTTAGGGATACGGTCCATTGTAAAGTTACTACCATGGTGAAAATGAACCTCAATAATTTCTGACATATCTTCTTTTTAAGATTCCCAATCGATTACAAAAAAGCCCTAATTTTTGCTCAAAATAACAAGAATACCAAGCACTATATTTTTTTGACAATAATAAAGTCTAAAGCACAAAAGTTACCTTTTCAACAAATGAAATGTGTAGCAAAATAACTTTGAACCCTTCAGCAAAACACCAATAGATTGAAACATTCAATCAAGCCAACAAAATATACGACAATAAGAACTTAGGGTTTAGTGTGGGGGGAATTAACATTTGGATGTGTTAAAATTGGGTGGAGTTGAAAATGTTGTCGGAAAATCTTCAGATGATCGATGAAATTAAGGTTGGGTTTAGGTTGAAATGGTTTTGGGAATATGATCGGGTGCGTCTGAAGTAAATGGATATGTAAAAGGGGTTAAATGGGAAGAATGGTCTATGTGGCAAAGTAAAAAGACGTGGCAAAATTTAAATGGAGGGCTTATACACGTTGGCAGCTCGTAACTGCACGCGAAATTTATTAGTTCACTAGTTGGCCCGACGTGTCCAAGTGGCACAGTATTAGTGGTATTGGAGGGTTCAGATGGTATTATGCTCTATTGGGGGGTCTAAATGGAATAAATGGACAAGTTCAGGGGTCTATCGATGCGTTAAGCCTTTTAGCTTTGTATTTCTTTTGCTTTCCTTTCTTTTCTAACGAAGAAAAATTTGCAGGATTCCGTTGGAAAGGAATGCTATTGTGTATCCAATTGCGCATTAAAACATAAACAGAAAGACATCAAAAACTCAAGAAGAAATTTGTCCGGAAGTTATACATAGCATGGCTATAAACAAAATCTGAAAGCCTGACTCAAGAAAAAAGTCTGGGAATTTACGAAGGTCCTATGCCAATAATAGTATGTATATATTATATTTTATGGACTGAAAAAAGCGAAAGATCTAAGAAATTGGTGACTTTTGTTTTCTTCATATAGCAAAATTTTACTTATGATAATACTATTACATTAGAAGTCATGGCTTGCAAATCTCATGGGACTTCTAATTTTTTTTATTTTTTATTTTTGCTTTCATATCAAAATATATATAAAAAAAAAATTAAAAAAAAAAAAAAAAAACCTACGTGTAACTTACTAAATTTTGATGTTCATCTGCGTAGGTTAAGACGATATTCAATCATCAAATAATCGCTATCTTCAATTCCCACTACTTTCAAACTTTACATATGATAAAGAGCACTATTTCAACTTGTGCCGTGTTGCTATTGGAGATTCTTGAGCATCAGGAGAGGGAGTAGGTTGGTCAGAAGGCCGACTTTAGGATTGACACTAATTGAGTCATTCTTGTAGTATATTATGATGATTACAACTTTTTTCTTAGATGAAGAGATCAGCAATATATGCTATCCAATATATAACTGTTTACTACCAAAAAGTGTTGTTATTTAAGTATTTGGTGGATAGTTGTTTTCAAAAATTCATTGCTTGTAATTTTTAGTAATGTTTAGTAGATATGTAGTTTTATGAAATTTATTATAACTGTGTATATGCAAATTTAGAGCGTTGATATTAATTTTTACCAGTTGATTAATTGGACTTAAAAGAATATAACAAAATAGAAATAGTTGCCAAAATGCTTTAGAAAATTATAGCCGAAAAGCTTCGGAAGTTTCACAATAGGTATAATTGAAGTTTCACAATAGGTATAATTGATTCCTCCTTTCCTTTTTTCTTCAGCCAAAAAATGATTACTGAAAAATTCAAAAATATTAAATGAGATACAATAATTAATTTTTGATATGCAATAAATTTTATTTTAAACGCAAACACTTTAGAAGCGAAGTATACACGTGCAAAGCACGTGTCCGAAAACTAGAATTAATAATATGTACATATTAATAAAATTTTAAGACAATACAGAATTTTGACTAAAATTGTTGGATTATCTCAAATCCTTTCCTTTTATGCTATCTCTATCCCTGATAAAAAATCTCGACTTCAAACCAAGAAAAAAAAAAAATCTTTAACAAGGAGTACTTCCGTTTTAATTCGCTTACACAACACAAATTCAAAATAAAGGGAACAACTACCAAACTTCAAATTAAAAAACAGATAAAAACGAATTACCACCCCTAAAAGAAAGAAAGTCCAGTATGAATATTCATTCCGCTAGAGCAAAGAGAGTGATTAGAAAGAAGAAAAAGGCCCAAGAAGCCAAAATACACCCAAAAAAGAAGAAGAAGGGACCAAACAAGGTGGAAGAAAATAAGGAAAAAAGAAATATTTTGTTGTTTACTGCCAAAAAGTACTGGTGTTATTTATGTATTTGGAGGATAGCTGTTTTCAAGAAATTCATCCCTTGTAATTTTTAGTAATGTTTACTAGACTTCTGGTTTTATGAAATTTATTACAACTGTGTATATGCAAACTTAGAGCGTTGATAGTATTTTTTTACCAGTTAGATTAATTGGACTTAAAAGAATATAAAAATAATAGAAATTGTTGCTAAAATGCTTAAGAAAATTATAACCAAAAAAGCTTCGGAAGTCTTCACAGTAGGGATAATTGGTTCTTTTTTTTTTTCTTTTTGGTAAATTAATGATTTTATTTAAACCAAAGTGCAAATTACAAAACCAAACAGTCCGAACTCTGTTTCTCAGTAAATACAAAGGACCATGACTCAACCTTCTTAAGGAGCCTAGCTATGACCATTACATTTCTAGACAGTACCATTACACCAACTAATCACATACAAATAACCTGCTAGTACTAGACTATGCTACTACATATGCCGTACAAAACAGAGAAAAGAGCAAAATCAGTAGTGAAAGCTGCATCTCACAGCAGCTTCAAGGGACGGTATTGTCTTTGGGATAGCCAGTCTTGCCATTTCTTCAAATTCTTACCTTTGATGTGGATAGAGAAAGCAATTTCCCTGCATATCTTGTCAGCCATGTAGTGACCATTCTGGAATCTGATCCGGTTGCTTTCTCTCCACACAGTAGCTACAAATATGACAAAGGTGTAGTTTATAATGGCTCTCAATCCAAATTTCCTTCTTGCCCAGTTTGCTACCCATTTTGTCTCTTCATGCCAGTTGCCAATAGGTCTTTGAACCCCAATCCAAGTAAGAAGCCTTTGCCATAGTGTTTTTATAATTCAGCGGTCCAAAAATAAGTGTTGGAGTGTTTCATCAGCACCATCATAGAATACACATGTTGGGGGTACTTGTATACCAATCTTGAGCGGCCTATCTCTACTGTAGCCAACCTCCCTCATAGGGCTAACCAAACTATGAAGTTGTGTCTAGGATGAACATTGGGATGCATAGTTATACTCTTCCAGGGCATCTTGGGAAGGGATGGGATCATAGACACATACATCTTTTTTTATAGAGAAGTTTGAATGATTGAGCACTGAGTCAAACCTGCTTTGCAGATCACCCTGCAAGTTTACTGCTTGCATTATGAATTGCCTAGCTTCCAGTATTTTCCTAACCACCCAAGTAGAATTACTTGGGATGGTGCAGTCTTTTACTAATTTGTTCTTTATGTAGTATACGTGAACCTATTCTAATCCAAAGGTAGTCCTTCTTCTCAGAGATAGCCCACAACTGCTTTAGGATTGCAGCTTTGTTCCAGAAGCATAAGTTTATGACATTTTGCCCCCCTGCTGCCTTTAGTGAGCAGGTTTTAGCCCAGGAGATTAGACCTTTTTTAGATGTAGCATCACCACCAGTCCACAGAAAAGATCTGCACAAACTATCAATCGTATTCATAATTCTCTTAGGTAGGATAAAGATTTGTGCCCAATAGGTTTGGAGGCCAAAGATTACTGATTTAATCAGCTGCAATCTCCCAGCATAGGATAATAGTTTTGTTGACCAACAAGTTATTCTAGCAGTGATTTTCTCTACCAAAGGCAAGCATTGAGGGACTGTTAGTTTCTTAGATGAGAGTGGCACCCCCATATATTTGAAAGGCAGGGAACCTTCACAAAAGCCCAAAGTAGATAGAATCTCCTGCTTCAGAATATCTTTGACCCCAGTCATATAAATTGAGCTTTTGTTCACATTTGCTTGTAAACCAGATGCTGCTGAAAATTTGTGGAAAGCTGCTTGGAGTAGCTTTATGGCCTGAATATCTGCTTTGCAAAACATCAGCAAAGCAGATATGCATCATCCCCAGCTTTTTACACCTTGGATGGAATAGAAAGTTCTTATTTGCAGCCACCACATTTAATTCTCTTTGCAAGTACTCCATTGCTATGAAAAATAGATAGGGTGACATGGGGTCACCCTGCCTAATACCTCTCTTTCCAGGATATGGTGTGGTAAAGCCTCCGTTCAGTACTAAAGAATATTACATAGAAGATATGCACTCCATAACCCATTGAATGAACCTATAAGGGAAACCCAAGTTAGTTAACATACTCTTTAGGAAGCACCATTCAATGGAGTCATAAGCTTTGATAAGATCAACTTTCAAGACACATCTAGGGGAGGGGACCTTCCTCGTATACCACTTGAATAATTCATGGATGAATAAGATGTTATCTATGATGCTTCTGCCTCCTATAAAGGTTGATTGAGAGGTGCTGATAATGGAGCCAATCACTTCCTTTATTTTGTTGGTCAGGACTTTTGTGATGATGATTTTATAGATAGAAGTGCAGTAGACAATTGGCCTGTAATCCTTTACCTCAGTTGCAAAAGAACTTTTTGGCACAAGTGTGACTGTTGTGCAACTGAATGGTTTAAGCATCTTACCGGTATAGAAAAACTCCTTCACGGCCTTGAGAACATTCTGACTAACAATGTCCCAATGTTTAGTAAAGAACTCTATTGGAAAGCCATCAACACCAGGAGCCTTGTCATGTGGCATTTCTTTCATGGCACTAATAATCTCTTGATTTGTAACAGGCTGAATGAGAGATTGCCTTTGTTCATTAGTAAGGCAAGGGCTTTTTTTTTTTGTAACCTCTGCATCTGGACAGGGTATGGTTTCAGCAGCAGTGCCTACTAAACTAGTGTAGAAGGAGATGAATTCCTTTTTCACTAGTAGAGGGTCAGTGATCTTTGCACCAGCTGCATCATAATGGAAGCAATATTGTTCCTGCTGGCTCTGATCGTACATTGTGCATAAAAATACTTTGAGTTAGAATCCCCATTTGCTATCCAGCAGGCCCTAGACTTCTACTTAAGAGTTGATACTTCTACATTGCTCCATTTGTTTATTTCTAATAACTGCATTGTCTCATCATCAGTATAGTTCTGGTTCAAAGGGTCTGATGACAGTCTTTCCTGAGTGATCTCATTGGACTGCCTGGCTTGGCTAAGTTTCTGTGCATAAGAGGCTAGGTAGGAGTTAAGATCTCTCAAATTGTCCTTTAGATGTCTAAGCTTCTGGTTCAGCTTGAACATGTGTGTTCCACCAAAGTTTTGGGCCCACGAAGTGCTTAGAATCCCTTTGAAGTCAGGATGTTGCATAATAGTCATGAACAATTTAAATGGTTTGGGATGCAAATTCAATTGGGGCCTGTACTGTATGAATATAGGAGAATGTCTGAGACTCCTGGATTTAAATAGTCAGCTTCCACATGCCCATAGAGTTGAATGCATGTTAAATTGCCCAGTACCCAGTCTATTTTTGTGTAGACTCTATCATTGTTCTACTGCTTGTTACAAAAGGTGAAGTGTCACCCTTCTGCCTTAGTGGTGTAAGTTGAAGAATATCAACACAATCTCTGAATTCTTGTGTTTTTCTTTGGTGTGACTGGGGACCCAAGTCTATCTTCAGAGGAGAGAATTGCATTGAAGTCACTTGCAAGCAGCCAAGCATCTTGTATAGTTGATCCCACCTGTCTCAAGTCAGACCATAAGTTGGTTCTTTCCTGAGCTTCATTCTTAGCATAAGCAACAGTAAGGAAAATGGAAAAAGATGTAGTTAAGTTGTCTATCTGACAGTGTATGAATTGCTCTTTCATCAGTAGCACATTAACTTGTATATGAGGTTTCTAGAAAAGCCAAATTCTACAATTGGGAGGCATGGGGGTAGTTACAGTAAGGGCTCCACCCCCTGTGCTACTTTCCTGAGTATGCCGTGAGCTTTATTCTCCTTGACTCTAGTTTCCAAACATCCAAATACCTCCACTCTATGCTTTTGCAGAAAAGTTTCAACTCTTTCTGCTTTAGGGGCTGATTTAGGCCCCTAATATTCTGTGTAGAAATGATCATGGGGGATCATGAGAAATCCCAAGGTCTTCAGGTTGTCCAGATACATCATTTATGGACCTATCCTAAAGATTAGCAAAGCTATTACTAGTTGGAATCACAGTTGTTTACACCATCTGAGCAAAAGCATTAGCTTGAGATTTTGGACTACTTTGGGATTCAGCTACACACTTCTCCTTGTTATGTATAGTTGGTTCTTGTGTATGTAGATCATCAGCGAGGTTAGGAGCAGTATCATTTTGGGGCTCAGGGCCACTCTTCTTTGCTATCCAGTCTTGCCTAAACTGTCTCATTCTTCTCCTATTTCTCCTTCTTCTTCTAGAGGCTGCCTCATAGTCATCTTGTTTGATCTCCTCTCCTCCCACCCAACAATCCTCTAGTGTGTGACTAAATCTCATACAATTTGTATAGAACTTAGGTCGCCAATCATAATCAACAACTTGATTTATGATGCCTGAGGGGGTAGTTATCTCAATTGATTCCACAAAAGGTCGACCAACGGTGCTTGCAATCTTAGTACGTGCTTCAATAGACCAATACCTTATCGGCAACCCAGGAAAAGTCACCCATAATGGAATAGTTGTCAAGCAGTCAGGGTTGAACTCAAAATCAATTTGCCAATTATGCACAATGAAGGGCTTGTTGTGGAAAGAATAAGGTCCTCCTATCAAAACTCTATCACAATCTTCATGGTTTACAAATCGAAATATGAAATAGCCCAAGGCATGTGCAAGCACTTGGGGTTTTTGCTCAAAGGAACAGGCATGCGAAATATAACTCTCTATCGTTTTCATACAAGGAGTATCACCCACGACAAATCCAATTAGAGCATTTTTCCAGTAATTAATTTGGGATTTCACATTATCCTCCATAATCGTAACACACAATTTACCCTGTTTCATGTAAGATGCCCAAGTTTAGGGTTTTACCTCTCTGAGCTAGCCGATTTGCATGAAAGTCCTTCTTCCCCGATGGAGTAGGATGTGCCGAAGTAGTTGCTTCAGAAAATTGAAGTCGACGAGCCGCCGGTGAGGTATCAGAATCTTCAAATCCATGTAGGTGAATCGAGTTTTGCGAATCAGTATCATCATCCCCAACCTCAATTTCCTCTGGTATAGGCTGAAATTGAGACGGTAGAAAGCTTCCAAAGGTTACCGAAGGTAGTCTATAGCTTGAGTCGTCCGCCAGCGTCACAATCTTCGTCGGTGTAGCAGGGGTGGTCTTTGTGCGAGCCATTTTTTACCGAACAGTGCACGTTAGCGAGCCTTGCTTAACGTGCGTTGAGAGCTAAAAAAAGCATCCTGAGTCCTCTTCCTAGGGATTCTTCCTTTCCTTTTTTCGTCATATACGTTTACAAACAAAAAATGATTACTGAAAAATTCAAAAATATTAAATGAGATAAAATAATTAATTTTTGATATGCAATAAATTTTACTTTAAACGCAAACACTTCAGAATATGTATGCAGTTTAGGTGATAATTTTTTCTTCTACATGTTAAGTAATAAGAAGCTAAGTATACAAGTGCAAAGCACGTGTCCAAAAACTAGAATTAATAATATTGCACATATTAATGAAGAGGTGAAACTTTGTCTATGGTAACAGCATAACTATTAGCCCCTTTTTTTGTGCCCACGTGTCCGCACCTGTCCTACACTCTACTCTCCTCTTTCCCTATTATCCGCCGAGTTGCTTTTAATCCACGTGTGAAAAAATGCTTATTTTTCTCCAATTTTCTTCTCTCTGCATTTTAACAACAATTTGCTTACTTTGTTTTTGCTGCTAAGGAAAAAAAGGGGTCTTCAAGAAACGGATCCTCTTTCACAACTAAGTTTACCACCCGGGTTTCGGTTTTACTCGACTGATGAATAGCTTTTAGTTCAATATTTGTGCCACAAAGTTGCTGGTCATGATTTCTCTCTACAAATCATTGGTGATATTGATTTATACAAATTTGATCCTTGGGTTCTTCCAAGTAATTGAAAAATAAATGAAGTTACGTCTAAGACATAAGAATATTTGAAAAAGTAAATATTTTAAAAGGCCACTTAATTATGAGAAATTACGTAGCAAAGTCATCCAATTTTGTTTTGTATCAATAAAACAACTTTAAAATATATGTGCAGTTTAGGTAATAATTTTTTCTGCTACAAGTGAGTAATCAGAAGCTAAGTCCAAGACCTAAAATTAATAATATGCACATATTAACTAAAATTAATAATATGCACATATTAATAAAATTTTAAGACCATACAAAATTTTGACTAAAATTGTTGGATTATATATGTCAAATCCGTTCCTTTTATGCTATCTCTATGCCTTATCAAATATCTCGACTTCAAACCATGAAAATAAAAAATCTTTAACAAGGCATGCTTGCCCTTTAATTCGCTTACACAACAGAAATTCAAAATAATCGGAATAACTGCCAAACTTCGACTAAGAAAAACAAATGAAAAATATTACGACTGGAGAGTGATTAGAAAGAACAAAAAACCCAAGAAGCCATATTACACCCAAAAAAGAAGAAGAAGAAGGGACCAAAAAAGGTGGAAGAAAATAAGGAAAAAAGAAAAAGAAAGAATAAGGACGTGCCACTCAATTGTGACACCGTTACAACACCTTTTGTCTGCACTCGTTTTCCCCATTCCCTTCTAATGAAAACAAACATCACCCAACTCCAAAACGCCAACTCCTTTTCCTGTGTTCACGTGTTCGCACGTGTCCTACACCCTACTCTCCTTTTTCCCTATTCTTTGCTGACGGGTTTTTAATCCATGCGTGAAAAAATGCTTATTTTTCTTCTTTTTTTTTTTTTCGATGTAAGTTTCATTTTATAGTTAAAAATATTTGATGGTTAAAAGAGGAAAAAAAGGAAATTCAACAAATACCTTATTAAGTCACCGAGTCGTCCTGCCATGTGCAAGTCATGTGCTTCTATATCACTTAACAGTCTAGAACAATATGGAGAATTTTGTCCGGAAGGATAATGACGCTGTGAAAATTTGTCTATGATAACAATGTTAACTATTAGCCCCTTTACTTGTGCCCACGTGTCCGCACATGTCCGACACTCTACTATCCTTTTTCCCTATTCTCTGCAGACGTGTTTTTAACACATGCGAGAAAAAATGCTTATTTTTCTCCTTTTTCGATGTAAGTTTTGTTTTATAGTTAAAATATTTGATGGATAAAAGATGAAAAAGGAAATCAACAAATACATTATTAAGTCACCGAGTCATCCTGCCACGTGCAAGCCACGTGTCTCTATATCAATTAAGCTTCTAGAACACTGCAGTGAAATTTTTTCCGCAAGGATAATGAAGCGGTGAAAGTTTTTCTATGGTGATAACATTAACTATGCGAAGCTTAATTAAAACCACGTCTAATAGTGTGTGAAGCAAGTTTTGAATATTTGATGGTTACAAGAGAAAAAAGGAATTCAACAAATACCTCATTAAGACATCGAGTCGTCCTGCCATGTGCCTCTACATCACGTAATTAAGCTTCTAGAAATCTGAGGTGAAATTTTGTTCGGAGAGATAATGAAACGGTAAATTTATCTATGGTAATAGCGTTAACTAAACGAAACTTAAAGCGAAAAAAAAAAGAAGAGAAAATAGGTGTCTTTCGCGTGTCGGTTAAAAACACATCTAATAATTTGTGAAGCAAATTTTGAATATTTGATGGTTAAAAGAGAAAAAAAGGAATTCAACAAATACCTTATTAAGTCACTGAGTTGTCCTGCCACGTGCAAGCCACGTGCCTCTATATCACTTAAGATTCTAGAACACTGCAGTGATCTTTTTTCTGGAGGGATAATGAAGTAGTGAAATTTTATCTGTGATAACATCGTTAACTATTAGCCCCTTTTCTTGTGCCCACATGTCCTACACTCTACTCTCTTTTTTCCCTATTCTCTACCGACGTGTTTTTAACCCACACGTGCAAAAATGCTTATTTCGCTTTAAGCTTCGTATAGTTAACGCTATCACCATAGAAAAAATTTCATCGCTTCATTATTTCTCGAATAAAATTTTACGGCAGTGTTGTAGAAGCTTAAGGGATATAGAGGCACGTGGCGGGACGACTAGGTGACTTGACGAGGTATTTGTTGCATTCCTTTTTTCCTCTTTTAACCATCAAATATTCGAAATTTACTTCACAAAATATTAGACGTTTTTTTAAGCCACACGTGAAAAACACCAATTTTCTTTACTTTTTTTTCACTTCAAGCTTCGTATAGTTAACGCTATCACCACACCGCTTCATTATCCCTCCAGAAAAAAATCACCATAGTGTTTTAGAAGCTTAAGTGACAGAATGACTCGGTGGCTTAATAAGATGTTTGTTGAATTCCTTTTTTCCTCTTTTAACCATCAGATATTCGAAATTTGCTTCATCAACTATAATTTGTTGCAAGAAATTTCACCAATGAAGAAAGTATAATTCACTCTCGGAACAAGAAATATATCTTAAGACTGAGTTCCAGACCATTAAAAATGACGATATATCAATTATTCTGTTACATTTTTTGAAAGCAAAAAGTTATCCATATTGAGTATTCATATTATTGAATTTTTTCATAGGTGGTGATGAATTTTTTCATAGGTGGTGATGAATTTATTTAGAATAGTTCGGGTCTTCTTCACCGTATGAATTAAAATTTTGAAGTTGAATTATGTCTAGAATTTATTTCTTCTCATGACATCAACATTAGAACCATTTAGTTCGTGATTACTCACTTTTAGGTTTTTATTTTATATTATTTAAGTAGATGTTCAGCTCTAAACGTGCGAGAATGATTTATTTACTTTCTGATGAAGTTTGACATTTTTTGCCAAATAACTTAGTTAAATTTAAAATTCATTTCTTACCATAAATCCAGGGGGTGGATTGATTGCATTAATACAGGTTCATACGAGCACAATAACTTTTGATTAAGTCTAGCTAGTACTTATATTAGGAAATTTATTACACACACACACTCTTACTTTTTTAATAACAACGACGATAATAATTTGATGACTAATTCAAAAATTATAAACTTCAAATTCTGCTATCATCTTCTTTGCATAATCTAAGCATGACCTATACATAATATTAGTTTTATCACTCAATTATCATTATATATTTTTAGTTTTTTTACTTCTCTAAACACTTAGATCCCGTTTGTCCATAGATACCAAAAAAATTCACTTTTTTTTTTGGAATTTTAGAGTTGGAGTTGTGTTTGGCCATAGTTTTTGAAATTGTAGTTTTTGGTGAAATGTAGTTGCAAAAAAGTAAAAAAAGTGAAAAAAATTTGAAAAATAAGTTTTTGAGTTTTTGATATTCCAGAATACAACTTCAAGTTGTATTCGGAATTTTCATGACCAAACGGTAATTCCGGAAAAGAGTGAAAAAAATTCCGAAAAAAAGTGAATAATTTTTATAGCCAAACGGGAGCTTAGTTATAATAAGTTCATTTTTTTAACGTAAATATCTAGTGTAGTAAAGTATATTTATTTAACGGAAAAGGGCCAAAATTACCCTTGAACTTTGAAAAATAGTTCATTCATACCCTTCGTTATCTTTAAGGCCCGATTATCTTACGGAGGTTATCTATGGAGTCAATTATACCCTTATTTGCCACGTGGCATCATCTAGCCTCTTCAAAATTATTTTACCCTCAAATAATTTTTTACTCACTAAAAAAAATCAATCCGACCCGAATTTTTTTTTTTTAAAAGCAAAAATAATACGTATAATTTTTCCAAAAAAAATATAAAAATAATTTATTAGCCGGAAAAAAAAAAAACGGGAGCTTAGTTATAATAAGTTCATTTTTTTAACGTAAATATCTAGTGTAGTAAAGTATATTTATTTAACCTCAAAAGTGTAACTCTTTTTCTCCCGTGCTATAGTTCATGCACTTTCACTCTCTTTTCACTTTGATAACAGCGAACCTTTTTCTACGTGTCAACTTTTAAAGCCATGGTGAGTATTTGTTGACCCATCGAAATGGACGACGGTACTTATCTCTAGTGATTTTTTTTTTTTTTTTTCATTTTTTTTGGCGGCGTGCCCTTCAAATGCATAGGTCTTTAATTTTTGCCCCTCAAACTGCTGACTTTTAATTTTTACTCTTCGCCTAAAACTCTTAGATTTCGGATTGAAATTTTCGCTCAGTCAAAAATTTTAAAAAATTTCGCCAGGCAGAATTTTATTTGTGAAATTCTGCCTTAGATGGCTGAAGAGTTTGTTAAGGCATAGTTTGCCTGCAATACTCTACCTTAAGGCAGAGTTTGCCCATCAGACATAATTTGCCTGCAAACTCTGCCTAAAGATAGAGTTTTGCAGGCACACTATGCCAGATGGGGCAGAATTTGCAGGTAACTTTTGCCTCGCGATTTTTTTTTTTTTTTAAATTTTAGCCTGAGCAGGGATTCAAACTCGAAATCCTGAAATTTTACATGAAAGACAAAAGTTAAATACTTTCATTTTGATGGATAAAAATTAAACACTACCCCAAAATAAGGGCATCATTACTCTGCCAATATAAACACCCACCATAGCTCACAATTCAAGAAAATCTTAGAAAAACAAATTTCAGAAACTTTAATTTTTCTCTCCAATTTTCCTCTCGCTCTCTCTGTGCATTTTAACAACAATTTGCTTACATTTTTTTTTATTTTTTTTTGCTGCTAAAGAAAAAAAAAAATGGGTCTTCAAGCAGGGCCATATCTAGCACAATAAGTTGGGAGTTCAATTGAAGTTTTGAAATATACATAAGGATTGAATTTATAAACTTATATATTTATTTTATTTTATGGGAGAAAACTTTAAATTTCATAAAATATGTTTTGTGATTATTTTAATATTTGGGGCATTTGAAAAAAAAATCAAAAATTTAATTAGATCTTTTATGACCGTGCAAAGAGCGAAGAAGTGCACTTAGTTGAAAAATAAAGGAAGTTATATTTAAGACATAAAAATACTTTAAAAGGTAAATATTTTAAAAGATCACTCAATTATTAGGAATTCTATAACAAAGTCATTCAATTTTGTTTTAAATCAATAAAATCACTCAACTTAGGGATTTTTTCTTATAAAATCACTAAATCAAATTTGTCATAAAAAGAATATGACATTTGACCCGCCATAAGGTTTATTTGAGTGGAGAAGAGAGAAATGGAATTTATTGTTTTCACATGGGTTAAATTAATTTACTGGATCAAGTTGGATTAAACGAGAGAAATCAAGTAATTTCTTTTGAAATTAGAAAATGGAAATTGATTTGAGGGAATCCATTAATATGGGACTATTTTTGTTAACTTTAGTAAGGGCAGGGTATAAATAGCCCAAACTTGTAATGGAGGATAAAATTGACTAATAAAACAATGTAGAGAGGGATTTTTGACCCTTTTCCCTGAAATGAACAAAGAAACTGTAAGATTGGCTTTTACAACAACAATAACATATCCAGTACAATTTCATAAGTGGGTTCTGAGGGTCAAGTGTACACAAGTAATTTCCCTTAGCATTGTGTATGCTTCCTGACATATTTGGCACATTGTGTATGTTGCCGTGGATTCATAGTGTTGACTAATTCTTTAACTGCCATTTATGACGATTCGTAGTGTAAGTTGTGTTGAGATATATAATATATTTGATAAACAATGGTTTGGACCTTGATTGCTATTATATAATGATATATTCATGTGCATAATATTTTTGTGCTTGTTGTGTGTTTGTATTTTCTAACACTTGTTCTAGAGGTATTTGAAGTGGCGGGTCGAGAATCTTCTTATCAGGGTTATATTTATGTATAACTCACTCCTTCGCATGTCCATGCAGAATCTTGTCGTTGAGAACGAGGCTAGTAATTGAAGACTTCGTGAGTGGATTCTATTCTCGGGCGAGCCACCGCATTGTTCGTGGAGGCGGTCATTTCACTTTATCTAGTTTATTTCTAGTTATTTCTTTTATTTTGGGTTTACATGCGACACTCAAACTCATGTAACTCGTTAGATGCTCCATGGTCTTAGCGTGGGATGTGGGCTTGAGATTCTTTTTATCTTAGCGTTGGTTGGTTTTCATAAATCGATTATGGATTTGGTTGGCGACTATTTCGCATTTTTATCATTAATAACGTTGTTGGACCTGCACTTATTTTCTTTTAGTGTTTTGTAAATGATTAAGAGTATGATATATGATTCGCCTGGCGCGTGGTATTTGCTGGGTGCTAATCACGTCTAAGGGGTATTTTGGGACGTGACACCTTACCCCTAACTTGACAGAGAGGTTGTTTCTGATCGACCCTCGGCTCAACTAAAACAGTTTTAAGAGAACAATTTTTAACCTATATAGAAGAGTGAGTGTGGACCAGGGAAGATCGACACATGTGCTTTCGGTAAATAAAATTCATGTTAGTGGCATTTAAGACATTTGCTTTTAACTGCTATGTATATATGCTCATTTTAAGGGCATGTTAGCCATTTCGGAGAATAGTTCTGCAACTTCGGGCATACTCAATTTTGTTCCTTCTTTTTTGTCTCCCTCATCATTTCTTTAAGCATAAGAAGTAGTCAATAAATAATCAGGTAGGCATTTTGTTTTATTTGAAAGAAAATTTTCAGCGGTAAGATATAGTTAATATTACTTGCACATTTGGTCACTTTACACAATTAATAATATAATAAAAAATGTGTTAATAAATATCTAAAATATTTTTATTCTATTTGTAAAAATACAAATAAATTACATGTTTAATGTGTAGGAAATTATTACAAATAGTCAGTGTATATTATTAAGTAAGTTGTGTACGTTTCTTATTAAGTTCTGAAAGATTCATGTTTAAAAAACGTTTGCCTATTTTTTATCAAGTGCGTGAATAGAGATATTCAAAAAAATTACCTTCTTTATTAAATTTTATAAAATCAAATACACAAAAGCTTCATTTATGATTAAAAATAATTTATTAAATTTTATAAATTTAAATTCATAAAAGCTTCTTATTTATAATTTTAAACGAGTCAAATATTTTTATGTAGTTTCTAAATATGTAAAAAAAAATAATTAAAAACCTTAAAGATTGTATATCTGACCGTCACAATAAAAAGTTTGACTCTCAAAATCCGGACTTTGTGATATAAATTGTGATAGAGGGAGTAGTTGGTTAGTACTTTTTCTTAAAAATTACGTTGTATTACATTCGGAGATAGGGAGAAAATAAGGAAAGTGATTTATTATACGCTACTAATGCAATTTGAACCCTTCACTTTAATCTTGAAAGACATGATACCCAAAGCTATCGCTCAACCCGTTAGTTTGTACTTAAAATATAGGGCTATAACAAATGTTGTTTAAATTGTAATCATGTTTATGTAATTTAACTTTCATAATTTTATTATTAAACTGATATATTTTCATATCGGACCTGACATAAACTTGTGAAGGAATTACCAAAGTTATGCCCGGCCGGACATACTGATGCCAAGTCTGCCCATAAGGCATAAGTATGCCGAGCCCAATATAACTTTGGTAATTCCTTCACAGGTTTATGTCGGTGGACTCATAACGAAATTTAAACTCTGCCTTGCAATTTTTTTTTAAATTTTGACTGAATGAGAATTCAAACCTGGAACCCATGGGTTTTAGCCGAAGGGCAAAATTTAAAAATTTCAAATATGAGGGGCAAAATTTAAAGACCACCCCAGAATTGCCCGCTTAACATTATCTAGTTTTTAGTATAAATTACCATAAACCTTTCATGGTCCAAAATGGTTAGCATTTTGTCCAATTAATGGTCTGCTAGAAAACCATGGCAACATAAGATAACAATGAGCCAAATATAAGAGTTGAAATGTTGACTAATTTCTTGAATGGCTCTTCTAGCCCCTTTGCTTTCAATAATGACCAATCCTTCTTACCTTTTCCACTTAAATACCAGGCTTTTATCTCCTCATGTTGAGAGCGCATAAAGCAAAGCTCTGTGGGTTCTTCTGGCCCTTGATGCTCTTAGTCAGAAGATAGGAATCGCATCCGATAAGAAACTCAACAACATTAGAATGTCAATAGCTAGTTATGACTCGCGCAATGTCTAAAAACATCAAGGGGCATATAGTATATCAACCACAACAATAAAAGCAAACAAATTCATCACGACGTCAATCACAACAAGTTACACAAGCAGAGACATAATTCCAAAATAATCTGCAGAGACATAATTCCAAAATAATCTACTAAGTAGACATATTTCACATTCAAGTCTAAGTATATATTTATTTTGGGGTCTAAAAATCCCCATCAGCAGATGACATTTCCTCTATAAAGCTCGTGCCTCAAACAAGTGCATCTCCAACTTCAATCCTGTGAATGGAAGGACAGAGTGTCGTTACATGTTTGTACAGCCAAGGGGTTAAAAGGAAACACAAGAGGGCAAGAGAGAATATGCATAACACAACTATGCACAGAGAGTGTGATTATACATGATAAAACTATGTACTAGAGACGAAGATTACACTGGGTATGTTGTTGTTCTAGAGACGTAGATTAATTTCCGCAAGAGAAAGTGTAGACTAGTAAGGGAGTACAGTTTCTGTATTGCAGTTTCTAGGATTTAATGAGACTTTCTTGGTGTCTATGGTTTAATCTCCTTTTTTTTTTTCACAGTTTTCATCAAATCTAACATGATGACAAGTAAAACCAGTCGGAATTAGGCACTAGATGACTGACCGTGATGAGTCAACACGGTGACATGAGATTACATTGTAAAATACAGAAGTTGGAACAAATTAATTTCTTTTGGCAAATTGTCATTTCAAGTCCCAACATGTATTTTCTAATAAGGGACCAAAAGAAGAGATCAACAGCAACAACAAACCCAGTGAAATCCCACAATGTGGGGTTTGGGGAGGGTAAAGTGTACGCAAACCTTACCCTATTTCGAAAGATAGGGAGGCTGTTTCCGAAAGACCCTCGGCTCAAAAGAAGAGATCGCGATTTAAAATTTAAAAGAAAAGATCTTGTTCCTTGTGTTATTACCTTAATGCAATTGTAAATTTTCTGAAATGGACAGGATTATGCCCATTGCCCAGCAGTAGACTACAGAGAGAAGCTTTAGTAGAAATTTAACTTCCAGATTTGGGCGGAAACGGAAGAGAGAAGCTTTAATAAATCGATAAACTGCTACTAGTGCAGCGACTTTGCTTAAATGAGAGATAACCAAGCTAGACACATGCCTACACAGAGAGATTTTATTTTGCAGAGTAGACTATGATCTTCCAATGAAGAATCGGATCGATGATTGAATAGCACAATTTCTCTGCATACGACACCGAATTATAGCCTGTTTGGCCAAGCTTATTTTTCCCTCAAAAGTACTTATTTTTCAATAAGTGCTTATTTTAAAAAAAGTGAAGTGTTTGGCCAAGCTTTTGGGAGAAAATAAGTGCTTTTGGGGAGTAGCAGAAGCAGTTTTTCAGAAGCTAAAAAAAATAGCTTTTGCCCAAAAGCACTTTTTTGAAAAGTACTTTTGAGAAAAATACACATAGAAGCACTTTTTAAAAGCTTGGCCAAACACTAATTGCTGCTCAAAAGTACTTTTTAAATTAATTGGCCAAACACAAACTGCTTTTAGCCAAAAGTACTTTTTAAAATAAGCTATTTTTAGAAGCTTGGCCAAACAGGCTATTACTCACATAAGAGGCATGGCTTCTCTGGCTTCTCAGAATTCACAGAAGATACATTTTCTCTTACCTCTCTAGATAACAAACATGTAGGCTGGAAACTAAATTATGAAAAACATGGTTCATTCGACATTACCAGATACCAACAATAAGTTTTAGATACCAACATTACCAGCATCTGTGATCTTGTAGTCTCCCTTGAAATAATTAAGCTTTTTTAATTACCCACATACTTCACGAGTAAAGATACATTTGTCTTTTCATGTCCTTTAAAGATACATGGTTGAGTCAATAACATACACATATTTATAAAACAAAGTGCTAAACGACAGCGAAACCTCAGAATGCTCAGTTAGAAAAGAGGCTGGCCTTTTCAACTTAGAAGCACAGAGAAATGTCAAATAAGTTGAATGAGCAACACCGGAGATTATTAAAGGGATAATTACACATTCGGACTGGCCTAAAAATAAATAGCCGCATATAATATACAAAAATATACATATAACATGCATATTATATACAGTCAGTATAGGTTATGTATACTTTGGCTATCACCCGTAATAAAAATGAAAAAAGCCCATTATTAAAGCATAACAGATAACATACCTCATCTTCATCATCGTCTCCCCCATCTTCTTTGTTCTTCTTGAGACGGGTTGTACCCCCCTCCTTGCTAATGGGCAACTTCATTGGTCCGAAGGGCGTGTCCACATTTATGTTACCTTTCATGGAATAGCCAGTACCTCTCCCTCTGATCATGTCCCAAAGAGCAGAGCCAAATTCCTTGGGCCTGAAGGTTATGGGAAGATCGATATGGCTGATTCCATTTTTTTCAAGAGTAGCCGATTTCTCAAGATCTGCACCACCAACATTGACATCGGAGAGCCAGACATCGTAATCAAGGCTTTTGAGCCCCAGATCAAAGTCGTTCTTGTTATCCACCTTTAACTTAAGAACTGCTACAGTTTCCTCGAAAGAGAACTTCTCGAAATGGATTTTCTCAAGATCAATATCTGGCTTGTAAGGTACAGGAATCTCGCCACTTTTCTCAAGAGGAATAGTTAGCCTACCAAAAACAGGCACATCAACTATGAGGTCAACCTTGATCTTATACGGAATGATGCTTCCAGGCTTTATAGAGCTGTATGTAGTTTTGATGTCATCATAAACCAGATTAAGTGGTATTTTGACGGTCTCCGAACCATGTGCATGTATTGTTCCAGCATCAGGGATCAATCCAGAAAGCAGTTTCCTTCCATCACTCTCGATTAAGTAGTTTATGTCAATAAGAGGAATTGGGATGGGGTTCGGGTTCTTCACAAGCACGTCAACAACTATTTCAGCCGTTTTAAGATTGATATGAGGAATATGAATTGCAGCGACATCTGCAGTTGGTTTTCCAAAACCTATTGTTTCCTCGATTTTCTCACCAATATCCTGGATGAAGTCCTTTACTTTTTCAATAAAACCACCCTTTTGCTCATCTTTCTTGTCTTCTTTCTCCTCCTTCTCCTTGTCCTTGAAAAGACCCCTTTCGACAATCTCTGGATTTTCCGAAGACGACATACCTTAGAAGCAAAGCAAGAAATAATGTTCAATGAGTTACAAAGTAGACTGACAACTGGAATTCAAGACACAAATATACTAGCAAGCAACAAATGGGTGTTCTACCTCCTAGATAACTTAGCCCCACTAACAGTGACAGCCACGTGAAGTGGAAGTAAAATGGAAATAACAGCTTAAAACCTCCAAAGAAACAGTTTACCTCCAAAGACACAGTTTACAGACAGAAAGAATGTTTCTATTGCTTCTAGAGGATTGCAAAGAAAATTATGGGAAGCATTTCGATATAATACTGCACTTTAATCCCGTCCGCAATGCTGCCATTTAGTTATGCTAAATGGACACATAAATAATACATCGTTAAATCATACTTGAATAAATCTTTCACACGTAAGGTGTGGATAACAAAAATTGTGTTGCTCTGACCTTACTTTCTCAAAAAAAGATAACGAAAAAGTCTACTGCTTGTGCAACTACCAGTGCCAGTAGTGAGAAACTTATTCAATCTAAAACTTTAGACATTCAGTGGAGTTGCCCAGGACTACTAAGGCACTAGCTAGAGTAGCTAGGACAATCATAAAAATCACTGAGCCCTTTTTATTTAAAATAACCGTAGTGCCCGGACCAGCTTGCGCACACCTGAACTAATTCCAATGGACACTTGCTACCTCCCACCAACACAGGTACCAGGTGACATGGATCTTTCATTTTTGCAAAGTCCAATGTACCTCAAATGCTGAAGAGTGAGTTGGATCTAAAAGCGACCCACGTGAGATATTATTTTTTAACATGTAATTATTTTTTAACATGTATCCATATCGCTTTGAATCTCTTGGCCTTATCTGACCTCTTTTTATGCTTTTATGCTTTCTATTGAGCCGAGGGTCTTTCGGAAACAGCCGTCCTACCTTGATAGGAGTCAGGTCTGCGTACACTCTACCCTCCCCAGACCTCACGTTGTGGGATTTCATTGGGTTGTTGTTGTTGTTGTATTTTTTAACATGTAGAAAGTAGGGTGCTCATCACCAGAGTCGAATCCAGGATTTAAAGTTTATGAGCTCCTACAACAATTTCAAGTTAATATACAATAATAACCGAGTTTACAGTCAAATACTTATTCGTTTTTAGTGTATTTCTTAATATACATATAGGTCTAGGCAAAAGCTACTGAAATTCCGTGAACCCGAATTGATTTTTAGTGCCTTGAGCAAAATTTGGAATGAGTTGAGAGAAATAGGATGAAAATTAACTGAAAATGGGTTGACTCTGATGCTACATTAAAGAATCCAATCATCCAACCCAAAATCAAATCTTAAGGCATAAAATGGAACAGCTAAAACCCATTATAAACTCTTTTGAACCCTAATACAACCAATAGAGAACAGGTTTATTCTCTAACACAAGTAGTGCTAATATAAAGCTTCATTCTTTGCTCAAGATTTAGTACTTACAATAAATTATCCACCTTACTTTAAGTCAAATACTTGTTGCATGAACAAGTCAACTAAAAGCATCCATACAAATCTGACAGTCAAAAAAGATATTCAAACACATTTCAACACAACAAGTGGTGCTAATATAAAGCTTTATTCTTTGCTCAAGATTGAGTGCTTCTGTAATAAATTATACACCTTATTTTAAGTCAAATTCTTGAAGCATGAACAAGTCAACTAAGAGCATCCATACAAATCTGACAGTAAAGAAAGATATTCAAACACATTTCAACACAACAAGTGGTGTTAATATAAAGCTTTATTCTTTGATCAAGATTGACTACTTTAGCAATAAATTATCCACCTTAACTTAAGTCAAATTCTTGGAGCATTAACAAGTCAACTAAGAGCATCCATACAAATCTAATAATCAAAAAAGATATTCATCCACATTTCAACACAATCAAATGAATCAAGAATTGGAGTTGACAGAGAATCTGAGGATCTAATCAGATCAAATGATATGTACAGAAATGGTAAAAAGAAGTCATTTTGGGATATCAAGAATGATAAGCAAAGCAGAGAATCTTACTCAGATTGCAATTTTATTACAAAACACAAAAAGGGGTTGATCCAAATCTGATCAAGAAGAAGAAAAAAGCATGGCAGAACCCAAAAAAAAAAAAAAAAAAAAGAAAATAAAATTAATTGAGTGAAAGATAGAAAAGAAAATGCAGTATCACCTGCTAGAACTGATTTGACCTTGCTTGTTCTCTTGGATTTGCTGGGAACTTTCTTGATTCTGTAGAGTGATGTGATCTGATATATTAAGTGAAGAAAGAGAAGTGTAATAAAGACAAGATATACTCAAGGGGTTCTTGGTATTGTCAACACATGTCTTACGCGTGTGGACGTATAAGATCGTGTTGACCAACATCACAAAAACTTATAAATAATCTCTTAACTTTTTTTTTCTCTTCACATAAATATCTTTTTTGCTAAGTACATAAATATTTACTACAAATTAGTTTGGTTAACTTCATAAAAAGTCTCCAATTTATAGTGTTTCTATAAAAATTATTGCATCTTCGGACGTCTCGAAAAAAAAAAAAAATGAGGTGCTCGAAAACGATTAAAGTAATTAAATAGGGGGATTATAACTATAGCTCTTGGTAATTTTATCACAAATGAAAATTGCATAAAGTTGTCAAACTAATATTTCTAATCACAAAATTATTCAACTTTTACTAATTTCATAAAAAATCTTCTTGTCCATCTTTTGTGATAATTGATTGAAAAGTTCCTATTCTAATTGAAAAAGATATTTTAAAGTTTAAAACGACTCATGACTTGACCCGATCCAACATTTTAACTTGTTTATAAACAAACTGTTAAAAAGCTCCTCCCCATCAGCCTTTTGTGTTTGAAATACAGTATTAGTTTATCTCTCTTATCCTGATTTTTTATAACAAAAATTGTTTAAAGGATATGTTGCACGTTATTTTAAAGGGAAAAGGGGTAAATATATTCTTTCAATTTTGCGATTTAGAACGGATATATCATTCATTTAAAAAGGGGTATATATACTCTTACCGTTACATAATGGGTGCATATTTGTCTTTTTCTTAACAGGCCTATATTTAAAATATTCAAATTTATTTTGCCTTATTTTTTCATTTAAAACAAAAAAAAAAAAATTGTTCCGCATCTTCATATTAACTCATTTGTAAATCTCCATCAAAATCACTCAAAAACTTCACCAAATTATCCCAAATTTTAAGCATGAATTCTTCGGGACATTCCCAAACTTTTAAAATATCATTAGAAAGAAAGCCCTATAACGAAAAGTAGAAATTTTGAACTTGAGTTTCAAGCTCCTTCAATTACTGACAATGAAGCAACTTCAATCGTTGCACGCTGCATAATAGAAAGGAATCCGCGACTTTTATAGGACAAAAAAAAAAAAGTTAAACCAAACTAATACAAAAACAAAAAAATACATAAGTAGTTTTCACGCACTAATTTAGTGCGTGAAAGGACCAAACCGCAAAAATAAACGCTTTGGCCTTTCACGCACAAAATTTGTGCGTGAAAGAGCAATCTACCATGATTGCAAATAATTTTGCACTTTCTTCCTATTCCAAAAGTCATAAGAAAATTAGTTGTCCATATATTTATGAAAAATAATTTATAAACATTCGGTATTATACTAATCCAATTAATTATATATTCATGTGTACTTACATCTACTTAACACAAAAAAATGACAATAAAAAATCAAGTGAACCAAAATACCCCAACAAAAAAAAAAAGTTACAAAACTATCTTTAGCCAAGATTTTACCGCACTAAAGAATTTTTTTTTTTTTTTTTTTTTTGCATAGCGCAAGATTTTTCAAGGCTTATAGCTAGCACTAAAATAAAAAAAAATTTGGTAAACTTTTTTTTTTTTTTTTTTTTTGCAACACTTAGTAATCGAGCCTACTTAGTGTTTTTTCCATACTTTGACTAATGATTAGTCGTGTGTCAAGACTCCAAACTTCAATATTTTATATAGAACTCGATATTTTTTTCGCATACATAATGTAGGCTCAATACATCAAGGATACGTAGACGTTCGGATCGTAATTTTAGGGGTTTAAAGGTGCCCAGTAAGTTTTGTTTGAAAAAATTTAGTGTTTTTTCCATACTTTGACCAACGATTAGTCTTGACACACGACTAATCGTTGGTCAAAGTATGGAAAAACACTAAGTTTTTTCAAACAAAACTTACTTCGGCACCTTTTGAACCCCCTAAAATTACGATCCGAACGTCTACGTATCCTTGATGTATGAGCCTACATTATTGTACGTTTAAAAAAAAATATTAGGTTCTATATAAAATATTGACGTTTTGAGTCTTGACACACGACTAATCGTTGGTCAAAGTATGAAAAAACACTAAATTTTTTCAAACAAAACTTACTTCGGCACCTTTTGAACCCCTAAAATGGATCCAAACACATGCCACATTATAGGGAAAAAATACAGTTTTATATAAAATATTCAGGGTTTGACTAATCATTAGTCAAAGTATGGAAAAACAATTTTAGGCTCCGATTACTAAGTGTTGCCAAAAAAAAAAAAAGTTTACCAAATTTTTTTTATTTTTCTTGTAAAGAAAATACTATGCAAAAAAAAAAAAAAAAAAAAAATTCTTTAGTGCAAAAAATACTGCGCTAAAGATAGTTTTGTAACTTTTTTTTTTTCTAGTTCACTTGGTAGTGTTCCGGACTAATGTTAAAATTATACACATGAATACATAATTAATTGGATTAGTATAATACCGAGTGTTTATAAATTATTTTCCATAAATATATGGACAACTAATTTTCTTATGACTTTTGGAATTAATTATTTGCAATCATGGAAGATTTAATGAAAGGTTCGTTTATATTTTTTACGCACAAAAGGTATTAGTTTGGTTTAACTTTAAGAACTATTCTAATAGAAAGGGTGGCTTCCACGTTTCGAGGTTTTCACTGGACACATGCCAAATAGGGCCAAACAGCACTCAGGGTTTGATTTTTATATTTCAATTTTAGCTAAATTTCTTGTTACTCTTTTTCTAGAGTAGTGAAATTATACCTGATCCCCCTAGTAATTCTAACTTAATTAAATTGTGAATTTAATTTATATTTTTTATTAAAGGTATTAATAAGAACTATCAAATTATGCCCGCGCGATGCACGGGGCCCAACATGATTAATTTAGTTACTCAATTTAGTTAATTTTTATGGTTTGTATATTTTGCAAAGGATACTGCGATTCTCCTTAGTGAGTCTTCATATTTTTTACTTTTCCTCTTATTTTTCCCTTTAATTTCTCAATTATTGTTAAAATTTATCTTATTTTGATTATGTCCGCCTCTTTTTATATTTAGTAAGTTGATAATTCAAATATCCTACATGTCAAGTTTATGATCATAAGATTCAAAGGATATTTTATTATATTATACACATTTTTAATTTAGAACCACAAGATTTAAACGTATCTTTATTTCTTAAATTCCGTATCTAGTCAAACGTAGACACTTAAATTGAGACAGAGGGAGTATATGCCGAATGAAGGAAATGAAAGGACAATTGAGACACTGCGGACACGTGGAGACTTAAAAAATAAACACACATGAGGTAGTATTAATGTTAAACTTCCGAAATGTATACATGTTAGTCCCGGCTTAGAGTATAATTTCAGTTGCCTTTTGTACAACTTATTGTTGTTGTGTTCGTCCACCTTGGGCATTTGTTGTTAAATAAAATAAAAATATCTTATTTTGGTTATATCCGCTTCTTTTTATATTTAGTAAGTTGACAATTCAAATATTCTACATGTCAAGTTTATAATCACAAGATTGAAAGGATATTTTATTATATTATACGCATTTTTAATTTAGAACCATAAGATTTGAAAGTCCATCTTTATTTCTTAAACTCCATGTCTAGTTAAATATAGACACTTAAATTGAAACAGAGGGAATATATGTCAAATGAAGGAAATGAAAGGACAATTAAGACACTGCGGACTCGTGGGACTTAAAAAGTAAACACACAAGAGGTAGAATTAATGTTCAACTTCTGAAATGTACACATGTTAGTCCTTGCTTAAAGTACAATTTTAGTTATTTTTTGTACAACTTATTATTGTTGTGTTCGTCCACCTTGGGCGTTTATATATAATAAAAAAAATATAGAATAGAAAAATAGACATATATTTTTAGTAATGTGACTAAGTAATATAGGACGAAGGGAGTACTTCATTTATTAACTCTTAAAGAACGTGAAAAGTCAAGTATAGTATTGTGGCCAAGTAATATGGGACGAAGGAAGTACTTCATTTATTAATTCTTAAATAACGTAAAAAGTCAAGTAATGTGGCCAAGTAATATTGGACGGAGGGAGTACTTCATTTTTTGATTCTTAAAGAACGTGAAAAGTCAAAAGTGAACAAGTAAAAATGCACGGAGGAAATAAATATGTGTCGGAGAATTAAAATTGAAGTGCATATATGTATACATGAGAAGAGAATAAATATTCAGCAAAAATGTGAAAAGTCAACAATGAACAAGTAAAAGTGCACGGAGAAAATAAATATATGTCGGAGAATTAAAATTGAAGTGCATACGTGTTTATATGAGAAGAAAATAAATATTCAGTACTATGATATATGTCCACGTGGGATTTATTAATTCTTAAAGAACGTGAAACGTTAAAAGTGAATAAGTAAAGTGCACGAAGGAAATAAATTTGTGTAAGAGAATTAAAATTGAACTGCATACGTCTATACATGAGAAGAGAATAAATATTCAGCAAGAACGTGAAAAATCAAAAGTGAACAAGTAAAAGTGCACAGAGGAAATAAATGTGTCAGAGAATTAAAATTAGACTGCATACGTCTATACATGAGAAGGGAATAAATATTAAGTATTATGACATATGTCTACATGGGATAAAAAAATAGTTGGATAAAGTGTACAAGTTATATAGCTTTTGGTATAAGCATTCATTGAGTGTACAATTTATAAAGCTTTTGGTACAAGCAGTAAATGTTGTGTTGGTCCCTCTTCCACACTTATGTATATTTTTACGTATATACATGAAAAGAGAATAAATATTAAATACTATGATATATGTTCACGTGAGATAAAAAAATAATTGGACAAAATGTACAAGTTATAGAACTTTTGGTACAAGCATTCATTATATGTATAATTTATAAAGCTTTTGATACAAGCGGTCAATGCTGTGTTGTCCCTCTTCCACACTCTTATACATAATATAAGGGCCCGTTTGGTCATAAATACCAAAAGCATTTTCATTTTTTTTGGAATTTTTGAAGTTGGAGTTGTGTTTGGCCATAGTTTTGAAATTATAGTTTTTAGTGAAATGTAGTGTAAAAAAGTGAAAAAAGTTGAAATTTTTTGAAAAATAAGTTTTTCTTGTTTTTAATATTTCGGAATACAACTCTGAAAAATAATAAATAATTTTTATGGCCAAACGCTAAAAGTAAAAAAAGTGAAAAAAATTGAATAATTTTTATGGCTAAACGCCCACTATATGTGTCTTCAAACAAACTAGTTGGTTTGAGCTTTCAACAATTGTATCATTTTGTCAACTGACGGAAAAACCAACTGCATCGCTATTACTTTTACATGGGCTATTGGGCTCTTTTCTGCTTTTTATAATCTATTACAGTGGCTCCCACGTAGGTCATTTGATAGGAGGGATAAATTATTAATTGGATGGGATAAGATGAGATAATTTATCCCACTTTCTATATTGGATTACTTATTCCACCTTTTATCCCATATAGATGAGATTGGGTGGGATAATAAAGGAGTTATCCCACCAATCAAACATGGAATAATTTCAATTTCATAAGACTAATAATTCCATCCTATCCTATTCCTCCTACCAAATGACCCCTTAATTCTCCATCTTATTACTTCAAATCCTTTGTATAATTTCGTAAATGAAACCATAGTGCATTCCTTTTTTATTTTATATCATATAAGCTGACAGCGATAGGTAATCCATTATAGAAGCTGACGTGCAATCAGAAGGACTGAAGGACTGACACTTGGAAATTTTCCACATCATGCTTTCTTTTTAGGTGTTTGGTTGCAGAGGCCCAACAAGCCTCGAATTTTGTTCATAAAGCATTCTTTTCTCTAAATATAACATAATTTTCATAATGAATAATTTTAGAATTACAATTTTAAAAGTTTAAAATCATTTTTGCGCCTTCACAAGTTTGCTGCATCTCTTACTTTTCATCTGCTCATTACGAATTTACTGAAATCCAATAGCCTCTATCCATATCTTGTATATATGTATGTATTTAAAAATTTATTATGTATTTATAAGTATTTGATTGAGAAGTCAGTTATTATTACAGATTAACTTAAAGATTAATAGGAATACATAAACTTTAAATCCTGAATTTCCTCTACGTACACATATCTATATTTAAGAAGTAGCTTTAACGAAAGTGTAATATTGCTATATTCCAGAGAAGAAAGCATAGATAATAGTTGAACCCATGTTTAGAGACTACATAAAATAAATAAGAGTTGTGATTTCTATATTTAAAATGTTTCGAGAATCATAAAGTAATATTTTTTAGAAAATTTATAATAATTCTTCCAGCTTGACTAAGAAAATGGAGGAAAATTCATTCCTTAACATGCATTTTCCGAGAAAATAGGCGGTCTTAAAGTACAGAAAAATTGTTTCTTCGATTTTTAATTGGAGTATATCATTTTTAGGACATCTGCAAACATTTCTTTGGATTATCAAAAGTTTAAACATTTTTGTTTTTAAATTCTATGTTATGTTTATTCATCTATTAACTTTATTAAATTTATAATACAACACTGCGTCTAACGTGTAATATTTTGACGTTTCTTATATGCTATTTGGAAATGAAAAGAAAAAAAGTTTAAAGTAAGATAATTAATTCTAACTTTTTTAAAATTTTGAATATATCTGCATGATTTATTTTGGAAGAACAATTGCGGACATCGTGTGACAGTATCCTGATGTAATCTCATCTATTTTAATTGTTATCTTTAGTTAATAACTTAACTTCATCGATTTCATAATACATTTGCCAAACAATAGATTAACCAATAATTGATTTAAGTTTAGATATAGTGGTATATATGTATCACAATTCATGCGTTTGGAGAAGATCAAATTGAGCATCAAGAAAATTTTGAAAGATTATCCTCTAGATACTCCACTAAAGAATAGGTGCGAATGTGCAGTGTTTAAGAAAGAAATGAATTTTTTTAAAATTTGTGATCTTAAACATGTCATAACATTTCAAAAAAAAAAAATATTGCGCAATTTTTTTGTGCGCAATAGGGATGTCCGCGCACCGCCCAACCTCTTTTTTCATTTTTTTAATTTTTTAAATTGTTAATTATCTGATTAGTTAATTGTTAATTATTTGTTAATTTTAAATTATTTGTTAATGATTTGTTAATTGTTTGATTTTAGGAAAATATACTAATCTCCTAATAATATCTTTATTTGTTAATTATCTAATTGTTGATTTATTTATTTGTAAAATTGTTTAATCCATGTTAATTATTAATGTGCTAATTAGTTATCTAATTGTATGTGCTAATGTGCTAATTAGTTATCTACTTAATTATCAATTATTAATTAGAAATAATTAATCCTTAATATTATATTTGTTAGGTAATTGTAGTTAGTATAATAATTAATTAACAATTATTAATTAGAAATTGAACATCTTTAGTTTAGGATTAAACCTCACTAGTTTAGGATTAAAAATATCATTAATATAATATTACTTAGTTAATTGTAGTTAGTATAATAATTAATTAGAAATAGTTAATCCTTAGTTTAGGATTGAACATCCTTAGTTTAGGATTAAAAATATTATTAATATATTATTAGTTAGTTAATTGTTGTTAGTATAATAATGAATTATCAATTATTAATAAGAAATAGTTAATCCTTAGTTTAGGATTGAATACCTTTAGTTTAGGATTAAAAATATCATTAATATAATATTAGTTAGTTAATTGTAGTTAGTATAATAATTAATTAACAATTATTAATTCGCAAGTTTAGATAGTTAATATAATTTCTCGTTAAAGGATTAGTTAGTTAGTATAATTTTTCAATGAAGGATTACATGATTAATATTACATGTTAATGACTAATTAAAAATTATTAATACAGATACGACGCCTCCATGGATCCTAACCTTCATCCGGGGCCCTTCGATCCATCAGTACTTCATCTACAGTCTACTCATAGGTCCCAGCTATTATGGGATGAGGTGATAGATCCCAGTACGTTGCTCTGTCCCCGTAAGGTGGAACATGTGTGGAATCTTTTAGGGGCTCGGCTCCGACATCCTCGCGACTTTAGATATACTTTATCGGGGCGATATCTACCATTGCGTAGCTGCTGGTCGGGTACAGCATGATAGAGCTCTTGTGACGGCCATGGTTGAGCGATGGAGACTGGAGACCTACACATTTCATCTCCGCACTGGTGAGGCCACTATCACGCTTTAGGATGTGGAGGTCATGTATGGACTACAGGTAAATGGACGCCCGCTATACATTGAGGAGCCTCAGCCGCCGTCGTCGTATTAAGAGAAGTTGACTAGGCTCACTAATTACGTGTCTCAGGAGGGTAAGATCCATGGACAAACTCGGATGTCGATGGTTGCCCTATGTACTCACTTCCGCCTCTTAGACATCTAGCATCCTATTATAGACGGCACACCTCAGGTGGATGTCGATCTCCGTGCCCATCTGCACTTACTCATCATATTCGGGGGCATCCTGTTCTCGAACACATCTGGTTCCCATGTGATCTTAAAGTATTTGCTATTTCTGGAGGATCTGGGCGAGTTGAACTGTTATAGTTGGGGCGCTGCTGTTTTGGCTTACCTGCATCGAGCATTATGTCGAGCATATATGGGAACAAAGAGGGATGTATCTAGATTTCACGTGCTCCTCCAGGTAATATATTTGAGTGTGTAATTTTATTCCAAATATAACTTTTTCAAACGACGACTAATAAAACCTTTTTTTTAATGACCCTTTCAGATATGGGTGTAGTCTAGGGTGAGGCCTTTTCAGCCTGTAGCAGCGCACCCTCAGCCTGGCTTCATTGCTGAGGGCATGCCCTAACGCGCGGAGATGGACGGGAGGCGTAATCAGAGATGTGGATACGCACAACAGACTTCTTCCGTTCAGGGATCAGCTAGACAGTATGACGGCGGACATGGTAAGTTTTTTTCATTTTACATTATTATCTTTTTTTTTTTACTATTTTTGTCTTTTATTATTTACTAATTCATTTGTTTTTATAGTTTTTTATATAATCAGTTGCCGGCATTTTGTAGGGCTGGGGAGCCCATGTGGAGGTCGCAGTGCCAGTTGATACACATGGATATCGTTTCTTACGACAGTTCATGCATATACAGGATATACCTGAGCCGGTTCTTTAGGAGCATGACCACTATACGCGGGACGAGCGTGCGGACGTCACTCCTGCATACCTGGCCTTTATGCAGGAGTAGATCCAGTGTTGGGATCATTGGATGGGGATGCTAGCGGTGGTCGGACATACGACTCCGATCCTAGAGTAGATGGAGTGGTACCGACAGATCACACACAGCTTGATTGGTAACCCTAGGACGCGTCATCAAGATTGTCGATACGCAACACTCGCGGGATAGTATGAGGTGTTGGTAAGTTTACAAATTTATTCAATCATTAATGTTTACAAACAAATGCAGCTACGGACCATACAGACGATACAATGGGTGGGCGTGGACCATATGAATTCCCCCGAGACAGCGGGATTTGCAGCCCGAATTGTTGAGCTAGCCGATAGTGGTATGTGATAATCACAAGAGCTTGGACATATCCATGAGCGTGTTCCAGAGATTCCGTATCAGCTAGGGGTGGTCGTGGTCGTGCTCGTGGAGGCGGTGGTGATAGAGGTGGTGGTGGCAGAAGAGGGGTGTCAGAGGTGGCGGGTCCAGAGGGGCCGATGGCCGAGATGGTAGGGACAGAGGGGTTGGTGTCAGAGGGGGTGGGGCCAGAGGGGTTGGTGGCCGAGGTGGTGGCGGTGGAGGCCTCCGTCTAGTAGATGAGCCTGACGAGCATGATCCCATTCCCCCTCAAGCCCAGCAACATTCGTCAACTTCAGAGCTCCCGTAGACTTCAGAGCGCTCGTCGACTTCTTACTGACGGTCGACACCTCTATATACTCCAGCGCAGCTATATTCAGATCACCTAGACTGGGGATCATTGTCTGCGCAGCTGCCAGTTCGTCATCCATAGGGTGAGCGACCAGTTCGTGATTTACAGGGTAGCAAGGAGCTGAAGTACGACTACATATTCATGAACTTCGACATGTTTTAGAGCCAAGATGTAATGGTTTTGTCACACCCTAACCTTAGGGGTGTGGCCGGCACCCTGCACCCGAAGGGCCGAGCGAACCAACTGTGATATCTAAACTCTGTAATGTGAATCATAGGACGACAAGGCCGCTGAATAACAATGGTAAGAAGTATCATAACAACCTGCAAGCAGAAAAGGCCCAACAACACATATATGCATAACAAGGGCCAATAAGGCCACAACCAAGAAAGACAACTAGTCAGAAGGCCGGCAAGGCCAAACACAATACCTGTACACTGACTGATACTCTGTAAGCCTCTAAGAGCACTAATATGTATCAACTGGTCGGGACAGTGGCCCCGACGTACCCATAGCCATACTCTCTCTCTATATATATAGGCATGCATCCTATTTAATGACTCTGACCAGCGACTCCGGAGAATGGAGTGCGAACATCCCTGCTGAACTTTGGTATCCTACTGAAAAAGGTACAACAATCCGTCTACCGTACCTGTGGGCATGATTACAGCGCACAAAATGCGTCAGTACGAAAGATGTACCGAGTATGTAAGGCGGTAAGCATAAACATAACATAAGCATAAGAGATACAAATAACTTGAGAAAAGATGTAGAGACAACCTGAAACTCTGAACGAGGCCACCGAGGGCGACCATAATCATGACATAAATGTAAATGCATGCCCGCAAAATTATTCCTCACTGTGGAGGCATAAATCATATCATATAAAAATAATAAATCCCTCTGTGGGGTGAGATCATCATCATATCATCATCTCTGCCCCAACTGATCAGTGGCAATGCATAGCTACGTGCCTACCCGGCCGCCTATAACATGGCCCGGTAAAGAAAGAAACATGTCTAGGTGCACATATAAGTGCCTACCCGGCCGACTATAGCGCGACTCGATAATGAAAATAAATACATATCTATAAGTGCAATGAAAGACTGACCTCAGAAGAAATATCATGTGGAAAGATTCGGAATCGTCATTATCCTCCGACTATCATTATTGTCGCTACGCTTATCATTATTTGATCATTAGGCCAAAGAAGTAAAAGTACAAGGAAACATCTTGTTATGAATTATTCACGAAGCCAAAGTTAGCCAAACTCTTATGAAATATGATCGACACAACTTTTATCGAAAAGAGTGTGCCAACGAGAGGTTCGTCACCTTTGAGCAATAGGCAAGAAGATAAGGATTAACTCAATTAAAGGAAGTACAATCAACTCAACTTTAATGTGAAGAGTACCATAACTAATATCATTCTTCATTCGATAAACAAGAGGGATACGAAATGTGAAAGGTACTTCAATACAAGCTATTCATGAGAAAAGGGTAAGCTTAACCATTTTGGGACATAATCGACACAAGTTGAACGAAAAGTCTTTTAATCGATAGACAAAAGGAGATGTGGACCATAATTTGGTACAAGTCATAGATGAGTATATGTCAGCTCAATTATCATGGAACGCGATCAATCCAAGTTAGCGGAACAACTTTTTAATGAAAGGTCATTTAAAATCTAATCATGCCACAAAGAGAATGTAAAAGCCCTACATACCTCGTTAATGGAGTTGTATACATTTCCCCGAGTCCTCAAATGCCTTACGAATGATCACCTACATCATAAGACCAATATGGGATCAATTCCAAGTTGATATCTTATGGAAATACTCATTGAGGCATTTCATCGAACAACTTGCGGGCGTAAGTTCGTAGGATCATTTGTAGTTGATTTCTTCATTCAAGACTACCATTTTTATTCTCTTTTACTCCTACTCTTCCTTATCAATCCATCCATAACTTCATAGCTCCAAATAATACATTCAAACCACAAGAAACAGCCCCAAACAATCAAGTTCCTCCATAAGAGTTCCTTAGAGTTAATAAAGACTTGTCCTATGGGATTTCTCCTCTAATTTCTAGGATAAATATTTGTAGAAACTTAAGTGGACCATGAGAAGGGTAGAAAATACCTTAAACTTCAAGAATCACTCCAAAACAAAGATTACTTCAAGTTGAAGATTTCTTCCAAAAAGCGAAACAACGAAGAAACGACGATTCTACGATTACCACGTGATTCCTTACGTTAAAGTTACTTGATTAGCCTTTGGATTTGCTTATGATTGATGGAGAAATGTTTGAGAGAGTTTAGGGAGTGTTTAGGGTTTGTTCTTTGAAGAGAAATGAGGTTCCAATCTGATTTGTGGGTCTTTTATATAAAAAGGAATAAGCTGCCACCGACCTAGAGCACTGTTCCCGTGATAGTTTATGTCCCTGGACGGAAATGCCAATATCTATCTACTCTGATGTCATATCAATGAACGGTAAAATGATCTGGAAACTAGACTCGTAGAACTTCGATTTGGTAGGTGGATCACCCCGTAACTCTAAGTAGATTGAGAGAAAAGCTCCGAGACATTTGACCCAAATTTCAGTGAATTTACAAACTCCACTTGCGACGCCCTTTGTCGACTTTCGTATTACAACTCGTTTGACTTCCAAACTTAACAAGAGACCATTATACAATTCAAATACTTTATATAATTACTTGCTTAGCATGTGGAGCACTCCTAATCTCACCAAAAAGTACAAGTTATCGTATTCCCAACTTGCCGACTTTTGACAAAACTCATGCTTCTTTGATTCATTCACCCTCCAAATCTTCCGCCACTTACTAATATTATTTATAGACTCTTGTAATCATTTTTATTAATAAAATCAATCCCTTTTATCCTCAACATAATTTCTTTTTGAACTTACGTCGAATAACTCATGATGCGACTTTAACGTGCGAAAATCTGAGGTGTAATATCCTTCCCCCCTTAAGGACATTCGTCCTCGAATGTTGAGGGATATTCTAGCTCTTGGGATTTCTGAAAATTTCGGTAGAGTTTCTTCCGTAAATAGAACTATCCAAAACATGTCAAACAGCGCAAACAAATGTCCAAAGCCACACAGGGCCACACAATAGTATAACAATATTAATTTGGCCCCTCACGACCGTCTATTTATACAAAATTTATAATAGGTTAGCCATAACTCACCTCAACCGTCCTTTGCTGAAGTCTGCAACATACTAGCCATAGCTGTCTCAACAATAAAATCAAAAAAGATATATAAAACTTCAATATATATAATTTGAAAGGAGGTATCTTATCACACGAGTGTCGGCATAAACCGAGGTCCGAAATAAATGGGGTATCCAAACTTCACATCTTTCCTTGTCTCCCCATGCCGGTTCCTCCACATTATCCTATTGGCAACACATTTTTTTTTTTTACTTTATTTCAACTTTGAAGCTTGTAAATGATGATTTTAAAGATCGTGGGTAGTGATGGGGTACTTGTGATATTTAGATATGCACACGGATAAAACTACTTTAAATTTCTTATGCATATCAAACTTATCGACTACTTAGCCGCTCCCACCGGCAAAGATAAGTCTGCCTTTCTCGGCGAGTCTCAATAGGCCTTTCATTGGTGGTGATTCCAGTGAAATTCCAAAGTCGAGATGCCGGTTACTCGATTAGAATTCCCGTCAGCTTTGAGAAACTTGTCAATATCGCTAAGATGTCTAAAGGAGACGGGGATGTTTAGTCCTTCACCCTTTTTCATTACTTATTACTATTTGTTGTACCAAATCATAACTCCATCTTCTTGCCAAGAGTTACATATTCGGATGGTGGCGTTTACTGCACATGAACTCAAACCACCTATGTTACTTATAAGTTTAGTATGAGCACATATATGTTCTTGGAAGGGCCTCTAGAATTGTGCACCTTAGTCTGGTAAGATAAGGACTGGAATCCTACGAGATTGAGTCATTTTATTTCTGTTTAATTTGACAAAATCTTTCAACCATGAGTGTAGTTTGAACAGACCAGAACTAGTTCTACTCATGATTTCTCAAGTGAATTATACTGGCGATGGACGTTGCCTAATCTTGAAATAACACTCCGTATTATAGCTTACACCCTCCAACCCAAACCGAGTGTAATGGTTTCTTTTTCTAACAACTTGTCGTGCTTATTTCTGGATTCCTTGCACAGCTATGACATATTTTATCTCTAGCCTCAGCACATAACGGGCCAATGGTTCAATCCCTGTCGATACTCTTCATATCTTATTGTCATATCCATTTTCACTTCTAGTTCTTTTTATCTACTAGTCCCTTTTGTCCGGTTCGTATCATCTTATTATTAGCAACATTACTTATCTTTTCCTTCGGGACTTAATTGCACCGACGTCCTTAGCTTGAATAATGAATCTGTCTTGCAATGGTCATATCGCATTCTGTGCCTCCTCCACTTCCCCAAAGGTTTCATGTCTTAAATACAAACTATGTCTCTTCTCAATTTGCTTTTATTTATCTTAGTTAGTTGGTCTTTGTCTGAAATTGCTATTTGTTTTCTCGAATCTGAACTTGCTTTGCAATTATCGCTACTCCCTCTTCATTAGTCTTCTTGTCACGACCCAACCCCGTAGGCCGTGACTAGTGCCCGAGCTGGACACTCGTATACACCTGATAACTATAATCGTCCACCACTAGCATAATAAAGAACTTATATATAGAAAGGCAGGATGTCGTCTCAAAACTGTCGCATATATATATATACATATCACAACAGCCTGTCTCCTGAGGAGTTACAACTTTCAACAAATAATATCGTATATAAGCCGGCAAGGCTATCACAATATAGGGGAACGTCCCAGCCATACACGAGCCGACAAGGCTGTCTTAACACATAGCTTCCAAAACATGTATATATATATATATATATATATATCTACGCAAGCCGACAAGGCTGCCACTACACACAACATCCCAAAACATATACATATACGCAAGCCGACAAGTGTCATTACCACGAATGGAACGTCCCAAAGCATAAGTCATACGGTATTTAACCGAACAAGTAACTATATACAACCCACACATATGTCTACGTACTTCTAAGAGTGACAACAAGAATATATGACGGACAGGGCCCCGCTCGTACCCAAGCTAAGCATATATATACAACATAAGGATTTGTACCAAAATATGGCCCGAAATGCGGGAGCACCTGAAGATATAATAGATATCCTAAGTCATGGACCACCAAACGAGCGTCTGTACCGCGGGTATGAAACGCAAAATTTCGAAGAGGGGGTCACATACGAAATACGTACCGAGTATATAAAGTATGAAATACAAAAGAAATCAGATTATAACCGAAATAAATATACGTAAAAACAAGTGTACAACTTAATACCAAAATGCTTGCTTTTGAAACACAAATCATGTATGTCACGATTTCATATATCATATCCGCCCATTATAGATTAGGTGAACATGGTCGCCACTCCGTCATCGGGCGCCATAACACGCAGTACTCCGGAAACGACCAACTCCTTCCGGCCAACCGTATCACGGCATTTAAATTTTGGGGTTTACGGCGCAAACTCGGAACACGGATTAAAACCTAACACGGCCTAACCCCAAAAATCATAATATATATATATACCCTGTAAGGCCCCCGGGGGGACTCGGTGAAAAATGTAATAACGGACAAAACTAAAAAAACACCCTTTTCCCACGGAATTTCGGGGACGTCCCTCGGGGGCCGGGATTTCCGGGGCCCCCATCGGTACTAGGCTTGTGGGTTTTGCCCGGGAAATAATGCGGGGACACTCTCGGGGAAAAACCGATGGAACCCTGGTCCTCGGGACTTCCCCCTACCCTTTACAAAATTAAATATCTTGAGGGAAAGACCCTCGGTACTTATGAAAATATATATAATATTGATATATTATTTTGGGGGACATACTGGTATATTAATGTTAATTAAATTAAAATTTTAAATACCAGAGGGGCAAACCCCCGATAAATAAAATATTTAACAATTATTTTTTCATTTCTTTAGGGAAAGTCCTCGGTAAACTAAATGAAAAGTACTTTGATATTTGAAAATAATGAGGGACGTCCTGAACCTGAAAATCGTTTTGCAATTACTTTTCGGGGCTGTCGGTAAGTCCTCATTATTTCTAGTATTATTTTTTGGGGAAAGCCTATTTTTTCTACGGCCCCTTTTTATTCTTATTCAATAAAAATTTTAAACACAACCAAAAATAGCCTCAAAACAATAATAAAAAAAATGAAATAATTCATACATTAAAAATTAAGCCGCAAACATCGTACGAAAACAACCAACTTCGACGTTATGCAAAAATATATC
>NC_081342.1:59411443-59460943 GCF_029784015.1 Lycium ferocissimum | reverse complement strand
CTCCTCTTCCAAATTCATAACTATACCAACAACCACACGTTAGCAACATCATTCACATAAATGTAAGAAAATATATTAACATCATATTAGCTTCTACAACAGCCCACAAATAATTAAAACTCCAACTTGAATCATTAAACATTCATTCTCACCATACAATCCATAACAACAACAACCAAAATACCAAGTAAAATCAATTCACCATATCCTACAAAAACAGCCCCTACACGGCTTCAACACCAACACACATGGTTCCATAAATTTCATTCATTTCTACACACTACAACACGCACAAACCATCCATAATACATGCCAAGAAGATTGAACCTTACCTTTAACACTTGGCTTCTCAACTTGGCTAGAATTTGTGCCTTGAATTAATACTTGTTCTTGTTGTCCTAGGATCAATCCCACGTTATTATACACCTTCTAAAGAGTTGAAATGCTTGAAGAAAATATTTTTTTGATCAACTTTCAATGACATCAATCTCGGCCAGCCATGGCCGAGAGCCTCTCACTCTATCTCTAAGGTTTCTTAGGTTTGTGAAGATGATGAATTGAATTGTGAGTCATCCAATTGACTTATATATGAAGCCTAAGAGTTGGACACATGTCCCACTCATGGCTTGAGCCAATCACACTTGGCCAAGTCACGGGTGGGACCCACACGGTCATTAGCACTTAATTAATGAATAATTAAACTTTAATCTCACTTAATAATCTAATCATGGTTAATTAATCCCTAATCTCCATTAATATTTCTATACCAAATAATATTTATAAGCAACTTGTGCGCTACAACAAAATCGGAGGTTAAAAGTCTCTACCTCGGATCCCAAAATAGTCTTGTCCTTAACTTGTCGCGATTAGCTTAAAATATCCCAATGTACCAAAAATACGGGATATAACACTTCTTTTCGATGACTGTCCCATTTTTCATTCACGTATACTTTTCCTGACGTCTCCGAATTACTGGGTACATTAGACTTCCTTTGATAGCTTCCCCCCTTATTGGGGCATCGTCTCTTCAATATTTTCTAAAGACTTTACTTTATTACAACTTCTATTCCTATCATCTTATTCTTTCAAAATATTTCCTTGTGTGTCAACTTGCTTTCCTTCACCACATCCCTCGTATCGAAGAAATTCTTGCTTTACCCTTTCGTGTAGAGATAACATTCATGTCTTTTAACATTTCGTCCTCAGTTAATTATCCTTCGTAGTCAACCTCCTGCTGCGAGAACTCCCCATATTCATATATATATACTGATATATTTTCTCTCGTACCCATTGGCGACTATTTTTCATTTTGCGATACTTTTCACTTCCCTTTTTGCTCTTATCCCTTCTTATCAAAACACTCATTTACTTTAAGCTTTCATGCAAGATATTGTCTTGGATGAGTCACACTTTTTCTTATGCCTTTGTTGCTATTCTCCCTCACGTCTATATAGTTTACAAGCTATCAATGTCTTATCCATTTTACAAAATCTCTCATGCTTCAATTTCTTCTCAAGATACCTTGTAAATGTTGATTTTTCTTCCATAAAGCTCATCTTTCTTCCTTCGTTTTCTATCCTCATCTCATCAGGCTTCCAAGTCCGCCGATTAGGATTATGTAGCTCGCCACCTTGCTATTTAGATTCTTACCGTTATCATCCTTTTTGTCCAGCTTCTTGTCATTATATTTTATCATATCTAGCTCGTTCCCTTTCTACCTTTCTATTAACCTTAATCCTTTATTTACTCCAGGAATCTTGTTCAAACACCCTATCATCACCCATTTCCTCTATGTTTATAATCCCTTCATGTCATGGTCTCCTTCGTATTCCTATTAATTGATGATTTTTTTTTTGTTATAACATCTCCTCCTACCAGTCCTGTTTCTTTTCCTCGCCACTCCTACTGAAAGAACATCTACAAATTTCACATGCGCATTAGCACAGGTCTCAAAGTATAACTTAAGTGATCGTCATACAAGCCCCCAAATTAAAACATCGACCTTTACTCTCTGTCAAGGTCTGCGACGCCACCTGCGGCTCTGCACGTTCTGCCTGCGTCTCGCAGGTGGTGTCTTGGTGGTCGCAGGTTGTGTCGGCCTGCGCTTCGATACGGAACTTTCGTCGAAACTTTCTTCCAATGTTCCTACAAACCTAAAACTTTCCCGAAATAATTTAACTATTCTGACTTATTAATTCCTGTTATGGTAATAGCATTACCTTATATTCATAGAGTCATTGGCTTTATTTTGCATCGCTCCTCTTTCACTCACTTTCATCAAGTCATTGGCCATTCTCTCTCATTCTTTCTTCATTTATTGTTACTATAATGTCTTCCATCCCTGGGTAATTCCTTATAATTCAAATCCACCACAGAGAAGCAATACTATTCTTAACATAAAAGTCTATCAACTAGCTGACGAACGGTGAGCCTGTTTTAACATAGTTTTACGGAATTAACCTCTTCTAACTCCCTTTTAAAATTTATTTTACACTGTCAACCCACGCATGAATAAATATACGTCACATTTCCAACCACCCAATATAACAAAACTCGCTTCACATATGCACACGATACAACTATCAGTTCAAGTACACTATTTATCCATTTCTCCCATCTTAGATTTATGACATCATCGAATCACACACATAAAGAGGAAATGAGATATTACCTTGGAATATCTTCCACAATACCAAATCACAACCTAACAATATTTCTTATGAATCTGTACAACAAAAGTAAGCTCAACCTGTCAACTTCTCATATAATACCTATTTATAACACAACGTCATCATCTATTCATTCAAATTACATCTTGTATTAACTATATACATCTTAAAATATTACGTAATCTCATCAATAGTCAGATACGAAATTTTCAAATCTCGACAAGTCAAGGCAGCCCAAATACAGTACAAACAACTTCAACAGTCAGGTTTAAGAATTCTGATCGTTGCCTCATAAGTTGTTACCGGGGACATGTTTTAGATACTCATACTAGCTCATCGAAAATCATAGACAAAAGATCATACCTTGACTGCCTTCGTTCAACGCTTTACCTCTTTACTTCACTACAAGGTAACTTCCGAAGCTCTTGGATTCACATTAGAGGATGGAAAGCGACTAATACCTTTTTCCAGCGTCCTTATTCAGTTTCTCTTAACCGTACTCTTCTTTCAGATCAGCATTACTGAAAAGGAAATCAAGGTGACAGATAGAAGTTTAAATACTTGTGACTCCGCTCTAACCGCACGATCTAGATTTCAAGGAAGGTAACAACCTAATTGCCCTGTAGCCTCCTGATTATAAATGTGGCGCGCTATACATTCATAATCAAGACTCTACTAGACACGGTTTACAGACATCCCTAGGATAGACCTGCTCTGATACCAAGTTTGTCACACCCCAACCTTGGGGGTGTGGTCGGCACCCGGCACCCGAAGGGCCGAGCGAACCAACTGTGATATCTAAACTCTGTAACGTGAATCATAGGCCGACAAGGCCGCTGAATAACAATAGTAAGAAGTATATCATAACAACCTGCAAGCAGAAAAGGCCCAACAACACATATATGCATAACAAAGGCCAACAAGGCCACAACCAAGAAAGACAACTAGTCAGAAGGCCGGCAAGGCCAAACACAATACCTGTACACTGACTGATAGTCTGTAAGCCTCTCAGAGCACTAATATGCATCAACTGGTCAGGACAGTGGCCCCGACGTACCTATAGCCATACTCTATCTCTCTATATATGCATGCATCCTATTTAATGACTTTGACCAGCAACTTTGGAGAATGGAGTATGAACATCCCTACTGAACTTTGGTATCCTACTGAGAAAGGTACAACAATCCGTTTACCGTACCCGCTGGCATGATTACAAACGCACAAAATGCGTCGTACGAAAGATGAACCGAGTATGTGCGTAAGCATAAACATAACATAAGCATAAGAGATACAGATAACTTGGGAAAAGATGTAGAGATAACTTGAAACTCTGAACGAGGCCACTGAGGGCGACCATAATCATGACATAAATGTAAATGCATGCCCGCAAAATCATTCCTCACCGGAGGCATATATCATATCATATAACAATAATAAATCCCTCTGTGGGGTGAGCTTATCATCATGTCATCATCTCTGCCCAACTGATCAGTGGCAATGCACAACTACGTGCCCACCCGGCCGCATACAACACGGCTTGGTAAAGAAAGAAACATATCTAGGTGCACATATAAGTACCTACCTAGCCGACTATAGCGCGACTCGGTAATGAAAATAAATACATATATATAAGTGCAATGAAAGACTGACCTCAGAAGAAATATCATGGAAAGATTCGGAGTACTATCAAGGAAACATCTTGTTATGAATTATTCACGAAGCCAAAGTTATCCAAACTCTTATGACATATGATCGACACAACTTTTATCCGAAAGAGTGTGCCAACGAGAGGTTCGTCACCTTGGAGCAATAGACAAGAAGATAAGGATTAACTCAATTAAAGAAAGTACAATCAACTCAACTTTGATGTGAAGAGTACAATAACTAATATCATTCTTATTCGATAAACAAGAGGGACACGAAATGTGAAAGGTACTTCAATACAAGTTATTCATGAGAAAAAGGTAAGCTTAACCATTTTGGGACATAATCAACACAAGTTGAACGGAAAGTCTTTTAATCGATAGCCAAAAGGAGATATGGACCATAATTTAGTACAAGTCATAGATGAGTATGTGTCAGCTCAATTATCATGGAACACGATCGATCCAAGTTAGCGGAACAACTTTTCAATAAAAGGTCATTTGAAATCTAGTCATGCCATAAAGAGAATATAAAGCCCTACATACCTTGTCAATGGAGTTGTATACATTTCCCCGAGTCCTCAAATGCCTTACGAACAATCACCTACATCATCCGACCAATATGGGATCAATTCCAAGTTGATAGCTTATGGAAATACTCATTGAGGCATTTCATTGAACAACTTGCGGGCGTAAGTTCGTAGGATCATTTGTAGTTGATTTCTTCATTCAAGACGACCATTTTTATTCTCTTTTACTCCTACTCTTCCTTATCAATCCATCCATAACTTCATAGCTCTAAATAATACATTCAAACCACAAGAAACCGCCCTAAACAATCAAGTTCCTCCATAAGAGTTCCTTAGAGTTAATAAAGACTTGTCCTATGGGATTTCTCCTCCAATTTCTAGGTTAAATATTTGTAGAAACTTAAGAGGACCATGAGAAGGGTAGAACATACCTTAAACTTCAAGAATCACTCCAAAACAAAGATTACTTCAAGTTGAAGATTTCTTCCAAAATGCGAAACAACGAAGAAACGACGATTCGATGATTACCACGTGATTCCTTACGTTAAAGTTACTTGATTAGCCTTTGGATTTGCTTATGATTGATGGAGAAATGTTTGAGAGAGTTTAGGGAGTGTTTAGGGTTTTTTCTTTGTAGAGAAATGAGGTTCCAAGCTGATTTGTGGGTCTTTCATATAAAATGGAATAAGCTGCCACCGACCTAGAGCACTGTTCCCGTGACAGTTTATGTCCCTGGACGGAAATACGAATATCTCTCTACTTCGATGTCTTATTGATGAACGGTAAAATGATATGGAAACTAGAATCGTATACCTTCAATTTGGTAGGTGGATCACCCCGTAAATCTAAGTAGATTGAGAGAAAATCTCCGAGACATCTGACCCAAATTTCAGTGAAATTTACAAACTTAACTTGCGACGCCCTTTGTCGACTTTCGTATTACAACTCGTTTGACTTTCAAACTTAACAAGAGACCATTATAAAATTCAAATACTTCATATAATTACTTGCTTAGCATGTGGAGCACTCCTAATCTCACCCAAAAGTACATGTTATCGTATTCCCAACTTGCCGACTTTTGACGTAACTCATGCTTCTTTGATTCATTCACCCTCCAAATCTTCCGCCACTTACTAATATTATTTATATACTCTTGTAACCATTTTTAATAATAAACTCAATCCCTTTTATCCTCAACATAATTTCTTTTTGAACTTACGTCGAATAACTCATGATGCGACTTTAACGTGCGAAAATATGAGGTGTAACAGGTTTAAAATAATTATTTTAGCAAATTAAAATACTTATACTAATTATTATATAATTTTCCATTTCTTAGGGTCTATGTCCTGTTCTGGAACAATCTACAACTTCGGCTCCGGGGCCTGCTCAGGAGCCCGCTCGGGAGATCGCTGAGGAGCCAGCTCAGGACCCATCTAAGGAGCACTCTCATCAGCTATCTCAGGAGCCCGTCGAAACACAGGTTTGATTTTTTACCAAAAGAAAATGTATAAATTTAAATCTAAATTAAAATTAATACTATTATTTATATGTTATTTCAGATTCATCCACCTGCGCCTATGGACCCATCTGCTGATGAGATTGGTATACCCCGTACTTTATACGCTGAGTTTCGCTGTAAGATAGCCAATGAGAAGTTAGTAAGTGAGGATGTTTGTCATGGTTACAAAAGACTCTATTTAATCATTCTACATATACGGAAGCTTAAGTTGTGTACAACAAGTATCGGAAGATTGAAGGCGGAATGAACCAGAAAAATCTGAGTTCTGCAGCAGAGCAATTAGATGGTTAAGTCGACGGATCGTCGAACTACTCGTCGAAAAGCTCTGAGAGATTCAGAGGCTTCCGTAGATCGACGGTGGCGAGTCGACGGACCGTCGAACCGCAGGCAGTGGAAAGATTTTTCTCTCTCGTATAAATAAAAGGTCCACGACTTGGAACATTATTTTTCACCAAAAATCAGACCTTTCTAGATCCTTCAAGTTCTCCCTCCACTCCCTACTCATCCATACATTCGCTAAGCCAAATTCAAGTAAGAATTAAGCTTTGAAACCCTAAGCTAGTCCATGGTAAATAATGATCCTTCCTCTTAAGTTAATTTTTAAGGTGGTTTTGGAAGTAAAGTTGGGGAGATAGGGTTCTTCAAGGTTGAGGTATGTTCTCTCTTTATTTCCTATATTGAATTGATTTGGAGATTAGTAAGTCATAAAAAGTGAAGGAAATTGAGGTAGGAAAGATTATGGGACATGGTGTTGTAATTATTGGTTGTGAATGAAACTTGGAAAGAAGTTTTGGATTGTTTTAGGTGTAAATTGTATATAACCTAGTAATTATGGAGTTGTTGATGTTGTTATTGTTGTTGGGAGTTGAATTGGAAATTGGTGGAAGTTAATAAAATAGGAGAAGTGCTGCCCACATCCCGTTAGCCACTAATTACTCTAGTTTGAGCTTATAAGTATTCTCAAGACCTAACTCTAGAATTAGTCCTTTTGAATGTAGACTTGCGAACTTGGGGAAAGAACGTTAGACAGTTAAGGTGACGTAAAAGGTGTGTTAAGGCTAACCCTTTCTTTCTAGCGGCATGATTCTTTTGTTGTAAATCTTCAAACCATATCTATAATATCCCTATTCCTAAGATTGCTAGAAGTTTATGATTCTCATGATTCTTTTGATATTATTGATGAGCACTCCTTATGATGGAAATGATGATTTCTTTCGAAAGACATCAAAGCCTATAGCTCTTGATATTCTTATGATTATAATGATTCCAATTTTAGAGATCCCAAAGCTTATAGTTTTGATGCCATTATGATATTATTGAGCTTGTTTCATGATTATTGATTTTATTCATTGTTGTTGATCTCACGTTATGGTAGTTGTTCTTTCAAGGTGAGGTATAGCGATGATGATGATGATTCTATAACAACATATCAGAGGTTACCGATATTACGTCACTCTGATAGATTTATAGCTTTTAGTTGGGCTCTCATGCATGCTTTATATATATGTATGTATTTTCTCACACTGCGCCGCGCTATAGTCGGCCGGGCAGGCACGTAGATGTGCACACCACTGCAGTGGGCAGATTATGATGTTACCCCGGACACGGGATGATATGATATATGGATCGGGCTGCACGTTCCGCAGCAATATTTATATGTATGCATATATGAAAAATGTTTTTAAAAAAAAGCTAAGCATGCATGACATCCGCCTTAAGAGGCATCCAAATGTACAAGTTCTCTCTCTTATCTCATGTTATTTTCTACATCTTTATTACGTTGTTATTCATGCCTTGCATACTCAGTACATTATTTGCACTGACGTCCTTTTGCTTGTGGACGCTGTGTTCATGCTCGCAGGTAGGCACGGAGACGGATCAGACCCTTAGGAGCTTCATCAGCGACCTATCAGGATCGCTCCATTTGCTTCGAAGCTGCAATCTAGCGGTATTATTCTTTTGTGTACACATGGGCATGGCAGGGTCCTGTCCTGTCCTTATGATTTTGTACTCTTTGTAGAGGCTCGTAGACATATGTGTATGGCTAGATGTCCCCATTGGTTCCTATCTTGTATATCATTCTGACAGCCTTGTCGGCTTGTACATATGACATAGTTTATGATGTTTATGTAGATGTGTTTTATCTTGGAGCTTATGCCCTTATGGATTATGATATCTATGAGTTAGCCATGTGGTCCACCTAGGTATGAATATGAGAAGTATGTTAGGTGGTGCTCGACAGGTCAGATCCGGGTACCCGTCATGGCCCTCCGGTTAGGTCGTGACAGAGATGGACTCGTCTCCTGATGCTGATGAGATTCTGACAGTACATAGTGTTACACCTCGAATTTTTTTTTTGCGCCATTTGCGTCGTAAGTAAAGTAACGTAAGTCGGAGAGGTCATACAACTCTTACAAGGTTAAGCAAGACCTTTAACAAGTATTAAGAGAGTATTTAAGGGTTCCGCGATCAAGCGAAATGAAAGAATTAAGTTTGTTAAAATTTTGGAAAAACTTGGCAGAATTCTGGACAGAATATTTGGTCCAAATTGAGGGAGGTGTATATCCTATAATATGAGGAGTTATGGAATATGTAGCCTATGTAAATTGAAGTTCATTGAGTCTAATTTCCAATGCAACAAACGGTTTGTCGATACGACATCGGCGTAGAAAGTTATGGGCGTTTCAAGATAGGCTACCAGAGGCTTTTCCGCGAACGCGAGCCAAAGGCCTTGCGAACGCGAAGGGCAATTATTGAGTCGGTGGAAACCGACCTTCTACCTTATAAATACCAACTCCCACCCATTTACACCCCATTATTACACCCTTAGAGGTCTAGAAACATCTACCACACCTCTCCCAATATTCCTTATCATCAAAACCAAGAAATCATAAGGAGGTTATGTAATCTAGGCTCAGGAAGCTCGTGACAACATCGTATTATCATGATTATTGCGAAGTAAGGTGAAAGATGGAAGGATCTTGGGTTTGAAGCCATCAAGGATCAATTGGAAATTAATAAGGTAAGATCCTCTCTTTATATCCATAGAATTACATTGATTTGAGATTATATTCGTTAGATTATAACGTGTTTAGTGAATTGAGCGAAAGACGATAAACCTTGTATTGAATTATGGTTGATTGGATGCATTAGTGGTTGAATTGAATTTGATGTTGTTGATATTGGGTTAGTTGTTGTCGTTGTAAACTTTGGACGTAATAAAAATAAGGAAAATGCTGCCCGAATTCTCGTAATCCGAATCATCTTTCGATATACAACTTATCTAAGTCGATATATGGACATGATGGAATATGATTAAAGATGGACCTTTCAATATGGGTACGGGTGAAGGGCGAGCATCGGAATAAGGATTTGTTCGAGGTGACGACTTGACAAATAAGGTATGTAAGGTGTTGCTATCTTCATTTCCTTTGGCACGAATCCTAGAAGTCTACTAGCGTGCATAGCGTAATGACTCCACTCTATTCTTGTTCCAATGCCTATATAAACGTTCCTTGTTGAGATGTTGATTGATTCCTAAATACTTGGATATGCTTCACAAAAGATTCTCATAATATCATTATGACTACTCTTACTGAGTTATTTCTTGGCTTCGATATGAGCTCCATAATATATTCAGAGGTTACGACCTTACATCACTCCGAAAGGCCCAATGTTATTTCATTGACTCCTCATGCATTGTGTGTATATATATGTATGACTATTTTACTACACCGAGCTGCGCTATAGTTGGTCGGGTATGACACCTATTGTGCAACCACTGATCAGTTGGGTATTTCACATCGATTCCCGAAAAGGCCGTGTGTATGTTACACATCGAGTCTCGAAAGGGCCGGGTAAGTTTCACACCGAGTCCCGTAAGGGCCGGGTACGTTACACACCGAGTCCTGAAAAGGCCGAGTACGTTATAATATATATATATATATACACACACACACACACACACACATACACACACACACACTTGCATATGATATTCAAACTCATGCATTGCATATTACACATTCTCAGTTGGCTTAGGTTACTTCTAATCTTTTATATCTATGTCTCACTTATGTTATGGGTTCCTACCTTACATACTCAGTACTTTTATCTATACTGACGTCCCATCCTATGGGATGATGCATTTCATGCTGCAGGTCCTGACAGACAGAGCGGAGGACCTCTTCAGTAGGATTGACAGCTCAGTTGCGTCAGCAAGTACCACTCCTCCAGACTTGTCCATTCTGGTGTATGCTATATTCACATGTTATGCATATGTATCTTTTGGATACGACAGGTCCATGTCCTGTCCAGTATGTCATGTTTATGTACTCTTAGAGGTTCATAGACACAACGGGGGTATATAGATGTTTTGTTTGGCCTAGTCGGTCTTGTTTTGGTTTTGATATTCTCCTGATAGCCTTGCCGGCTTTATGACACTCATGATGTTGTAGCGGTCTTGTCGGCTCGCTTATGTATATATATATGTTGGATTGTTGCATATTTCTACATTTGGGTCTTTTCTGTGTGCAGGTGTTTTTCTATATTATAGTGAGCTCACATTTCAAGCCAGGATAGTTGAATTGAGATTATGTCAGTATACGCCAGGTGGTACTAGTTTCTAGTGTTGGGTGCCCGTCATGCCCCTCGTCGGGGTGTGACACATAGCGAACATAAACCCCAAAAGATGCATATTATGCTCAAGGGCGCGAGGAAGGGAAGGAAGGATGAGCATGACATAGAGCATCCTATTATTAAGAGGAAGAAGGGGGATGAAGATGATGGTCAGGGTGGGGGGGTGGTGGGGATCGCCTTAGGGCTAAAGTTACTCTAAAGGCTCCCTCATGTGGTATCTAAGGTTACTCTAAAGGCTCCCACATTTGTGATCCATTAGAGATTGTCTATATGTAAATAAATTATACATTTTATGTTATATTATATTTTTTTGGGTATTATTTTCTCAATGATAATTAGTTATCCTAGTCTTTATTATCGTTTATTAATAACTCGTGTGACGCCCTAAATTAGTTATGAAAAAAATCTCGACATATTCGAAATAAAGTAATGCCTTGACTAAATAATAAAACGTTTAAATCAAAAGCTTATAAAATAAAATACTTACAACTAATGATAACAAGTTTCCAAACAAAACTTATTTCAGGGCACTTTACAACCCCTAAAATGACGATCCAAACATTTAGGTATACTTGATGTATTGAGCCTACATTATTTTTCGCAGAAAAAAATATCAGGTTCTATATAAAATATGATATTCTGAAGCTTTGAGACATGACTAATCTTTGGTCAAAGTATGGAAAAAACGTGAATTTCAAAACTTTGAAATTATACAAAGTGTGCGGAAAATAAAACTAACTCCCATTGCGCACAAAATTAATGCGCAATAGGACTTAACTGTAGCCGTCACAGTTAAATCCTATTGCGCACTAATTTTGTGCGCAAAAGGCACTTTTGTAACTTTAATTTACTTGCCATAGCTACCACTAAGACATATTTATGAATAACAACTACCTTATTTTTTTATTTAATTTTCGTAGCTTTATTTTTCCAAAATTACATTCCATAACTGGTCCAGTAACTTTCAAAATACATATACCTTTCTTTGTTCTCCCTCACTACACATTTAAGATTTTTCATCTTCTCCAAACCCTAAAAAATTTCTCTCTCCTTCCTTTTCAATAACACAACTGCTGCCGCCTCACTGCCGGAGCTCCGACGACAAACCGTGACCGCAACACCTCTCTCCTCTCCTCTCCTTCACATCGGAGATCCGACGCTCGTATCGATGCCCGGATCCGACGCATCGTTGCCAAGTAATGTCTCTTGTCGAGAGGAAGATTAGAAGTTTTCTCTTTATGGTCCTCTGACTCACCATCGTTCGTCGTTATTGGAAACAGTTTCATACTTTCTACTAGCTCCAAGAGAGTGCTCACTAAAGTTTCATACTCTCCACTTGCTCCATGAGAGTGCCCACTAATGTCATATGTCTCATCAATGTTTCTGAAACGAGCAATCTGTGAAAATTTTGGTTTCACCTTCCATTTTGGTTCATAAATGAAAGAAGAAAACAAGAATTAATGGTACAATTCCGCCACAATGGAGAAAGGAATGTATTCATCTTTTTTTTGTGTAAATACGATGGTATTTTATGTATTTCGCTTATATTCTTTTGCATAGAGTGTATTTTTTTGTATTCGCTTGTCTTTCGAAGTAGAAAATGTGTATTTGAATAATCAAATATACCCGAATACAGTGTATTTTTTAAATGGATTTTGAATGTATTCATCTTTTTTTTTTTTTGTGTAAATTCAGCGGTATTTTGTATTTCGTTTGTATTTTTTTTAGTGTAAATACAGTAGTATTTTGTATGTCGTCATCGGTGTTGTTGTATTCTTCCTATTCATGTACAGTGTATTTTGTATTTTCGCCGGATATATGACCAGATTTGATTGTATTATTCATTTGCGTCATTTTTTGAGTGTAAATACATTCAATATAGCTGAATACATTCAACTGATGTGACGTCAGGCAGCCACTTTACTGATCTGAACTCGAATACATTTAAATACAGCCAAAACAAAAGGATTATCAGTATGTAAATACAATAAAATACACAACTCCTTTGTGTATTTAAAGGATTTACTCCACTCTGATTTTATGATACATGTATTTCGCTGTATGTAAAAACACGAAAATACAGCCAAAACTCATTTGTGTATTTAAGGGATTTACTCTACTCTATTTTTATGATACATGTATTTCGCTTTAAAAATACGAAAATACAGCCGAAACTCCTTCGTGTATTTAAGGGATTTACTCCACCATGTTTTTATGATACATGTACTTCGTTATATTTAAAAACACGAAAATACAGCCGAAATCACATAAAAGGTAGCTACGATTTGTAAATTGCAAACTTGCAGCTATATATTATTAGGAGCTTATAAAAGGTAATTGTTTATGTAAGTTTTTTTTTTTTTTTTTTTTTTTGGTTATTTTGGCTCAAAATCCCATTTTTGGGATCATTTAAGTTGCGGATTCCATTGTAGGAGCTGACATGAAATATCAAGTAAGTAATATTAAGAAAATTCATGCAGTAATTAATAATTATACAACTTGAGAATTTTATCAGGTAATACTAAGACAATTCACTACTAATTCTTTCAGCTTGACTAAGAAAAGGAAAAGGGAGAGGGGTGGGGGGTGGGGGGGGGTGCATCATTCAATAACATGCATTTTCCAAGTACGGAGAAATTGTTTCTTCGATTTCGAATGCTATTAATTTTGGGACATCTGCAAACTCTTCTTTGGTGACCAAAATGGTTGAATTTTGAAGGAAGAAGGTTGAGGATCACGATGGTTTATCCATGTCTGCAAACCATGAACCATATGGGACGGTTTTAAGAAGTCTAATTTTAGTTATAAAAAATAAAAATAAAATAAAGGATTAGTATGGTATAAACTTTATAAAATAATTGTCCGTACCAATTGATACCTCACATACGTTGTGTAGTCTATTGTCTTCACTTCCTTCTCTAGTTATTTAACATGCCCGCGTGTTAGAAATGCAATTAAACATTTTCTTCTGCTACAGAGTCAATATCTTAATGTATTGACAGAAATAGTTGCAAATTACAACGATTCAAAGACATGTTTTCACTGATTGTCATCTCCTCGCGGGGCCAATTTCGCATGACTCGAGCAATTGGTGATGTTTGTGAGAAGATATGGCTACAATTAGCTTTAAAAGATGACGTTACTTATTCAGAGGGTATTCATATAATGCAGCACAGAAAAGTATCTCCTGTATATGATTTGTCAGCTCATTTTTTGTTCCCCTGGAATCTAAACGTTTTATAATTCGGTATGCATAATATTGTTCCTGTTCAAAAAGCAATTGTACCAATTCTAATAGTTCAAGAGCATTTTAGGCCCTTTTCCAAATTAGCTATGCGATGAAATTGAAACCAGGACCTATTTTAATTGTCAATTTTCCATTCACACATTAATCGATGAACAAATATTTGGACATTTTCTATTTCGTTCAACTGTAGGAAGAACAAGTTTGCGTATGGCGATGCCGATGGCGCTGACAAATGTCAAACTGTTCGAGCTTTTCGGCATATACCTGTAGCTTACTCAATACGGGTCAATAAGTTTAAATGGGTCGTCGATAGGTTCACCATTGTCGAGCCTGTTCCGAAAAATGACGACAAAGAGGCAAATTACCCATTCGACGAGGCGAAATACAATGTATTTTCTAGGTCTCGAACACCAAGAACAAGGTGTTGAATTTGGTACTAACATGCTATCAAAGATTACAGCGATGCTAAAGCAGAAGATGAGAAGAAAATTACTATAGGAAAATTCAAAGTAGAAGAAGAAAGCGCAGGGGGAAGAAGAGGAGCGAAGAGAGAAAAAGCACCGGAGAAGTTTTGAGATGGCGAAACGTATCGGAGATCGGCAAGAGAAGGGAAGCGGTGACCGTCTTGTTGAACTGAAGCATACTGTTGAATGACTAATTTAGCCTTGTGCCAGGCAGGCATGTTGACCCTGACGTGTGTGCTTATCCCCACTTATGTAATAGTAGTAGATAAGAGTCCAGATGATTCAATTGGAAAACGGCGAAAATCATTTTCATCCCTCAACTTTGCTTTAAAAATCAAATTCATCCCTCAACTTTGAACAATCGATATTCTCTCCCCTTTATCTTATGCAATGTGTATTTCACCCTTGTTATTTTCAATCCTTCATTTATGTACTACATTTTTATATTATATATAAATTTTTTTTAACCTAGGTATTTATAGATTCTTATTTAAGTTTATTAACATTATTAGTAGAATCATACTTTTATGAATTTTTCACAAAGCCTAGTGCTATTTTTATGATTTTTATTTCAATTATATTATATGCATTAACTATGTATATATGTATGTACATGCATGTGTGTGTATATTTAAGTTTCATTTCTCTCTTATTCTCTATTATCTAAATAAATAAACAAATTTTGTTTGTCATTAATGAAATATTTCTTAAAATAATTAACAATTCATTTACAATATAAATAAATAATTTTTAAATTTTGTCTCTATTTTATTAATTATTCATATTACCTGCATTGAAATATATTTAGTGAATGTGTAAAAATCTAGTGTTAACATGATATTATATCTATATGAATCCATTCTTGATGAATTCGGGTGGAAGATGGTCGTTTTGAAGTCAAACCAACAATTGAAGTTCTTAAGGGCTCTTAACTTCGCCTAAGTTTTGGTAGGTCTGTCTTCTGGGAGATTTTCATGAAAATGTGTTGCGAATTTGGAAAAACTTCCTTGATAAAAGTTGTATATCTTTGAAATAGCTTTCCAACGGTAGGTCACCCAGCCCGAGAAAAGCTATGTACAAAAAGTTATGTCCATTTTACTGAAGGGCACAAAAGCTGGAGATTTCGCCCAAAGTACGCCCAGAAAGTACGGGCCGTACTTTAAAGTACGGGACGTCCTTTTGGACGTACTTCTTCCGTTCTTCACTGGTTTTGGTAGCCTAAGTAAGGGCGTACTAAGTACGGACGTACTACAAAGTACGGGACGTACTTTGAAAGTACGGGACGTACTTGTAGGCCGTACTTTCACCGTTTCACCGGTTTAGAAAATTTGGGTTTAAAATGGGTATGGTCTTATTTTGTTCCCATTTTTTTTTCATCCTTCCAAACCCTAAGCACGAAAATCATCCCTCCAAGTCTTCAAATCAAAGGTAAGAACACCCTTAACATTACTAATCTATTCTAACATCAAACCCATGATTCTTATGATCAAAACCTAGGGTTTGCAGCATAATTCTTCCTAAAGTGATTCAAGCTAGGGTTTGGGTGTTCTTCATTAGGAAAGTGAATTGTTAAACTTTGTTTAACATATTAAGGTATGTCTCTTTTAAAAATCATTTTTGACTATAAGGATGATTTGTATGTCTCTTTTTGAAAAGTTATTTTGAATGAAAATCACTTTTGAACCTATTGTTGGAAGTATAAATTTTATTCAAGATTCTTTAATGAATGAAAGGAAAAGTAATCTTTTCATGTTTCTTGAACTCTAATTCATGTCTAAATAGTGGTTAATGTGTGTGAGGGGACAAACCCACATTAAACCTAGATTGTAACAAACCCTATATATGTATAAGATATTATGAATGTTTTCCTCTATGAGAGATGCTTAATAATGATGGTTAAGAGTTGATGAATTGGGACATGGAAATCTTTTGTAAAGAGGTTATACGTTTTTAAAACATTGATTGAAATGACTTAATCTTTACGATATGGCATAATGAATCTTAATGTTAATTGATGGTGTGACATACCTTGAGACAAATTGTGAATCAGCTTCTATGCTATGAACTTTGTTGTTATGTTTGGCCTAGCTACTCGGGAGGAAAGGTAATCACTATGGACCCTAGTGTGGTTATTGTCTAGCCATTCGGGGGGAAGAGTGGCCACTACCGGGTTCGCTACCCGGAGTACGGTTAATGCCTAGCTATTCGGGAGGAAGGATAGCCACCGCGAATTCCATATTCCGGTGTGGTGCGCTGTGACAAGGGAACCTCTACGGTCACCCTTCGATGTGCTTGATTCTTGGGCCTGTATTGGCATGTGTGACATTCTTATTTTCTCATGAATTTGTTGTCGTTAATTATGATCAATTGAAAGGCATATTTGAAGTTGTACCTTGACAAAAGGCCTTATAATCGGTTTTAATAATTCTTATTGAGATACACAAACTGAATAACTGCTCTTACATTGGTTTCACATGATTTTCAGGACTGATTTCTTTATGTATTATTTTACTTTATTTTCGTATTACTTATTGTCCCCGAGGCACTCACTGAGTACGAAGTACTCAGGCATACCATTGTTGTTTTTGATGGTATGTTAGGTAACGGAGAAGAGCAGTTCTTGATACTCCAGGCATTTTGGAAGGACTTGCTGTTGTAGCTAATTTGGTAAGCCCACACATTCGTTCGCGGGACACTCTATTGATTTATTTATTCATTACATTAGTTTTCCGGGCTGCGTCCCGATGAGTCAGACTATTATTCCTTTATCTTAGAAGCTCCCTAGTATACATTTGTGGGTAGTTGTTGAGTTATTGATTAACTCTTGGGCACGTTGTTATGTTTGACAAGTATAGATAACTAAAGACTTCCGCTGATTTAATTCTTATATGCATGATTTGTTTACCTTTATTTTATAAACTGTTGGAGGCGAATGTTGAACCTGGCGGGTTCAAGTGTTATTATTGTATCGTTTAGGTTCTTCCGATGTTGTTCATGACGTCGGATGCCGGTCACGTCTAGGGTGGGTTTTGGGGCGTGACAAGCTTGGTATCAGAGCCTAGGTTTAAATACGTCCTAGGATTATTGTCGGTGTCTGTGGAGCTGTGTCTAGTGGAGTTTTTCTTGTGCAGCCTAATCACCTGCATGACCGAGAAACTCCCAAGACATTTATAGGTGTTCCTATTATTCTTGATTCTAGATTGTCTGTAGAGCTTAAAGTCCTTTTAGGATCGTTCTAATTCGCTCGTTAATTCGTGCCTTGCAGAAATGGCTCTGACGCGATCCAAAAATGGTAACCGAGGACGTCCTGCGGGAGTTAACCGAAATCTTGGGGGCGGAATGCTGGTAATGGAAATGATGCTGGAAATCAAGCACCACCCCCGGCACCGCCTGCTCCTGCTGTTCCTGTTGCGGGTGTACCTGAGATTGGTACTATGCAAATGGCTATTCAAATGTTGACTGCATTGGTTGCTGCTCAGCAGCAGCGTGGAGGTGTGGGACCTCACGGTGGAGGCAGACTTAAGCAATTCCTCGACTTGAAGTCACCAGAGTTCTTTGGGTCACGAGAGATGGATGACCCCCAACACTTTTTAGATGAGACCTTCAAGGCATTGAGGGCAATGGATGCCCGGGATTCCGAAGCTGTAAGGCTTGCTTCTTATCAGTTGAAGGATGTTGCTCACGTATGGTTTGAGATGTGGGAATCTGAGAGGGGTGACGCTGCTTTAGCTCCGATATGGGTTGAATTTGAAGAGGCATTCATGGAAAGGTTCTTGTCTGATGAGGAAAGAATTGCTATGGCTACGAAGTTTGAAAAGCTAGAGCAAGGTAACAAGTCTGTTCGTGAGTATAGTTTGGAGTTCACCCGTCTGTCAAGGTATGCTTTATACATGATCCCGACTGAAAAGCATAAGTTGACTCGTTTTGTGAAAGGCTTGGTACCACGTATCAAGTCTGCACGTGCTGCTGTTGCTATGTCTCCTACTTGCACTTTCTCATCTCTGGTTGGGTTTGTTGAACAACAAGAGAGTTGGAAAAATGAAGAGAGGGTGGATCGAGATCAGAACAAGAAGGCCCGATCGGTGGGTGGTTTCAGTGGTAATAATTATAAGGGAGGGCAGAGTAAAGGGTATTCTGCACCTGCTCAGTCTGGCGCTTATTCCCATGCTAGTGTGCCTTCAGGTAGGCAAGTCCAGAATAATAATAATAATAATAATAATAATAATAATAATGGTAAGTTTTCGCAGGGAAGTAGTCGTCCGCCAGTGTGGGAAGATCGTATCTGTCATCACTGTGGTATTAGGGGGCATCTTAAGAGGGAATGCAGAAAGTGGCTACGCGAGATGGCTGCTATGTCTAATCAAAAGAATGATTCGCCTGCTTCTGCATCTGCTAAAAATCCGCCTGCTGGTAATGCTATCAATAATTATCAGAATGCTCGTAATAATGGCAAAGGAAAGAAAGTTGCTAATACTTCTGGTGGAGGGACAGCTCGACTTTATGGGCTGACTCGTAGAGAGGCAGCTGAGGCTTCTGATGTTGTGGTTACAGGTATCCTTACCATCTGTTCTCATGATGCTTACTCATTGATTGATTCGGGTTCAAATTTATCCTATGTGACTCCTTATTTTGCTCTTGATTTGGGTATGAAACCCGAACCTTTGTGTGAACCCTTTGTTGTTGATACACCTTCCGGTGTTCCTGTTATTGCTTCTAGAGTGTATAGAAATTGTGTTGTTGTGATTAAGGGACGTGAGACCATGGCTGATTTGTATGAACTTGAGATGGTGGATTTTGATGTAATTATGGGGATGGACTGGTTGTCCGCATGTTATGCTAATGTGGATTGTCGCCATAAGTTAGTTCGTTTCGCCTTTCCCGATGAGCCTGTTATTGTGTGGGAGGGTGAAATTGCTAAGCCAAAGGGTAGATTTATTTCCTATCTTAAGGCTCATAAGATGATTACTAAGGGGTGTATTTACCATTTGGTTGTTGTTAATGATACAAAAGCCGTAGTACCCGAATTTGCATCTGTTCCCATAGTCAGTGATTATCCCAAAGTATTCCCCGAAGATCTTCCTGGTATTCCTCCTGATAGAGTTATTGATTTTGGGATTGATGTTATCCCCGACACCCAACCTATTTCTATTCCACCTTATCGTATGGCTCCAGCGGAACTAAGGGAATTAAAGGATCAATTGAAGGACTTGTTGGATAAGGGTTTCATCCGACCAAGTTCCTCACCTTGGGGTGCTCCAGTCTTGTTTGTTAGGAAGAAGGATGGTTCCCTTAGAATGTGTGTTGACTACCGTCAGCTTAATAAAGTGACCATTAAGAATAAGTATCCCTTGCCTAGGATAGATGATTTGTTTGACCAACTTCAGGGTGCTAAGTTCTTTTCAAAGATTGACCTGAGGTCTGGGTATCATCAATTGAAGATAAAGGAGGAGGATATCCCGAAAACTGCTTTCCGTACGCGTTATGGGCACTTTGAGTTTCTAGTCATGTCCTTTGGGTTGACTAATGCGCCTGCTGCATTCATGGATTTGATGAACCGTGTGTTTAAGCCGTATCTAGACCGCTTCATTATTGTGTTTATTGATGACATTTTGGTGTACTCTAAGAATCGTGAGGATCATGCTAATCATTTGAGGATAACTTTGACAACACTTGAGGAGAACAAGCTGTATGCAAAATTCTCTAAGTGTGAATTCTGGCTTGATTCTGTGGCTTTCTTGGGTCATGTGGTGACTGGTGACGGCATTAAAGTAGACCCTCAGAAAATTTCAGCGGTGAAGGATTGGCCTAGACCCACTAGTGCGACTGAAATTCGTAGTTTCTTGGGTTTGGCAAATTATTACCGAAAGTTTGTGGAAGGTTTTTCATCAATAGCCTCTCCACTGACTAAATTGACACAGAAGACTGCTAAGTTTCAGTGGTCCGAAGCTTGTGAAAAGAGTTTCCAAGAGCTTAAGACAAGGTTGACTTCGGCTCCTATTTTGACGTTACCTTCTGGGTCTGGTGGATATGTGGTGTATTGTGATGCTTCTAGAATTGGTTTGGGTTGTGTGTTGATGCAGAACGGTAAGGTGATTGCTTATGCTTCGCGTCAGTTGAAGAAGCATGAGAAGAATTATCCGACTCATGACTTGGAGTTGGCTGCTGTGGTATTTGCTTTGAAAATTTGGCGTCATTATCTGTATGGTGAGCATTGTGATGTTTTTACTAATCATAAGAGTTTGCAATATATCTTCAAGCAGCGAGAGTTGAACCTCAGGCAGAGGAGGTGGTTGGAGTTGTTAAAAGACTACGACTTGAATATTGTATCATCTAGTAAGGCTAATGTGGTTGCTGATGCTTTGAGTAGGAAATCTATGGGCACGTTGGCTTATTTGCGTGCTCATGACATGCCCATGGGGAAGGAGATTCGAAGGCTTGCCAGTCTTGGGGTTAGGCTTGATGAAACTGAAGATGGAGAGTTAGTGGGAATCACTCCATCACGGTCTGACATTGTAGAAAGGATTAAATCCAAGCAATATGATGATGAACTTTTGGCAAAGCTGAGAGATGGAGTGGAAAGGGGTGAGTACACTTCCTTTTGCTGTGGGCACTGGTGATAGTGTTCTGTGGTTGCAAGGACGATTGTGTGTTCCTGATGTTGATGGTCTTCGACAAGAATTAATGATGGAAGCTCATAGTTCCAAGTATTCGGTTCATCCGGGATCCACCAAAATGTATAAGGATTTGAAACAACACTACTGGTGGAAGAGCATGAAGGTTGATATTTCTAACTTTGTGGCTAAGTGTTTGAACTGTCAACAGGTGAAGGCTGAACATCAAAGGCCTGGAGGCCTGGCTCAGAATATTGAGATTCCGCAGTGGAAGTGGGAGGAGATCAACATGGATTTCGTTGTGGGGTTACCCCGCACAAAGGCCAAGTTTGACTCGATTTGGGTTATCGTGGATAGACTCACAAAGTCTGCCCATTTTCTCCCTGTGAAGACGTCATATACCGCGGCGGAGTACGCCAAGTTATATCTAAAAGAGATAGTTAGATTGCATGGTGTTCCGACATCGATTATATCTGACAGAGGTACGCAATTTACTGCTCATTTTTGGACATCCTTTCAGGAAGGGTTGGGAACTAGAGTGAAATTGAGCACTGCCTTTCATCCTCAAACTGACGGGCAGGCGGAGAGAACTATTCAGACTTTGGAAGATATGCTACGAGCCTGTGCAATCGATTTTGGAGGAAGTTGGGATGAACACCTACCTTTGGTGGAATTCGCTTACAACAATAGCTATCAAGCGAGTATTCAGATGGCTCCTTATGAGGCTCTTTATGGGAGGCGTTGTCGGTCTCCAATTGGTTGGTTTGAACCAACGGAAGTAGAGTTGTTGGGCCCTGATTCAGTTCATGAGGCGATCGAGAAGGTAAATCTTATTGTGGAGCGGCTGAAGACCGCACAGAGTAGACAAAAGTCTTATATGGACATGAGGCGTAGGGAATTGGAATTTGCTGTTGGTGACAAAGTTTTCTTGAAAGTGTCACCTATGAAAGGGGTAATGCGTTTTGGCAGAAAGGGCAAGCTTGGTCCTCGCTATATTGGTCCTTACGAGATTACGAAAAGGGTTGGGAAGGTAGCGTACGAGTTGAGATTACCGGCTGAGATGTCCATGGTTCATCCGGTGTTTCACATTTCGATGTTGAGATTGTACAAACCTGATCCTTCCCATGTGTTGAATCATGAACAGATTGAAATTAATGAGGCATTGTCTTATGAAGAAGAGCCAGTTCAGATTTTAGATCGTCAAATTAGAAGGTTGAGAACAAAGGATGTAGCGTCGGTTAAGGTGTTATGGCGAAACCATAACACTGAGGAAGCTACTTGGGAAGCGGAGGAGGACATGAAGAAAAGATATCCTCACTTGTTCCCTACTACAGGTATGTGTTGAACCTTTCGGATGTATTTTCCTGTAAAAGTTTAGAGTGAAGTATAAGTCTCACAATTGTGTTTAGGCTTGAATGATGCATTCGTTATATGTTTAGTCGTATGTTATCTCTGAGGATGTTTCACCTTGCTAGAAGAACTCTTGAAATTCTGAAATTTGAGGTTTAGTAAAGAATCCTAGGCCATGACTTTCATTCGGGGACGAATGATCTTAAGGGAGAGATAATGTAACATCCGTAAATCCGAGTTAGGTGTGAATGTGTAAAAATCTAGTGTTAACATGATATTATATCTATATGAATCCATTCTTGATGAATTCGGGTGGAAGATGGTCGTTTTGAAGTCAAACCAACAATTGAAGTTCTTAAGGGCTCTTAACTTCGCCTAAGTTTTGGTAGGTTAGTCTTCTAGGCGATTTTCATGAAAATGTGTTGCGAATTTGGAAAAACTTCCTTGATGAAAGTTGTAGATCTTTGAAATATCTTTCCAACGGTAGGTTGCCCAGCCCGAGAAAAGCTATGTACAAAAGGTTATGTCCATTTTACTGAAGGGCACAAAAGCTGGAGATTTCGCCCAAAGTACGCCCAGAAAGTACGGGCCGTACTTTAAAGTACGGGACGTCCTTTTGGACGTACTTCTTCCATTCTTCACTGTTCTTGGCAGCCTAAATACGGGCTACAAGTACGGGACGTACTTCAAAGTACGGGACGTACTTTGTAGGCCGTATTTCACCGTTTTTACGGCGAGTAAAAATTGGGTTTAAAATGGGTATGGTCTTATTTTGTTCCCATTTTTTTTCATTCTTCCAAACCCTAAGGATGAAAATCATCTCTCCAAGTCTTCAAATCAAAGGTAAGAACACCCTTAACATTACTAATCTATTCTAACATCAAACCCATGATTCTTGTGATCAAAACCTAGGGTTTGCAGTATAATTCTTCCTAAAGTGATTCAAGCTAGGGTTTGGGTGTTCTTCATTAGAAGAGTGAATTGTTAAACTTTGTTTAACATATTAAGGTATGTCTCTTTTAAAAATCATTTTTGACTATAAGGATGATTTGTATGTCTCTCTTTTTGAAAACTTATTTTGAATGAAAATCACTTTTGAACCTATTGTTGGAAGTATAAATTTTATTCAAGATTCTTTAATGAATGAAAGGAAAAGTAATCTTTTCATGTTTCTTGAACTCTAATTCATGTCTAAATAGTGGTTAATGTGTGTGAGGGGACAAACCCACATTAAACCTAGATTGTAACAAACCCTATATATGTATAAGATATTATGAATGTTTTCCTCTATGAGAGATGCTTAATAATGATGGTTAAGAGTTGGTAATGACATTCTCATTGATGAATTGGGACATGGAAATCTTTTGTAAAGAGGTTATACGTTTTTAAAACATTGATTGAAATGACTTAATCTTTACGATATGGCATAATGAATCTTAATGTTAATTGATGGTGTGACATACCTTGAGACAAATTGTGAATCGGCTTCTATGCTATGAACTTTGTTGTTGTGTTTGGCCTAGCTACTTGGGAGGAAGGGTAGCCACTATGGATCCTAGTGTGGTAATTGCCTAGCCATTCAGGAGGAAGAGTGGCCACTACCGGGTTCGCTACCCGGAGTGCGGTTAATGCCTAGCTATTCGGGAGGAAGGATAGCCACCGAGAATTCCATATTCCGGTGTGGCGCGCTGTGACAAGGGAACCTCTACGGTCACCCCTTCGATGTGCTTGATTCTTGGGCCTGTATTGGCATGTGTGACATTCTTATTTTCTCATGAATTTGTTGTCGTTAATTATGATCAATTGAAAGGCATATTTGAAGTTGTACCTTGACAAGAGGCCTTATAATCGGTTTTAATAATTCTTATTGAGATACACAAACCGAATAATATTGCTCTTACATTGGTTTCACATGATTTTCAGGACTGACTTCTTTATGTATTATTTTACTTTATTTTCGTATTAATTGTTGTCCCCGAGGCACTCATTGAGTACGAAGTACTCAGGCATACCATTGTTGTTTTTTATGGTATGTTAGGTAACGGAGAAGAGCAGGTTCTTGATACTCCAGGCGTTTAGGAAGGACTTGTTGTTGCGGCTAATTTGGTGAGCCCACACATTCGTTCGTGGGACACCCTATTGATTTATTTATTCATTACATTAGTTTTTCGGGCTGCGTCCCGATGAGTCAGACTATTATTCCTTTATCTTAGAAGCTCCCTAGTATACATTTGTGGGTAGTTGTTGAGTTATTGATTAACTCTTGGGCACGTTGTTATGTTTGACAAGTATAGATAACTAAAGACTTCCGCAGATTTAATTCTTATATGCATGATTTGTTTACCTTTATTGTTGTTTATGACGTCAGATGCCGGTCATGTCTAGGGTGGGTTTTGGGGCGTGACACTATTGAAGGAGTTTGAAGCTCAAGTTAAAATTTTCGAATTTCCTGGACACCTTTTCGAATGGGTGTTATTATAAAAGATTGGGAATGTCTTGAAGAATTCATGCCTGAAATCTTTAACTATATATAATATAAAGATAAGCATAGACAAGATGAAGTGACACCTCTCTAAGGTCAAAGATTCTATTTATCTTTTTTCTCCTTTTTTTTTGGTCTTTTTCTTCTTTATTTCTATAAATAAAAATGTTTATTTTTTATTTTCCAAGATTTTTCAATTGCAAATCCTTCATTATAAGCTTTAAATAGCACTAAATTCTATACACATAATGATTGAGTCTCTTGAGTTTCCCTATCTTTATTATAATCTTTAAATTCCAATTAAACTCTCGTGAGTAATCCTTGTAGACACTGAAATTTTGAATTTAAACCTCCACAAACAAGCCCAGTATCCATTAGAATTTCTTGGAGGCTACTCTACCCTAATTGTGTTCATTTATAAAGGAGGCATATTTCCTTAAAAAGACATCTCAGATATCCATAAACTCATGGGTATTGAAGAAGAGATCAATATGTGGCGGGATATTTCTTGACAACCAAATCACTTGAAGATCCACAATATCCTTTCATGGATCAAATACATCCCAAGAAAGTCCACATATCCAAATCTAAATCATCCTACATTTGAGAAATAAGCTACTAACAATCCTCGTATTACGGAGAAATATTAGGAGAGAAGAACTAAGGGAGTAAATAGATCTTGTCCCCGCAATATTCATCAATAAAATATCTGTTTCAACATATTTTGTTTGTGGTTGTAATTTATTTCTGCATATTAAAATTTGTTGCAAACACATTGGCACGCCCAGTGGGACCAAGTCTGCCCTTCATCTCTTCTCCCACAAATTATATCCGCAAAATCTAGATCACTTGTCAGACGACCACACGGGGAAGATCAACAACATTTTGAAAAAAAAAATACCTATGATGCTGCATCCGATGAACGTGTATCGTGCTCGGTTGCTATTCACTCCTACAAGGGATCATACTTAGTGTTCAATTTGAAGTCAAATACACTTTGATGATCAGTTCGATTGAGGAGTCCTGAAGGGAACATAATCATAAAACAATTGGTGTCTTAAATTATCCATATTTCCTTTGATAAGTCACGTTGAAGGACTGATTTACATTGGATATTGTTATTCAGTGTATAACTTTGTTATATCCAAATATTCATCAAAGGAACTACCACAACAAGGAAAACAAGGCTGACTTTGAATTGGATCATTGACCATTTGACTTAACGGTTCAGATAAAATTCCTTCATGATTATTTAAACTACACTTTGGAAAAGAAGTGTACATAAATGGCGTCTCAAAAGCAGCACAATGAAAAAATGTTGCCGTCGTGGATACTTCAAGCCTCGTCTTTGAGTTTCGGCAAGCCATACCTCGACAAGCCTTGAAGTTGGGGGCATTTATAGACACTGAAATTTTACCCAATTTAGGTCGGGCCTCTACAAAACAAGCCCAATATCCATTAGGATTTCTTGGAGGCTACTCTACCCTAATCCCTAGCTCACGCCTATATAAAGGAGGCATATTCCCTTAAAAAGACATCTCCGATATCCCATAAACTCATGGGTATTGAAGAAGAGGCCAATATGTGGCAGGATATTTCTTGACAACCAAATACTTCAAGAAGATCCACAATATCCTTTCATGGAGATCAAATACATCCCAAGAAAGTCCACATATCCAAATCCAAATCATCCTACATTTGAGAAATAAGCTACTAACAACCCTCGAATTACGGAGAAATATTAGGAGTGAAGAATCAAGGGAGTAAACAGATCTTGTACCCGTAATATTCATCAATAAAATCTCTGTTTCAACATATTTTGTTTGTGATTGTAATTTATTTCCGCATATTAAAATTTGTTGCAAACAATCCTATTTATTCATTCCAAAAGTTCATTCGGAAGCATATACAGATCACATTTTGTTTGGCATTTTAGTGGGTGTTTTACATTTTATTTGTCATTTTCCTGTGTTTATACAATTAGTAGCCAAGCATATCACATTTGTTTGACATTCTCGTGTATCTATACAATTAGTTTGTCAAGTAATTCTACTTTTTCATCTTGATGTTTTTTTTTGTTAAAATCAATTTGATAGATTAAATTTAATTTGGAATATTGTTGTACAAATCATGTGGTTCGTTTTGGATTTCAATGTATTTATACAGTTAGTTTTCAAGTAAAAGCCATATTTTTTATCATTGTCGATTACAAAGCTTTAATCATTGTCCGTTAGATCGATGTTTTTAACGTGCTTTTTTATATTTTTTTTTTCCAGCTAATGCTAATCAGAAGGATTTATATCAGCCGGACAAAGTTGAAAGAGTTGAAAAGATCAGAAGAGAGGATATATCTCCCGCGTTCAAAGGTAAATTATGATGATAATTTTTGCTAAGTCATCCATACATGAAACATAATTAAACTTGCTTGGAGGTTATGCTATATTTTAGAGAACCAAATGATAGAGTTTAGGAGGAAGAAACTCGCAATATTGCTCGTGTTCTGCCTCACCATAATCATACTACTATGCTAGAAATATTCTTTTCATCAAGTAAAGTAAACTTTCACCTTCTTGATTCTATTTCGAAGTTGAAGAATTTGATGACAAATGTTCTTAGATGATAAAGATGATGATATACCTTTGCATGGTAGACCTTGAAAATTTTGTATAAAAAAGTTATTTTGTTTAAGTTGATAGATTTCAATTTTATGATTATGGTTTTAATTTTTTTACTTTTTGTATTTAGTTATTAATATTCCACAAAAAAAATATTCTTTAGTTTCATGGTTGAATATACATGGCCTTACTTTCGAAACAAAAAGCACGCTGGCGAAATGTTCACATTGTCTTGTGTCTTGCAATATGTGCTGCTAATGGGATCTAGCTCCCCTCCGGTAGCTAATCCCTCCATTTTCTTCAGTGGACTATTAAAATTCTTACACGTGTCCTTTAATTAAATAAATGGCCCAGATCTGTTTTAGTTAACCCAAACCTTCAAATCATGGTAAAAATCTGCTCTCTTCTCCCTCTGTCACAAGAACCCATCTGCAACTAATGAGAAACTTCAATGCCTAACCAAACCAAAGTAGTGACTTTCTTTAGAAGGTGATAAAGATGAAGATTAAAGTGATTGGTAAAATTAATTAGCTGTTGAAGTTTCTTCCATGGAATTTCTATAAGTAAGTTATGGAAAAATTGAAGTCATCACGGTCAATGGCACACCAAGTCGCCCCAAGCAGTAACTCTTTACAAACAGAGCTAAAAAAAAAAAAAAAACTGAAGTTTTAATTGCAAATCCATTTAGTGGGTTACAGAAGTTCAAACTTGGCTGGAGTATTTAACAATGTATCCCATGTCTTTCAACTGGATTTGATTTATCATCTATAAGGTTTTCAGATTGACAACAAAGAATTGATTGAGATTTAACAATTTTACTATTTTTTTTTTCCGTTTCAATCTGTACAATTTTAACCCAAGTGTATTTGGATTGTTCTTTTCTTACTATTTGAGAGATTTGGGAGGAGAGAGGAGGAGAAATTATTTGGCTGTGAAAAGAAGATTGGGAACGAGAGTGAACTATTAACCACGGTGGGTTAAGTCAACAGATTTGGGCCCAGTAGCCCCAAGCAGTAACTCTATACAAACAAAGCTAAAAAAAAAAAAAAAAAAAAACTGAAGTTTTAATTGCAAATCCACTTAGTGGGTTATAGAAGTTCAAACTTGGTCGGAGTATTTAACAATGTATCCCATATCTTTAAACTAGATTTGATTTATCATCTATAAGGTTTTCAGATTGACAACAAAGAATTGATTCAAATTTAACAATTTTACCATCTCTCTCTCTCTCTTCTTTTTTTTTTTTTTTCGTTTCAATCTGTACAATTTCTGACCCAAGTGTATTTGGATTGTTCTTTTCTTGCTATTTGAGAGATTTGGGAGGAGAGAGAAGGAGAAATTATTTGGCTGTGAAAAGAAGATTGGGAACGAGAGTGAACTATTAACCACGGTGGGTTAAGTTAACAGATCGGGGCCATCTATTTATTTAAAGGACACGTGTAAGAATTTTAATAGCCCATCGGAGGAAATGGAGGGATCAGCTATTGGAGGGGAGCCGGATCCTAACTTTTGGATCCGGCTCCCCTCCAGTAGCTGATCCCTCCATTTCCTCTAATGGGCTATTAAAATTCTTACCCGTGTCCTTTAAATAAATGAATGGCCATATCTGTTTTAGTTAACCCAAACCTTCTAACCATGGTAAAAATCTCTCTCTCCTCCTCTGTCACAAGAACCCATTGTCCCACCAAATCATTCAAGATCCGCAACTAATGAGAAACTCAACGCCTAACCAAACTAAAGTAGTGACTTTCTTTAGAAGGCGATAAAGAGAAAGACTAAAGTGATGGTAAAATTAATTAGTCGGTTGAAGTTTGTTCCATGGAATTTCTATAAGTAAGGTATGGAAAAATTGAAGTCATCAACATCGTCTAATGGCGAACCAAGCTCGCCCCAAGGAGTAACTCTTTACAAACATAACTTAAAAAAAAAAAAAAAAAAAAAAACTGAAGTTTTAATTGCAAACCCATTTAGTGGGTTACAGAAGTTCAAACTTGGTTGGAGTATTTAACAACATATCCCATATCTTTCAACTGGATTTGATTTATCATCTTTAAGGTTTTCAGATTGATAACAAAGAACTGATTGACATTTAACAATTTTACTATTTTTTTTTTCCGTTTCAATCCGTACAATTTCTAACCCAAGTGTATTTGGATTGTTCTTTTCTTGCTGTTTGAGAGATTTGGGAGGAAAGAGGAGGATAACTTATTTAATGTGAAAAGAAGATTGGGAACGAGAGTGAACAATGTTTAAAAGGCGAGGGGTTAAGGTGGGGCGTTTATTTACAACGCTCGGTGAGGCGTAAGCCCCGATGGAGGGCACGGGCGTAAGCCCCGTGGGGTTTTAATTTTTAGTATTTTATAAAATGATATAATTATAATAAATACTTTTAAATAGATGAAATAGCGTAAAATTTCAAGAAAACTCTGCGTAAAAAATTGAAGAAAACTATAAATAAGTGATATATATATATATATATATATATATATATATTAGTTTTTTTTTTGGGGGGGTGGAGCATATATATATATATATATATATATATATATATATATATATATATATATATATATATATATAAAAAAACTAATTTGAACAATCTATTATACGCTTACTTACAAGTCAAGCGAAGTTCACTTTTTGAGATAGTAGAAGACAAGATAAATAATTTGAAAAGAATATATATTAGGCATTCTAGCAATAAAAAAAGGTCTTGACCTTTAAATTTAATCTTCACAATTCCTTTTTAAAACATTTGAATTACATGTTGACTTTTGAGAATTTGGGCATTATATTAAGGACTTATTTAACAAATTTCGTTTTAGTTTGAAAGTTTTATTACGCCCCAACACGCCCCAACAAAAAAAACTAGTGAACTATTAAACCACGGTGACGGCTTCGTCGGGCGTCGCCTTTGGGGACTTTCGCCCCGACCATCGCCACCGGGCATTTTTAATGCGCCCCGCCCCGAGGCTGAAAATGGAGCCCCAAAACGCCTTTTAAAACACTCGGAGTGAACTATTAACCACGGTGGGTTAAGTACGATAGATCCAGGCCATATCCCCTTTATTTAAAGGACACGTGTAGAATTTTAATAGCCCCGGAAATGGAGGGATCTGCTACTAGGGAACCGTGATCCTAATTTGATTCCCTCCAAATCTGATTTCTTCGACATGTGTCCTGTCCTTTAAATAAATAAATGGCCCAGATCTGTTTTACTTAACCCAAACCTTCTAACCATGGCAAAAATCTTCTCTCTCCTCCCTCTGTCACAAGAACCCATTGTCCCACCAAATCATTTAAGACAACTAATGAAAAACTACAACGCCTAACCAAACTAAAGTAGTGACTTTCTTTAGAAGGTGATAAAGATGAAGATTAAAGTGATTGGTAAAATTAATTAGCTGTTGAAGTTTTTTCTGTGGAATTTCTATAATTAAGGTATGGATAAATTGAAGTCATCACTGTCAATGGCAGACCTAGCCGCCCCAAGGAGTAACTCTTTACAAACAGAGCTAAAAAATAAAAAATAGAAGTTTAATTGCAAATCCATTTAGTGGGTTATAAGTTCAAAATTGGGAGAGTATTTAACAATGTATCCCATATCTTTCAAATGGATTTGATTTATCATCTTTAAGGTTTTCAGATTGACAACAAAGAATTGACTGATATTTAACAACTTCACTATCTTTTTTGTTCTTTTTTTCCATTGCAATCTATACAATTTCTAACCCAAGTGTATTCGGATTGTTCTTTTCTTGCCGTTTGAGAGATTTGGGAGGGAGAAGAACTTATTCGGGCCGTGAAAAAAAAGATTGGGAACGAGAGTGAACTATTAACCAAGCTGGGTTAAGTCAATAGAACTGGGCCATCTATTTATTTAAAGGACACGTGTAAGAATTTTAATAGCCCATCGGAGGAAATGGAGGGATCGCCTCTTTGGAGGGGGCTGGATCCTAATTTTGGATCCGGCTCCCCTCCGCAGGCCGATCCTCTATTTCTTTCATCGGGCTATTAAAATTCTTACATGTGTCCTTTAAATAAATAAATGGCCAAGATCTGTTTTACTTAACCCAAACCTTCTAACCATGACAAAAATCTTCTCTCTCCTCCCTCTGTCACAAGAACCCATTGTCCCACCAAATCATTTAAGATCTGCAACTAATGAAAAACTCCAACACCTAACCAAACCAAAGTAGTGACTTTCTTTAGAAGGTGATAAAGATGAAGATTAAAGTGGTTGGTAAAATTAATTAGCTGTTGAAGTTTCTTCCATGGAATTTCTATAATTAAGGTATGGAAAAATTGAAGTCATCATCATCGATAGCGTAATTAGCCCCCAAGGAGTAACTCTTTACAAACATAGCTTAAAAAAAAAAAACTGAAGTTTAATTGCAAATCCATTTAGTGGGTTACAGAAGTTCAAACTTGGTTGGATTATTTAACAATGTATCCCATATCTTTCAACTGGATTTGATTTATCATCTTTAAGGTTTTCAGATTGACAACAAAGAACTGATTGAGATTTAACAATTTTACTATCTTTTTTTTCCCGTTTCAATCTGTACAATTTCTAACCCAAGTGTATTTGGATTGTTCTTTTCTTGCTGTTTGAGAGATTTGGGAGGAGACAGGAGGAGAACTTATTCGGCTATGAAAAGAAGATTGGGAACGAGAGTGAACTATTAACCAAGGTGGGTTAAGTCAATAGAACTGGGCCATCTATTTATTTAAAGGACACGTGTAAGAATTTTAATAGCCCATCGGAGGAAATGGAGGGATGCGGCAGCTATTGGAGGAGCCGGATCTAATTTTGGATCCAACTCCCCTCCAGTAGCTGATCCCTCCATTTCCGTCAGTGGGCTATTAAAATTCTTATTCGTGTCCTTTAAATAAATAAATGGCCCAGATCTGTTTTACTTAACCCAAACCTTCTAACCATGGCAAAAATCTTCTCTCCCCTCTCGTCACAAGAACCCATTGTCCCACCAAATCATTTAAGATCCGCAACTAATGAAAAACTTCAACGCCTAACCAAACCAAAGTAGTGACTTTCTTTAGAAGGTGATAAAGATGAAGATTAAAGTGATTGGTAAAATTAATTAGCTGTTGAAGTTTCTTCCATGGAATTTCTATAATTAAGGTACGGAAAAATTGAAGTCATCACTGTCAATGGCAGACTCAGCCGCCCCAAGAAGTAACTCTTTAAAACATAGCTTTAAAAAAAAACTAAAGTTTTAATTGCAAATCCATTTAGTGGGTTACAGAAGTTCAAACTTGGTTGGATTATTTAACAATGTATCCCATATCTTTCAATTGAATTTGATTTATCATCTTCAAGGTTTTCAGATTGCCAACAAAGAACTGATTGAGATTTAACAATTATACTATTTTTTTTTTCCGTTTGAATCTGTAAAATTTCAAACCCAAGTGTATTTGGATTGTTCTTTTCTTGCTGTTTGAGAGATTTGGGAGGAGAGAGAAGGAGAACTTATTCGGCTGTGAAAAGAAGATTGGGAAACGAGAGTGAACTATTAACCAAGGTGGGTTACGTTAATAGATCTGGGCCATCGATTTATTTAAAGGACACGTGTAAGAATTTTAATAGCCCACCGGAGGAAATGGAGGGATCAGCTACTGGAGGGGAGCCGGATCCTAATTTTTGGATCCGGCTCCCCTCCAGTAGCTGATCCCTCCATTTCCTTCAGTGGGCTATTAAAATTCTTACACTTGTCCTTTAAATAAATAAATGGCCCAGATATGTTTTACTTAACCCAAACCTTCTAACCATGGTAAAAATCTTCTCTCCTCTCCCTCTGTCACAAGAACCCATTGTTCCACCAAATCATTCAAGACCTGCAACTAATGAGAAACTCCAACGCTTAACCAAACCAAAGTAGTGACTTTCTTTAGAAGGTGATAAAGATGAAGATTAAAGTGATTGGTAAAATTAATTAGCTTTTGAAGTTTTTTCCATGGAATTTCTATAAGTAAGGTATGGAAAAATTGAAGTCATCACTGTCAATGGCAGACCCAGCCGCCCCAAGGAGTAACTCTTTACAAACAGAGCTTAAAAAAAAAAAAAAAAAAAACTGAAGTTTTAATTGCAAATCCATTTAGTGGGTTACAGAAGTTCAAACTTGGTTGAGTTATTTAACAATGTATCCCATGTCTTTCAACTGGATTTGATTTATCTTCTTTACGGTTTTCAGATTGACAACAAAGAATTGATTGAGATTTAACAATTTTACTATTTTTTTTCTTTTTTCCGTTTCAATCTGTACAATTTCTAACCCAAGTGTATTTGGATTGTTGTTTTCTTGCTGTTTGAGAGATTTGGGAGGAGAACTTATTCGGCTGTGAAAAGAAGATTGGGAACGAGAGTGAACTATTAACCACGGTGGGTTAAGTCAACAGATCTGGCCATCTATTTATTTAAACGACACGTGTAAGAATTTTAATAGCCCACCGGAGGAAATGGAGGGATCTGCTACTGGAGGGGAGTCGGATCCTAATTTTTGAATCCAACTCCCTCCGAGAGTCGATCCCTCCATTTCTTCGGTGGGCTATTAAAATTCTTACACTGTGTCCTTTAAATAAATAAATGGGCCCGTATATGTTTTAGTTAACCCAAACCTTCTAACCATGGCAAAAATCTTCTCTCTCCTCCCTCTATCACAAGAACCCATTGTCCCACCAAATCATTTAAGATCTGCAACTAATGAAAAACTCCAACGCCTAACCAAACCAAAGTAGTGACTTTCTTTAGAAGGTGATAAAGATGAAGATTAAAGTGAGTGGTAAAATTAATTAGCTGTTGAAGTTTCTTCCATCGAATTTCTATAATTAAGGTATGGAAAAATTGAAGTCATCACTGTCAATGGCAGACCCAGCCGCCCCAAGGAGTAACTCTTTACAATAGAGCTAAAAAAAAAAAAAAACTGAACTTTTAATTGCAAATCCATTTAGTGGGTTACAGAAGTTCAAACTTGGTTCGAGTATTTAACAATGTATCCCATATCTTTCAACTGGATTTGATTTATCATCTTTAAGGTTTTCAGATTGACAACAAAGAATTGATTGAGATTTAACAATTTTACTATCTTTTTTTTTTCTTCTTCCGTTTCAATCTGTACAATTTCTAACCCAAGTGTATTTGGATTGTTCTTTTCTTGATGATTGAGAGATTTGGTAGGAGAGCGGAGGAAAACTTATTTGGCTGTGAAAAGAAGATTGGGAATGAGAGTGAACTATTAACCACGGTGGGTTAAGTCAACAGATTTGGGCCATCTATTTATTTAAAGTACACGTGTAAGAATTTTAATAGCCCACCGGAAGAAATGGAGGGATCAGCTACTGGAGGGGAGTCGGATCCTAATTTTTGGATCTAGCTCCCCTCCAGCAGCTGATCCCTCCATTTCCTCCATTAGGCTATTAAAATTCTTACATGTGTCCTTTAAATAAATAAATGGCGCAGATTTGTTTTAGTTAACCCAAACCTTCTAACCATGGTAAAAATCTTCTCTCTCCTCCCTCTATCACAAGAACCCATTGTCCCACCAAATCATTCAAGATCTGCAACTAATGAGAAACTCCAACGCCTAACCAAACTAAAGTAGTGACTTTCTTTAGAAGGTGATAAAGATGAAGATTAAAGTGATTGGTAAAATTAATTAGCTGTTGAAGTTTCTTCCATCGAATTTCTATAATTAATGTATGGAAAAATTGAAGTCATCACTGTCAAAGGAGACCCAATAGAGCTAAAAAAAAAAAAAATCAACTTTTAATTACAAATCCATTTAGGAGTTCAAACTAGGTTCGAGTATTTACAAACGTTTGATTTATCATCTTTAAAAAAAAAAAAATTTAACAATTTTATTATCTTTTTTTTTTTTCTTCTTGAAGTTTTAATTGCAAATCCATTTAGTGGGTTATTGAGAGATTTCAAACTTGGTTGTGAAAAAGAAGATTGAGAATGATTTAACAATGTATCCCATATTTAAAGGACACTTTCAACCGGATTTGATTTATCTTCTTTACGGTTTTCGGATCTGACAACAAAGAATTGATTGAGATTTAACAATTTTACTAAAAATCTTTTCTTTTTCTTTTTCCAAATTTCAATCTCTGCAACTAATGAGAAAACTCCAACGCCTAACCTAATTTCTAACTTTCTTTAGAAGTGTATTTGGATTGTTCTTTTCTTCTTCCATGGAATTTCTATAAGTAAGGTATGGCAAAATTGAGGTCATTCTTTCCAAAGGTAGATTTGGGAGGAGAGAGGAAAAGAGTTTTACTTGCAAATCCATTTAGTGGTTACGAAATGAAAATTGGGAACGAGAGTGAACTATGTAACCATGTCTTTCCGGATTTGATTTATCTTCTTGCGGTTTTGTGACAACAAAGAATTGATTGAGATTTAACAATTTTACTATCTTTTATTTAAAGGACACGTCTAACCCAAGTGTATTTAATTGTTCTTTTCATCGGAGGAAGATTTGGGGAGGGAGGGAACTTATTGGGGGATGAAGATTGGGATCGTAGAGTGAACTATTTTGGATCCGGCCTCTATTTATTTAAAGGACACGTGTAAGAATTTTAATCCCTCCATTTCCTCTAATGGGCTATTAAAATTCTTACCCATGTCCTTTAAATAAATAAATGGCGCATATCTGTTTTAGTTAACCCAAACCTTCTAACCATGGTAAAAATCTTCTCTCTCCTCCCTTTGTCACAAGAACCCATTGTCCCACCAAATCATTCAAGATCTGCAACTAATGAGAAACTTCAACGCCTAACCAAACCAAAGTAGTGACTTTCTTTAGAAGGTGATAAATAGAAAGATTAAAGGGATTGGTAAAATTAATTAGCGGTTGAAGTTTCTTCCATGGAATTTCTATAAGTAAGGTATGGAAAAATTGAAGTCATCACTGTCAATGGCAGACCCAGCCGCCCCAAGGAGTAACTCTTTACAAACAGAGCTAAAAAAAAAAAACTGAAGTTTTAATTGCAAATCCATTTAGTGGGTTACAGAAGTTCAAACTTGGTTGGAGTATTTAACAATGTATCCTATATCTTTCAACTGGATTTGATTTATCATCTTTAAGGTTTTCAGATTGACAACAAAGAATTGATTGAGATTTAACAATTTTACTATCTCTCTCTCTCTTTTTTTTTTCTTTTTTTCTTCTGTTTCAAAACCGTGTTTAACGTTCATTAATTATAAGTACATATCCATGGATTATTTTCCTGAATAGGAGATGGAGAATTAAGGAATAACAAGAAAAGAAAAGGAAGAAGAATAAAGAAATAAAATAAGAGAAGAAATGCATAACGGAAATGAATTTTTTTTTGTTTTTAGTTTCTTCATTTCATGATTTTATTTGAATAGAAAAAACTTTTTAAAACCTAAAATTTACTATGTATTGAAAGAAAAAAAATCAAATACCTAAATACTTGTGTCTATTATACAAAGAGAGTCATACATTAAAGCCCCACCTCCTGCAAATCTGCACAAATTCGTACATTATAAAAATTAGTCTATAGAAAAGTGAGGTGTCAATTCTCTTTGGTTAAGAATTTCATTTGTCTTTTTTCTCTTCTGTTTGATCTTTCTCGCCTAATTTAATTTATATAACTAAAAATCTGAATTATTATTCCCAATATTCCTCATTCCTTATAATTAGTACCAGCTTAAGAGTTTCAGTTTTTTTTTTTTTTTACTACTCCTATCTTCTTTTCTTTCAACTCACATTTAGTTTGAAAGGACAAAGTCTTTATTAAAGAAGCCAAGAAACATTATGCAGCCCGTTTATCTTCCATAAAGAAACGCTCATCTCCTTTCCTTTTTTTTTTTTTTTTTTTTCATATATAAAAGCCTATAAATCTCTCTATTAAATAAAAGTTAAAACTGCCAGGGCATTTACTTTCCATACGAAAGCATTATAACAGAAAAAGTCATTTACTTTAGTGTATTTATCATGCCAACTATCTAGTACTCCCAGTTTTAGTTTCTAAAACCTTTCATTTACAGTACCTTTTCAAGTACTAAATGAAAGAAAACTATAGTGATTTTGCAATTAAACTACAGTATATATATATATATATATATATATATATATATATATATATTATGACATGGAAGAGATAGGTATGACGGAGCAACGTAACGTGATTTGAAGACAGGAGCTGCAGAAAGACAACAACAACTATGAAGGGACCAAAAACAACTAAGGATCGAGCATAAGAAACCTGAACGTCTTTAATCTGTTATATTTTCAATTCTGACTTTTTCATCTTTTCTTGCTATGGCTAATTTTTGATAAGTTTTTTTGTTTTCTTTTTCGGTAGCTTTTATTCGAGAAAAATGATATGTCGTTTCATATTTAACCTACGATGTTTCTTTTTTTGTTATGTATAAAGTTAAAAGAGACATAAACCGACTCTTGCTATTTAGTTAGACGGGGTAGAGAAGACTTAGTAGCTTTAGAAGATCAGCCCGAAATTCCGTTTTCTATTGATCTTTTAGTGCAACTGTCAGCTACAGACCCAGATTAGGATCTAAACAATGAACTCTTCTCTTTGGCAACAAACAATCAAAGTAAAAGAATCCCCAAAATCCTATTAACAACCTCAGTTTGGCCATCCGTTTGTGGGTGAACCAGAAGAAATCAAAGAAAAGTACCCACTGATAGACTGAATTGCCTGTAACCTCATTTATCAAAGACCCTTAAAAACAAAGCAGCTACTCTTATACGGACCACCGTCATCTCTCCCACTTCACACCTCGGAACGCACCCTTCTTATAGAGATAAACGCGCTTTCCCATGTGGCAGGCATATATCTACACGACCACCAGGTCGTGAGGCTTTCCCAGGGGATGTTTTCTATTTACATTCCCGTCTCTTAGAAATGATGTCTGATTAATATAGACAGATTTTCTTTTATATAAATATTGGCATTACTTTTCTGGCATATTTAAAATTTTCTTATATATTTTATTCATGAATGATGATGATTGTTAGGATATATGCCTGTGAATTTTATAAATCTTTCATTTGATGTTCACATAGGAATGCCTTGGAATGTAGCAGAGACCTGATTTCATTAAGAATTATTTTTCGAAGTTCAGAATAATTTACCCCTTGAAAATAAAATTAATAGTATAATAGAGCAATTCCGATCGACTAAAGGGAAAAGGCCGCCTTCCAATTATTTCGAGAAGTTAAACTAGGAAATTTGTCAATATGAAATATGTTGTTCTCTTGGCCAGAAGTTTGGTCTTTAAAGTTGTTGCGAGAGAAATACGAGTAAAATTTGGTTTAAGTAATAAAGTTGATTCACTTTTTACTTACTTTTTTCTATTATTTCTAAACTTGAATGGAATGTATGTCGAAGTTAAATTTATAACTCAAAGTTAAAAAGAAAAGAATCATGATTTTTTTTTTTATTTCTTCCTTTGTTAATAAAATTTTAAAATATCATTCGCTTAAAAATTCAATGATGACGTTTCCTATTTCACTAGTTTGGGATAATTTGGTGAAGTTTTTGAGTGATTTTGTTGGAGATTTACAAATGAGTTAACACGAAGATAATGAACAATTTTTTGATTTTTAATTTTTTAAAAGCCACATGGCAATTTTTAAATGAAAAATAAGGCAAAATAATTTTTTTAATTTTTTAAATATAGGTCTGTTAAGAAAAGGGCAAATATGCATCATTTGTGTAACGGCGAGGATATATATGTCCAACTTTTTTAACAAGGGGTATATCCGCTCTAAATTGCAAAGTTGAGGGGTATATTTACCCCTTTTTCCTATTTTAAAATTGCCCTTTTATGGTATTTATAATCTTATAAGTACTAATTTTTGTAATATAAACTTCTTTTAAAACGAAAGAACAATAAAAAAAATGAAAAAAGAAAGTAGGAGATTGGACTGCTCATTTGTCGTAATTACCAAATTAAATATTTTCTTTTAATCAGCAAACTATAGGAAAATTTAAATCTTATGATAATTAATTATTTTATTTTATTTATTTCATAAAGTAGCAACATATATTTTATAGCGAGATAGTTGAGTTAAAGTCTAACGGGCAATTTGCACGATTGCCCGTCATAGGGACAGGTCTTTAGTTTTTACCCCTTAATTCGCTGGTCTTTAATTTTTATCCTTTGCTTAAAAAAGTGGCCAAAAATACCCTTAGGTTCTAAGTTTGAAATTCAGCAGAGTCGAAAATAATAATAATTTCACAAGGCATAGGTTTATATAAACCTATGTCTATTCGGGCAAAGTTACATAAAACCTATATCGAAGACGGCAGACTTTGTCTTGTAAGGCAAACTTTTTGTAAAAGCTTTATCTTACGGTTTTTTTTTTTTAATTGAGCAGGGGTTCAAATTCGAATTTCGTATATTTTTGGCGACCTTTTTGAGAGGATAAAAGTTAAAAGACACACAATCCGTGCAAAAAGATGAAGTCTAATCCTTTAATGTTTTCGTCAAAGATGGTGAGAACAAGATCTTCTCTTGGTGGACTTGATGATGCACATATACCGTGGAAGCAACGCCTGGAGCACGAGGTTGGCCTAGAGTTAAGAACTACTCAGCCTAGGGCCACGCAATTGCAAGGGCTACTGGAGTTACGCTTCCCACTTCTAGGCGAGCCAGCGCAGCCCAACCTATGGTACCTGAGGCATAGGATGTTCCCATAAAAACTTCAGTTCCTGGTCCTACGATATCTCTTTGACCGGAGGTTGTGATGAGATTTTGGGCAGCTTGGAGTCCGATTCTTCTCGGTCAGTTGAGGTTTCAGTGCCACCAGCTGATACCCAAGCACAAGCTACAGTGGAGTTTAGGTTCCTGCTGCGATTCCTGAAGTTCAGCTACGTGTTTCAGCTACTGAGACTCTGATTCATATCCTTGTTGTGGCTCCCTAGCCTGTTGTACCATTGGGTGGAGTTAGTAGCAGAACCAGAAATTTTGTCAAGAATATTCGAATATTGAAAAAATAAGTGTATAATATACTCCCTCCGTTTTAATTTATGTGAACCTATTACTATTTGGAGAGTCTACGAGGTCACTATTTGACCATGTTTTCCTTATATTTTTTCTAAATTATTTGAATTATAAATTATCATGACTTATAGTACTTTTCATGTAGTTTCTAAATATATAAATTTTATTTTTACAAACTTGAAAATCTATGTCAAATTTTATGGTCAAAGTTATAAAGTTTGACCCTCGTACTCCGAAAAGGTTCACATAAATTGAAACGGATGGAGTATATGTTAAGAGTGTTCAATATGTAATATATAATTGTAATACGTAATTATTGATATGTCTACACGGTATAAGTTTTCGGTGAAGTGTGTTCGGTTGAACACCATTGCTGGGTCGTGACAACGCCACCGGGTGGAGTAGGAGTTTCTTCTAGTGTTGGTGATGATACTGTGAGGAAGATGGATTCCTTTATGAGGTTCTTCCCTCTAGAGTTTGACAGCACTCTAGCTACTACTGCAGCTAAGATGTTCATACATAGGTGTGAGAAGATCTTTCTCACAATGTGTGACATGTTGAAAAATAATGTGGTATCTCAAAAGATAATTTTCCTAACGTTTCTTTGAGCATGTAACAGACTTTTAACCTATTCTTCATTAGTCATTTATTAGCCATCTTTGAGTCATCATATTAGACGTTGACTAGCTTAAAACCATAACAGACCATTGATAATCCTTGATTAGCCTTTAAGGCTGCAATATTCCTTAATAATTGGGTTGTTCCTCTTTCTATCTAGACGTTACCCTCTAGCCATTTTGGTGTCCTATATAATCTTATTTGGCTTCCCATTGAGTAATGAAAAAAGATCAAGAGAATACACACAAGTATCTTCTTCCTCCTATATTCCAAATTGCTGGGTTTTATATTGTTAATCTTTATTAGATTCTGGCTCCTAGTTTTGTACTGGAAGAGCTTGTTGAATCCTGGGGGATACACCAATATCGGGTGAAATATCCTTAAGGACAATGTCTTAATTGGTATGCCTCAAGCTATGAAATTGTTCAAGAATTCAGTACAGTGTTTGTGATCAAGTATTTTCCGTAAGATTTCCAACAGTCTTAAGGATAGTTCTTGATTTATTCTTACGGAAAATTGAAAGAGAATAACTTAGTACAATCTGTCTAAGTTCCAGGTATGCTTTTGCTTGTATTTGAATGTGGCTAAGACTATTTAAATTTGGACTTTCTATAGGTATGCAATTTAACATATGCTTCGGATATTTTCCCATGCTTTCTCCCATCAATTCTACACAATACATACGTTTCGCTAATCAAAGTCTAACTAAAGTAAGCCGTAACCTACCTCGAATGCAGAACAGGAGCCATGAACTACTCCACACGAGCCTTCTATTTTCGAAGCACCTCATAACGGTCAAAGTCTAACAATATGATGCTAAGTAAGCAACAAACCATGTCTTTAAACAAGAACAACAATTTGGGGAAGAAGACCTGCTTACTTCTACCCTTTTCAATTGGATGAAACCATCATTCAATGGTGAATTGATCACAACTTCTATCTCTACAATCATTAAACTTCAATTCATGGGTTTCTAATCAATTTTACCCTTAAAACAGATTTTAGGACAGAGCTTCCATTTTTATTAGAACCCTAAGTCTCAACAAGCAATTCCAACCATAAGGAATCAATTCTCTTCCTAGAAAGTGATAATCTATACTCTTAGATGATTAATCAACAATAAAATCAACAACCCACCAATTATTTAAGGGCTTACTAATTCTAGGGTTCTAGGATTTTCACCCACCATTGATGGACCTTAAAATAATCATGGAACTTGAAGAAGAAAGGAAAAGGAACAAATAAAGATGGGAACTTACCCTCCAAGATGCTTTCATCAATGAATGGGATGAATTTTGCCACTTTCTCTCTTGAAAACTGACTTTAGGGTTTTGGGGTTAAGGGTTAGAGGTTGGGGAATTAAAATAAAGGTTTCTAGCCCCGCTGGCCACTATGACGGTCTCCAGACCGCTGCAGCGGTCCCGCTATAGCGGCCTCTGGTTGCTATAGCGGTTCTGTTGGATAGGTCCGCACTAAAATGGTCAGAACTACCTCATCCGGAGGACAAACGCGTCGATTCATTTTCCTATAGCTTTGTAATTTCGATACGGATCTAATGGTTCAGACCTCACTCAAAAAAAAGGTCGGGTTCTCAATATGGAGCCATTTCTATCCACAAACCTCCGGCAAAAATATCGAATACGAGCGCGACAAAACCCAAACCCATCCGAACCTCTTCGGAACCTCACCAAAACTTGTGAACAAGTTCAAAATCATCATAATAACATGTTGTAACTTCCAAATCATTGAATGGGGTAATCCTAACCCGGCGTTGACCGTGGTCAACTCTAACTCGTCAACTTAACTAGTTTCTCCATCAAAGACTCAATTACACTCGAACCTTGCGGAAACCAACCCAATGACTTTATTAAGTCATAGATCATACTAATGGGACTTGGGGAAAGGGTCAAAAATGTTAAATGGTCAAAACACTATAACGACTAAACAGGTCGTTACATTAGATACCAATTTACCAATCGTTCGTCCTCGAACGAAGAAGGGGAGTACGATGGCTGACGATAACCCAAGGACATGCATCATAACCACACGGAAGCCTCTACTGCACTAAGTGGGCCCTAACCACTATCCGTTAATCTTATCAGTCAAAGCTTATTTCTAACTTTAGCTCAAAGACCCAATTTCCATATTTATGGACTCGAACCTACCACAGAATTCCTACAACATACGCATCATCTAATATATCGAAGTTTGATCATACTAATACCAAATTATACCTCTAATGATTTCAACTTCTCTAGACCTTTATGATCACCAACGTAAACAATAAATCTTTCTTATATCAGTGAACTAAGAATTAGGGCTGGGCGTTCGGTATTCGGTTCGGTATTTTTAAAGTTCGGGTTCGGTAATTCGGTATTCGGTAATTGAAAGTATATACCAAATACCGAACTTTCAAACTTCGGTTCGGTAATTCGGGAATCGGTAAATAAAATTTTGGTTCGGTACAGTATTCGGTAATACCATTTTTTTGGCAAAGAAAGCGCATTGGCAACCAAATAAGATCCGCTTAAATAAGATCGCTGAAGTGAAGATTGGACATCAAATTTATAGGAGAACAAAGAGTAACTACCATTCATTTTTTTGAATGATGCATATCTATTTTTCGGTTCTCAAAGCTTTGATCTATTTAGGACCAAACTAACAAAGATGTTACCAACAGTTAGAGAACTGTACACTTTTGAAGGGGTATAAAGACAAGGATGATTAGAACTTGATTGAAATCTCTTCCGCTTAAAAGTTTGAGATATGGCACCTCAAGCTTTTACATCTAAAATGTAACCATGTTCTTATCCTTTACACAATACCTAAGATGAGGTAAAGTTGATAAATTAAACTTATATTCAGGAGCCATGTGGATTAAACACATTTTCGCCTTAAAGATTTGAAGAACAAAAATATAGATGTGTTTATTTAAAAAGCCGTAACATCTTATGAGTATGCTATCTAAATGCAAATTGAATACATATTGAGATACACACCCCATATTCATGCTCTCTCCGTGCTAAGCTTCATGAAATTCAATCACAAAAGTCTACGTAATCCGATGCCTTTTGCCTTCATTTTTCTCTTTGTTAGCATTGGGATGTTTACTCCTTTAGGTAATTGGACTTGAAATGTTTTTAAATGGGCCTTTAGCCCTTTACTAATTTAGCCGTAGCCGTACACGTATTGGTAATAATTCGGTATTCGGTATTTACCGAATTACCGAACGGTATAATTGTAAATACCGAATACCGAAACCGAAATGCTAAAGTTTATATTTCAGTACCGAATACCGAACCGAATACCGAATTACCGAATACCGAAATAGCCGGTTCGGTTCGGTAATTCGGTTTTCGGTATTTTATGCCCAGCCCTACTAAGAATTCATATCTCAACACTCTTTGTTTAATACTAACTATGTCAACATTTTACCTATCAATCATTCAATATTGAACACTCAAAAATTTGCCAGTGTTACATTTGAGTTTGTAAAATACCAAAAGTAAGTGTTCAATATTGAGATTTTGTGGCAAAAATTTGTTACTGGATAACTAGTGTATTGATAACTCAAAGGGATACTAAAAAGAAATAGAAAATATTATGATAAGATCATTGAGACTTGATAGTATGTTACTCCACAGAATATATCTGTAGAGATGGCACCTACTTTGGTCTACATTTTTTATTTCACCGGTTCTTTAATTTAATTGGATGGTTCTGCTTTAAGTTTTGATCTCCAGTCATAATTAGCATATTATGTAATAAGGAATATAAAGCATATCATTCTTCAGCTGATGTTTTTCATGTATGTTATCATATTTCTTGTTATATAACTTATGATTGAAGTGTGTTTAGCTCAAAGGAAAAAATTAATATGAGATTCTGAAAATTAATTATCAAGTTTTTAATGGAAATAACAATTGTTTAGTGTGGGGAAAATTAAGCCATATATTCCTAAATGTTGAAGAAGATTCGGAGAATTGATAACCCCCCTAAGGAAAAATAATTTGACCAAGCAGATGATATAATTGTTATGGCCATTTCTCAAGTGAAGCTTCTGCTTAATGTGAGAGATTGGGTGTTAGACAGTGCTACTAAGCGCTTTAGTGATAACAAATTATTTTTTGATTTAAACCCTAGTTGAAAAAGAAGGATGATTCATTTATGTTGGTGATTCAAGAACTTGAGTAGTACTTGAAAAGAAAGAGTTGTTCTTGCTTATATTTGGGGGGGGGGGGGGGAATGGAGTGAGTTTTATTTGAGTATGATAAGGTTGTGTCAACCAAAATAATATTTTTTAATTTTTACGAGTAATATTACAACCATAATTTATTTGTGTTTACAATGTTTAGATTTAAATGACAAAAATATAAGTGATATTGATAGTTACTTCTCTCATATTGCTTTCTTAAAATATTTGTTGATGATGACATAGTGGAAGTTAATTTTACATAATTATTTGGGTGAAGTTATATTATTAGTTTGTTATTTATAAGATGAAATGTCTTATGAGAAATTAGTAATACTTCTTATGAGTTATGAAAATATTATTACCTTATCTTAAAAGTTTTGAAAATGTGGGGGTTACAGTGTCGTTATTTATGAAAATATTATTCCTCTATCTTAAATTTTTTGAAAATGCGGGGGTCACGGTGTCTTACTAAAGTTATGTTTAGAGAATTTTGTGGGGGAAAAAAATGATAACATGTGGTGGTGTTTTTTGAAATGCTTTTGAAAACAAAGTTTGATAAGAAGCAAATGATGGTGAAGTGTTTGGTGAATTAATATTTATTGTACTAGAGGGGTACAATGATGTTAAGTGGATTTATGGTTATGTGTTTACCTTTGTGGAGGTGTAATAATATGAAAATCAGCTAAGTAGACCATAATGAAATATGAGTTTATGGTTTGGAGTTGGCTGGTAATGAGGCTAAGATACTTCGTAGTGAGTATTGAGGTTGGGATAAAACCAACGTGTCTATATATTGTGGTTGCCGAGCAGCATTAGCTGTACGTAGTGAATAAATAAAATTTTCAATGGCAATTAAAACCATTTGTTTAAGACATAAAGTGATACAAGAGCGCTGTTGTGAGAAGAAATTATTTCATGAGTTATGTGATGTCTGAGGTGAATTTGGCTGATTCACAAGACTAAAAGAAATATCGAGGGGAATGAGACTTTTGTCATTTGAGAAGATTAACAATGATGGTAACCCAACCTATGTGATTGGAGATCCCATGAATTAGGTTTATATGGGTAATAACAAGTCATTAGTTGATCAAAAGTGCACTATTAAATTATGTCTCTTCCTTTGGTGTGTGAATATAGTGCAATACTGCAAGGCAAAGTAAGGTTGAGTTAAAACTCTTAATCCAATTCATATCCTTTATAGGTGGTGTATTGTTCTGCAGAATACACTTGATGATTGGAACTATACGAGTGTAGGGTGGTGCCGCTTCTATGAAATTATGACAGATTTCTAGAGCACTCATGAATACAGGACACGCGCATGGCCTCTTAGCGCAAAACCGCGATAATGACAAAGATTGTGTGAGTATAATATGATAGAATAAGACCCTAGGCTTACAAAAGAATTCTTAATTCATAGAAGTTCTAAACTTCACCAATTGTTCTGTAAGTTTAATCTTAATTTGTCTAGGTATGGTTCATAGTCTACGCGACACCAGATTCGATGCATTGTATTCATATGTGAAAACCCAGCAAAACTTTATATTTCATTCTATTCCTTAATATTCTTTTGAGATATGTGGGGGATTGTTGAAAAATAATGTGGTCTCTCAAAAGATAATTTTCCTAACGTTTCTTTGAGCATGTAACAAACTTTTAACCTATTCTTTATTTGTCATTTATTAGCCATTTATGAGTCATCATATTATACGTTGACTAGCTTAAAACTATAACAGGCCAACATAATATTATTTTAATAACAGAAGTACAGCCTGCTTATCCATTGATTAGTCTTAAGTTGTATCTGTGATTTGTTATGCCGCATATCAAAATTATTAACATCCTGCATTGAGCTGCCCATACGACTATTTTACACTCAAAAGAGTTTTACCCTTCAAACTTTCAATATCTACCGGCTGAATTTTGTTAATCAAGTTGGTGTTATAAAGTTGGTTGCTTATTTTTCTGCGAACATTATTGAGGGTCACATCTATTATGCGAACAGTGTACTTTCAAAGTTGAACTTCAAAGACAGTAAATGCAATATTTTTCTAAGGCTGAATACTATGGAGACACCTTAAGTTGGCACGATTTTTCACTTAGACACCTCAAGTGGGTTGTCTACCTATCACTATTAAAAAATCACTGATTTCTCATTGAATTTCCCACTAAATATCGTTGAAAATCTAAATAGTAGTATTTTCACATGTAAATACTAAGAAGTTTCCCGACTGCTTTAATGGGAACCTATTTTCCACCAGGCATTTTCCGTTGAAATGGTTCCATGGGAATGAGGTGGCAAAAAATTCGTTTCTAGTAGTGTATTGACCACTTACATTAACCCAATTTTATACCAATTAAGCACTTTTTTTGTTGACATGACATAGTGAGCATGATACGCTCATTAGTGACGTATGACGGAGCTTTATATAGCCAATTTTTATTTTATTTTTTCTCTTCTTTTTCCCCATTTTTCCGGCCACTAGCTACCTCCCACAATTTCCCCAAACTTAAATTCTTCAATGGAGGTCGGATTTTCCGATTCAAATCTATTCTTCAGTTTAACAATCCATTTTGTAGTTCCAACCACTAATAGACCTCGCTGATTTCCTCAGAAACATCAATTTTTTCCAACTAACTTCATAAATTGATGGCTCGAAAAACTCCGAAAGCTTCTCGATCGAAGATTACCAAATCAACAAACTATCGTTTCAGTTCCAATTTCAAGTTTTCATCAACTTTCATATCAATTGAAGCACAAATCAAGCATTCGGATAACTGTCACGACCCAATTTAGCTAAGTCGCGCAGGCACCTACCTTTCCCACCTCAGTAGGTGAACCCTCAACCCAACAATAGTAAAAACATAAACAAATAATTGAACAAGAGAAAGAGATAAAATCACGTAAGTCTGACGGTAATAATATAGAAAATATGCGGAAGTAAGGAAAATACACCCCATAGTCTGGTAGAAAATATGCGGAAGTAAGGAAAATACAGCCCAGAGTCTGGTCTAATCCATACAAGAGCATCTAATTATAATCTACAAGTCTGGAATATCAATAATACATCAAGTTTGAATATGTCTCGGAAAAGAAAATAAGACAAAAATAAAGAAGAATCCTCAAGGTGGCGGACGTCTCGTGCTCACCCTGTAGACTCTAAGCAACTCTCGGAGCGACTATCAGCCACGAGAAATAGAGGTCGAACCCACCTGAAATTCTGCATTCATAAAAGAATGCAGCAAGTGCAGGTCAATACAAAATCACAGTGCTGGTAGGTATCATAGGCCAACTAAGTTTAGCTAATATAATCCAGACAATAAAGTAAGAAAAACACGTAAATCAACAAGTATAAGTCAAACACAAGCCAGAAACCGAGTACACGTTATCACCTAGGTTGTAGCACCTAAACTCAAGTGTGCCAAGTCTTAATATATTTAATCCGAATCCAAATAACACAAGTATATCACCAGATCATCACAATAAAAGCCACAGTGCAATGCAATGCAATAATGTATGAAATGTTAACGCAATGCAATGTTGTGTATACATGTACTTTGGACGCAAGTGTTGACGTCTCGGTAGCACAACTCATGGGGGAACCGCGAAGTCCATATACCTCACGGTCCAGCAACAACCTCGGATACCGCTACCTCACGATCCCGGCACAAACCTCGAGAATCGCTGCGCACAACCTCGATTTTGGGATAACCATCGAATATCGTTCCTAACATCACTCTCATCCAAATAAGCCCAACTCATCACACTCTTTCCTTAAGTATCATCAATGTATCAACAGTATATCATGAAGGATGAGAATATGTGCAATGTATTAGTTCAATGTTAATAATGATCAAGATCCGAAACCCGAAGCATGGAGTACGCAACAAAATCATGGAAAGG
>NC_081342.1:59268844-59411343 GCF_029784015.1 Lycium ferocissimum | reverse complement strand
CCCCCTTTTTATTGTTTTTGAGCCCCCCATTAGTTGGAGTCCGAAGATATTTTGTTTAAAAAAAAATTGACGGAGGTCTAAAATCAAAAAAATGAAAAAAAAGGTTTCCCCCAAGTTATTGACTTGGGGAAGAAGGGGATTTTGTTACCAAAAAAACCTTTGCAAAAGTCCAAAACTTGATCCTTGTTTTTGGGGGGGTAATTTTGGATTGAAAATTCAAGATTATGATTATTGCAACAAGTGTATTACTTGTTGCCTTTAACCGGAAAGAAGTAATAATTAAATACCTTTTTGGGTTTTGGAAAAAAACGGGACTCTAACGATTTATTTTTGAACAAAAAACCCCTTTGACAATATCAACTTGTTGCAAAATCTTCTTTAAGGATTTCTTTTTTTGGGTTACGTTTGGACAAAAAGTAACATCAGATATTTGGTTTTGAACGGGAACACGTTAACAATTTAACTTTTGAAATCAATAATTTGGGGGCCCCGTTTTGGGGTTACATTTCGGACAAAAGCTGAAGGCGACTCCAACGGATCGTTGAGTTGTTGTAACAAGTGGAATACATTGCGACAACTCGCTCGGTTATTGCGGAGTTATTTATTTAACAATTACAACAACTTCATAATTTGTTGTAGAAGTTGCAACAACCACATTATATGTTGCAACAACTATAACAGCTATTGTAAGTTGTTGGAAAATCAGTAGATTTATACCCAGGTGAAAAATTGAAATAAAACAGCATTATTGTACTTACCAAATGAGCGGCAAACACTTATGAAGTAATTGCGATTACTACACAACAAAAAATCATCAAAAAATTACAAATCGGGTGGATCACGTTTTTTTCTTTCTTGAGCAACAATGGACGAAGAAGAAGAAGAAGAAGAAGAAGAAGAAGAAGAAGAAAAGCGAACAATGGAATGAGTTATGAAGTAATTCCCGATTATCTTTAAAAGAAATCCGATAAAAAAATTGCAAAATCGGGTGGTCTTGTTTTTTTCTTTCTTGGGCAAATCCAAGAAAAGAGAAGAAGAAGAAGAAGAATAAGAAGAACAAGAGAAGAAGAAACGGCGGCCGGAGAATAAGAAGAAAGAAGCGGCAAGAAAAAGAAACGAAACAAAAAGAAGAGCCAAAAATGGTGGAAACGGCGCGAATGACGGCAGAAATTTTGTGCGCGTTTTTTGGCTCTGTAAGGTTTATATGGTTGGGTCAAAGTGTTAAAAAAATAAAACTTGGGGGCAAAGTGTAAAAAATAAAGCTTGGGGTTAAAGTGTTAAAAATATAACTTGGGAGCAAAGTGTAAAAATAAGGCTTGGTCAAAGTGTTAAAAATATATAACTTTGGGGTGAGTCAAAACTTCTAATATAATCCAAAAATTATCACCCTACCGATTAAAAAAACTAGAGTTACATGACTACGATTTTAAAACCTATTTGTCACCAATAATTAAAAGGCCCTAGTAGCGGAACCAGAAATTTTGTCAAGAATATTCGAATATTAAAAAAATAAGTATATAATAAACTCCCTCTGTTTTAATTTATGTGAACCTATTACTATTTGGGGAGTCTACGAGATCACTATTTGACCACGTTTTTCTTACATTTTTTCTAAATTATTTGAATTATAAATTATCATGACTTATAATACTTTTCATGTAGTTTCTAAATATATAAATTTTTATTTTTACAAACTTGAAGATCTATGTCAAATTTTATGGTCAAAGTTATAAGTTTGACCCTCGTACCTAGAAAAGGTTCACATAAATTGAAACGGATGGAGTATATGTTAAAAGTGTTCAATATGTAATATATAATTGTAATACATAATTATTGATATGTCTACATGGTATAAGTTTTCGGTAGAAGTGTGTTCGGTTGAACACCGTTCTTTTGAGTTGTGCAACGCCAACTGGGTGGAAATAGGAGTTTCTTCTAGTGTTGGTGATGATCTTGTGAGGAAGATGGATTCCTTTATGAGGTTCTTCCCCTCCGAGTTTGGCAGCCTCTAGCTACTCTTTGCGGTAAGATGTTCATACATAGGTGTGAGAGAAGATCTTTCTCACAATGTGTGAGACATGTTGAAAAATAATGTGGCATCTCAAAAGATAATTTTCCTAACGTTTCTTTGAGCATGTAACAGACTTTTAACCTATTCTTCATTAGTCATTTATTAGCCATCTTTGAGTCATCATATTATATGTTGATTAGCTTAAAACCATAACAGACCATTGATAATCCTTGATTAGCCTTTAAGGCTGCAATATTCCTTAATAATTGGGGTTGTTCCTCTTTCTATCTAGATGTTACCCTCTAAGCCATTTTGGTGTCCTATATAATCTTATTTGGCTTCCCATTGAGTAATGAAAAAGATCAAGAGAATACACACAAGTATCTTCTTCTCCTATATTCCAAATTCTTGGGTTTTTATATTGTTAATCTTTGTTAGATTAGAGCTCCACAGTTTTGTCTTGAAAAGAGCTTGTTGAATCTGGGGATACCAATACGGGTGAAATATCCTTAAGGACAATATCTTAATTGGTATGCCTCAAGCTATGAAATTGTTCAAGAATTCATTACGGTGTTTGTGATCAAGTATTTAAAGTAAGATTTCAACAATCTTAAGGATAGTTCTTGATTTATTCTTACGAAGATTGAAAAAAATAACTTAATACAATCACATCCTAAGTTCCGGTATCTTTGCTTGTATTTGAATGTGGCTAAGACTATTTAAATTTGGACTTTCTATAGGTATGTAATTTAACATAGCCGGATATTTTCCATGCTTTCTCCCGTCAATTCTACACAATACATACGTTTCGCTAATCAAGTCCTAACTAAAGTAAACCGTAACCTACCTCGAATGCGAACGGGGAGCCACGAACTACTCCACACGAGCCTTCTATTTCCGAAGCACCTCATAACGGTCAAAGTCTAACAATATATTGCTAAGCAAGCAACAAACCATGTATTTAAACAAGAACAACAATTTGGGGAAGAAAGACCTGCCCATACCTTACTTTTGATTGGATTAAAACCATCCTTCAATGGTGAATTGATCCAAACTTCTATCTCACAATCATTAAACTTCAATTCATGGGTTTCTAATCAATTTTTACCCTTAAAACAGATTTTAGGATAGAAGCTTCCATTTTTATTAAAACCACTAAGTCTCAACAAGCAATTCCAACCATAAGAAATCAATTATAACTACTAGAAAGTGATAATCTATACTCTTAGATGATTAATCAACAATAAAAATCAACAACCCGCCGATTATTTAAGGGCTTACTAATTCTAGGGTTCTAGGATTTTTCACCCACCATTGATGGACCTTAAAATAATCATGGAACTTGAAGAATAAAAAGTAAAAGGAACAAATAAAGATGGGAACTTACTTCAAGATGCTTTCCCAATGAATGAGATGAATTTTGCCACTTTCTCTCTTGGCCGACTTTAGGGTCTTGGGGTTAAGGGTTTGAGGTTGGGGAATTAAAATAAAGGTTTCTAGCCCCAGCCCTTGTGGCGGTCTCCGGACCCTTGCACCGGCGGTCCCGCTATAAACGGCCTCGTCGCTATGGCGGTTACATTGAATAGTATGCACTAAAATGGTCATAACTACCTCGGTCGGAGGACAAACGCGTCGATTCATTTTTCCTATAGCTTTGTAATTTCGATAGGGATCTAATGGTTCAGATTCTCTCAAAACAAAGGTTGGGTTCTCAATATGGAGCCATTTCTATCCACAAACCTCCGGCGAAAACATCGAATACGAGCGCGACAAAACCCAAACCCATCCGAACCTCTTGAACCTCGCAAAACTTGTGGACAAGTTCAAAATCATCATAATAACATGTTGTAACTTCCAAATCATTGAAATGGGTCATCTAACCCGCGTTGACCGTGGTAAACTCTAACTCGTCAACTTAACTGGTTTCTCCATCAAAGACTCGATTACACTCAGGAACTTTGCAGAGAAACCAGCCCAGTGACTTTAAGTCATAGATCATACTAACGGAAGGACTTAAGGAAAGGGTCAAAAAAGGTTAAATGGTCAAAACACTATAACGACTAAACGGGTCATTACATTAGATACCAATTTACCAATCATTCGTCCCTCGAACGAAGAGAAGTACGATGGGCGACGATAACCAAGGACATGCATCATAACCACACGAAGCCTCTCTTTGCACTAAGTGCACCTAAACACTATCCATTAATCTTATCGATCCAAAGCTTATTTCTAACTTTAGCTCGAAGACCCAATTTCCATATTTATGGACTAAGACCTACACGAATTCCTACGACACATGCGTCATCTATATGTCGAGTTTGATCATACTAATACCAAATTATACCTCTAATGATTTCAACTTCTCTAGACCTTTATGATCACCAACGTAAACAACAAATCTTTCTTATATCAGTGAACTAAGAATTCATGTCTCAACACGCTTTGTTTAATACTAACTATGTCAACATTTTACCTATCAATCATTCAATATTGAACACTCAAAAATTTGCCAGTGTTACATTTGAGTTTGTAAAATACCAAAAGTAACACTGGCAAATTTTTGAGTGTTCAATATTGAGATTTTGTGGCAAAAATTTGTTACTGGATAACTAGTGTATTGATAACTCAAAGGGATACTGAAAAGAAATAGAAAATATTATGATAAGATCATTGAGACTTGATAGTATGTTACTCCACAGAATATATCTATAGAGATGGCACCTACTTTGGTCTACATTTTTATTTCTGATTTCTTTAATTTAATTGGATGGTTCTGCTTTAAGTTTGATCTCCAGTCATAATTAGCATATTATGTACTAAGGAATATGAAGCATGTCGTTCTTCAGCTGATGTTTTTCGTGTACGTTATAATATTTCTTGTTATATAACTTATGATTGAAGTGTGTTTAGCTCAAAGGAAAAAATTAATATGAGATTCTGAAAATTAATTATCAAGTTTTTAATGGAAATAACAATTGTTTAGTGTGGGAAAATTAAGCCATATATTCCTAAATGTTGAAGAAGATTCGGAGAATTGATAGCAACCCCCATTTAAGGAAAAATAATTTGACAGCGGATGATATAATTGTTATGGCCATTTCTCAAGTGAAGCTTCTTCTTAATGTGAGAGATTGGGTGTTAGACAGTGCTACTAAGCGCTTTAGTGATAACAAATAATTTTGTGATTTAAACCCTAGTTGAAAAAAAAGGATGATTCATTTATGTTGGTGATTCAAGAACTTGAGTAGTACTTGAAAAGAAAGAGTTCTTCTTGCTTATATTTGGGGGAAAAAAATGGAGTGAGTTTTATTTGAGTATGATAAGGTTGTGTCAACCAAAATAATATTTTTTAATTTTTACGAGTAATATTACAACCATAATTTATTTGTGTTTACAATGTTTAGATTTAAATGACAAAAATATAAGTGATATTGATGGTTACTTCTCTCATATTGCTTTCTTAAAATATTTGTTGATGATGACATAGTGGAAGTTAATTTTACGTAATTATTTGGGTGAAGTTATATTATTAGTTTATTATTTATAAGATGAAATATCTTATGAGAAATTAGTAATACTTCTTATGAGTTATGAAAATATTATTCCTTATCTTAAAAGTTTTGAAAATGTGGGGGTTACAATGTCGTTATTTATGAAAATATTATTCCTCTATCTTAAATTTTTTGAAAATGCGGGGGTCACGGTGTCTTACTAAAGTTATGTTTAGAGAATTTTGTGGGGGAAAAAATGATAGCATGTGGTGGTGTTTTTGAAATGCTTTTGAAAACAAAGTTTGATAAGAAGCAAATGATGGTAAAGTGTTTGGTGAATTAATACTTATTGTACTAGAGGGGTACAATGATGTTAAGTGGATTTATGGTTATGTGTTTACCTTTGTGGAGGTGTAATAATATGAAAATCGGCTAAGTAGACCATAATGGAATATGAGTTTATGGTTTGGAGTTGGGCAGTAATGAGGCTAGAATCTTCGTAGTGAGTGCTTGGGTTGGGGATAAAACCAACGTGTCTATATATTGTGGTTGCCATGAGCATTAGGCATGCGTAGTGAATAAATAAAATTTTCAATGGCAATTAAAAACGTTTAAGACATAAAGTGATGCAACACATTGTTTGTTGTGAGAAGAGTATTTCATGAGTTATGTGATGTCTAAGGTGAATTTGGTGCAATTCTGAAGACTAAAGCTGCTCCAGGGAATAGGACTTTTGTATCATTTGAGAAGATTAACAATGATGTGTAACCTATGTGATTGGAGATCTAGTGAATTAGGTTTATATGGGTAATAACAAGTCATTAATTGATCAAAAGTGCCTATTAAATTATGTCTCCTTCTGTGGTGTGTGAATATAGTGCAATACTGAGGCAAAGTAGGTTGAGTTAAAACTCTTAATCGAATTCATATCCTTTATAGGTGGTGTATTGTTAGAATACACTTGATGATTGGAACTATACGAGTGTAAATTTAGTGCCGTTTCTATGAAATTATGACAGATTTCTAGAGCACTCGTGAATACGGGACTTCTGCAACCTTTGTGGCCTCTTAGCGCAAAACCACGATAATGACAAGATTGTATGAGTATAATATGATAGAATAAGACCACTAGGCTTACAAAAGAATTCTTGATTCATAGAAGTTCTAAACTTCGCCCAATTGATACTGTAAGTTTAATCTTAATTTGTCTAGGTATGGTTTCGCCCAGTCTACGCGACAAGTTCGATGCATTGTATTCATATGTGAAAACCAGACAAAACTTCATATTTCATTCTATTCCTTAATATTCTTTTGAGATACGTAGGGGATTGTTGAAAAACAATGTGGTCTCTCAAAAGATAATTTTCTAACGTTTCTTTGAGTATGTAACAAACTTTTAACCTATTCTTTATTAGTCATTTATTAGCCATTTATGAGTCATCATATTATACGTTGACTAGCTTAAAACTATAACAAACCAGCATAATATTATTTTAATAACGAAGTACATCCTGTATCCATTGATTAGTCTTAAGTTGTATCGACGATTTGTTATGCGCATATCAAAATTATTAACATCTGCTGATGATTTGTATCTGACTATTTTACACTCGAAAAGTTTTACCTTGAAACTTTCAATATCTACCGGCTGAATTTTGTTAATCAAGTTGGTGTTATAAAGTTGGTTGCTTATTTTTCTGCGAACATTATTGAGGGTCAAGTATATTGTGCGAACAGTGTACTTTCAAAGATAGTAAATGCAATATTTTTCTAAGGCTGAATACTATGGAGACACCTTAAGTTGGCACGATTTTTCACTTAGACACCTCAAGTGGGTTGTCTACCTATCACTATTAAAAAATCACTGATTTCTCATTGAATTTCCCACTAAATATTAGTGGAAAAATCTAAATAGTAGTATTTTCACATGTAAATACTAAGAAGTTTCCTAGCGTTTTAATGGGAATCTATTTTCCACCAGGCATTTTCCAGTGAAATGGTTCCATGGGAATGAGGTGGCAAAAAATTCAGTTTCTAGTAGTGTATTGACCACGCACATTTAACAATTTTATACCAATTAAGCACTTTTTGTTGACATGACATAGTGAGCATGATACGCTCATTAGTGACGTATGACAGGCTTTATATAACCAATTTTTATTTTATTTTTTCTCTTCTTTTTCCCCATTTTTCCGGCCACTAGCTACCTCCCACAATTTCCCCAAGCTTAAATTCTTCAATGGAGGTCGGATTTTCCGATTCAAATCTATTCTTCGGTTAACAATCCATTTTGTAGTTCCCAACCACCTAATGAGCCTCGGCATTTTGATTTCCTCGAAACATCAATTTTTTTCAACTAACTTCATAAATTGATGGCGAAAAACTCAAAGCTTCTCAATCGAAGATTGCAAATCGACAAACTATCGTTTCGGTTCGATTTCAAGTTTTCATCAACTTCCGTATCAATTGAAGCCAAATCAAGCATTCGGATAAGCCCACATCGCAGCTAATTTAGCTAAGTCGCGCGGGCACTCTGCCTTTCCCATCTCGTGGGGCGAACCCTCAACCCAACAATAGTAAAAACATAAACAAATAATTGAACAAGTGGAAGAGATAAAATCACGTAAGTCTAACGGTAATAATATAAAAAATATGCGGAAGTAAGGAAAATACACCCCAGCATCTGGCTTAATCCATACAAGAGCATCTAACTAGAATCTACAAGTCTGGAATATCAATAATACGTCAAGTCCAAATATGTCTCGGAATAGAAAAGAAGACATAAATAAACAAGAATCTTCAAGGCGGCAGACGTCTCGTGCTCCCCCTGTAGAGTCTAAGAAACTCTCAAAGCGACTATCAGCCACAAGAAATAGAGGTCGAGCCCACCTAGAATTCTGCATTCATAAAAGAATGCAACAAGTGCAGGTCAGTACAAAACCATAGTACTGGTAGGTATCATAGGCCGATTAAATTTAGCTAACATAATCCAAACAATAAAGAAAGAAAAACAGGTAAATCAACAAGTATAAGTCAAACACATGTCATAAACCAAGTATATATCATTACCTAGGTTGTAGCATCTAAAACCAAGTGTGCCAAGTCTCAATATATTCAATCGAATCCAAATAACACAAGTATATCACCAGATCATCACAATAAAAGCCATAGTGCAATGCAATGCAATAACGTATGAAATGTGAATGCAATGCAATGTTATGTACATATGTACTCCGGACGGAAGTATCGACGCCTCGGTAGCACAACCCATGGGGGACCCGCGAAGTCCATGTACTTCACAGTCCGGCAACAACCTCGGATACCGCTACCTCATGATCTCGACACAAACTTTAGGAATCACTACGCACAACCTTGATTTCGGGACAACCATCGAGTATCGATCCTCACTTCACTCTCATCCAATTGAGCCCAACTCATCACAATGTTTCCTTAAATATTGTCAATGTATCAATAATATATCATGAAGGATGAGAATGCGTGCAACGTATGAGTTCAATGTTAATAATCAGATCAATATCAGAAGTACCAAGCATGGGTACGCCAACAATATCACACAAGCCATATAGAACACTATCCTCGTATCAAACATCAACAAGTAAGATACTACAATATCATGATCAAGATATATCAATAATCTCCAATATATACTATCATCACGTGGCATCAAGCCAACAACAATAGAACAAAACAAATCACAACACAATGGGGTGGCTAGCCCCAGTCACACAATAGGGTCCAACCTAAGACATTATCCAACCCAACTTCACACCTGAAGGTTTAAAAGCTTTCTCCGACAATATCATCTAAATATATGCTTTTCTAAATGAAGTCTCACTATAGGGGTAAATTATAACTTACCTGGAAGATCGAACAACAATACCACCAACAATCACACCTTAGCCTTTCCTTTCCATTGAGCCTCGAGATCAAGAAAGTCTATTCATATTCGAAATCTAGATTAGAAATCATGAATATCGATACCTATATTGCTATCATTCAAATTGGTTCAAAAATCAACCTTAGAATTTAGAAAAACGGGACCCACAAGGGCAAAACAGAAAATTCGGGGGGTAAATTATCCAATTAAACACTAGGTGATCAAAATTCATCAACTAATTGCTAAATTAACTCAAGGATTCATCTAATTTTGAAATCCAAGCAAAACTCCCAATTTTGGGTATAAACTCTAACTCTTAAATTCAAGAATTCATCATTAATAATGGAAGACATATGATTAACAACCTTAGATGCATCATAATCTAGCATAAACCCAATCAACTTCATCCTTTAAACCAACTTAAGAAGTCTAACCAATTTTATAAACTTCTCAAGAAAGACCCATTAAACGCTCTTTCATGAAAAACCCCAATTTTCTACTTTAGAAATCATAGATTAAACTTAAACCAAGGGAATGAATCAAAGGAAAATACTTAGATTATGGTTTAGACCTTACCCCATGGAAGAAACTTGAAGAACATCCTTGAATTCTCCCAAACCCAAGCTTTCAATATGAGAGAAAACCCAAACAACATTAATAGCAAAAACGGCCAGCTGTTCCGCCTTGTTTCTGGTGCCAAACGATCCCAAAACTTGCTTTTGATGCCTCTCATGGATTCCTTGTGAAATTTCACTCAAGTTAGGCTTTTGAATCACTCTATTTGACCTTATAATGAATGAGACATGGTGTTTTCAATATTTGGAAGCATGCAGATTTTTAAATACGAATTCAATGGCAATTTCGTAATTAATCTGAAAAATTTGTCAAACCAATTCTTAATAAAATGACCATAATTCCCTCATACGATGTTAAAACTCGATGATTTCAGTTGCTATGGTTCCGAAATGGTTTAGTCGAAATATGAATCAAAGGGCGTTTGCTCAATATGGTACCCTTTATGCTCAAATCAACGTTGAAACTGAAAACAATCACCATATAACTTATCCAAAACTTATCTAATCAAACTTTGTGGATCCAAAATATCATACAAACTTATTGGAACTTTCAAAACATCAACACGAGATCATCTTGACCGATGGTCAACTCAATTCTAACGTAAGCAGTTTCTCAACCAATGACCCAAATCACATCCGAACCCTTTGGGAACCAAACCAATGACACCACTAAGTCATAAATCATCCTCCGAACATAATGGAACTGTTGGAATTCGATTACGGGCATGTTTACCCTAAAGTCAATTTTGAGTCAAAAGGCTTTCGCTTTAAGGCCAAATTTTCTAAAAGTCATTCCAAAACCCAAAATGATGCCTAGGGAACTGTGCCACTAGTTCCTACGGGTCAAAATAGTACCAACAAGGCTCGGGGACGAGTCAACGGGCAAAAACGGTAAAAACGCAATAATGACCTAATGGGTCGTTACAATAACCCTACTTCGAATTTCTACAACCTGCCACAGGTGGTTGTTAGAGTTATCTTCTTTTATATTATTTCTAGAAGGACTCTATTTTGAATTTACTTATCTTTTATGTAGATATATGTAGTAACTTCCTGTTATAAATACAAGAATACAGAGCGAGCAAGCTTACGCTTTAACCCTTCACTTTATCTCTTTCATCTTGATATCAAGAGCTCTAAACAATTCCTTCCGTGGCTCCAGAAATTTCCTCCTCTTCTACTCAAATTGTCTCCTCTACTCAAAATGCCATGAATCAATCTTCTCTTGGCCTTCCCATTCCCCCCTCAACCAATTTCCAATATCAATAATTTTGTTCTTATCGGATTAACATTCGTCAACTACCTTATTTGGAAGAAAAGGTTTTTCGCACAGTCTTTACAAGTCATAACCTCCTTTTCTTAGTAGATGGAACCATTCCATGTCTATCACCAAAACACGTTGATTACAAGCTATGAATTCAATGTGATACTATTGCATTAAGTTGAATTAATGCAACACTTTCTTCCGCTGTGCTTGACACACTTTTGAACTATGGTTGTGAGATATCTAAACATTCTTAGGACACCCTAGACTCCCTATATTTAGATCAAGTCTCTTCCTCCATCATTCACCTCAAGTCCAAGTTTAAAATTTCAAGAAAAGTTTCTTTTCTATTTAGGATTATCTTCAACAACTTCACTCTATTGCCTACTCTCTCAGGGTCATTGATAAACATGAGAATGATGATTTTGACTAATGAGTTTGCAAGGATAACCTTCATACTATTATACTTTTGTGTCTGGATTAAATGCGACTGTCTCGATTCTTTCTGTCATTTCATTATGACCACTTATTCTCACTGAAGCACATTAATGCAAATACTTCTGAAGAGTTAAATCCTCAAACTTATTTGTTGGTGTCAACTCAAGGAAAGAATTTTATTTCATCATCAACTTTTAATGGAAATCAGTCTGCAAAGGGACAATCCCATGGATGAGGTCATGTAAAATATAACAAGAGACATTATTGTAGAGGTTGAGGATACCACAACTCTTTATGGCTTGGTTTCCAACATTAATCTCAACCTCCTTCCCTGCTACTGGTATTTTAGGTGGACTCCCTTTTACTCCTGTCAAATAATATCAAAGTTGTTTTCACTTTAATCACATTACGTTGGAGTGTATAAACTGGTTCAATCATTCCTTTGTGGCTAACAATATTCCTAAATTATTTGCTACAATGACTTTGGATGAGGTTCAATCAACAGTTTGGTATCCAAACTCTGGGGCATCCGCGCACATGAAAATGATCCTTCTACTCTTACTTCTCACACTCCTTATTCTGGTTCTTCTCAGTCATGGTTGAAGATGGTACTCATCTATTAATTAAATCTATTGGTTCTTCTATTGTTCCAGCATCCTCTGAGCCTCTTCTCTTAAAGAAAGTTTTATATATTCCTTCCCCTGCTAAAAAATTACTTTAAAGTTTTATATGTTCCTTCCCTTGCTAAAAAGTTACTTTATATTCAACACTTATGTGTTGATAATATTTATTTTATTCAATTTACTAACTCTGATTTTTTTGTCCAGGACATGAAGACTAGAACGACATTGCTCCACTATAACAATTCTGGGTCTCTTTATCCTCTACGTGTCGCTCCATCTGGCGCCGCCAACTTTAGTCTCTTTGCTAAAATTTTGCATGCTTCCCTTTGGCACTACCATCTCGGACATCTTGGCTAAGAGTCTCTTAGTTATTTAGTTGCTAGAAAATTGATTCGTAGTACTTCTTCCATTAGCAATAATTCTTATAATATTTTCCATTTAGACAAAAAAAAAACTCGGATGTCTTTTCCTTTATCAAGTACTGATGCAGATTCTTCGTTCATTTTAATCCATTCAAATGCATGCATGCTCCTACTGTCTCGAATTATGGCTATCATTGTTACATTTCTTTGATTGGTTTTCACCATCCATAATCTGTATTTACACAGAGCTCCACAGAACTATAGAAAGACGTTACCCATGGAGGACTCACGAGGTCCATATACTTCCGAAACCATTTCCCTTCAGCATACACATGTCCTTCTGAACCATTTCCCCTCATCAAATCATAAATCCGTCAGAACCATCTCTTCGGCATATCACAAATCCGCCTAAACCATTTTTCTTCAGCATATAACAAATCCATCGGAATAATTTCCCTTCGTCATATCACCAATCCGCTGGAACCGTCTTCCCTCTGCAAAATGTGACAACATTGGAGCCATCCACATAGCGCATAAACCATTTTTTAGCCTCGTGCCAAACATGTTGCATTCGATTATCATTTTGTTCATGAAAAGATCAGTCATGGTGACTTGGTAGTTTCTCATGTTCATACCTCTAAACAACTTGTAGATTTGTTCAACAAAGTTTTGCCCTCTACCTATTTTCTTGAGCTAAATGTCAATCTTCACGTTCATTCTTCACGTTCAGATTAAAGGAGGGTGTTAGAATTATTTTCTTGTATATTATTTGTAGTAGGACTCCATTCTGAATTTGTTCTTGTACTTACCTTTTATGTAGATATATGTTTCAAATTTACCTTATAAATATAAGAATATAGAGCAAGCAATGCTCACGCTTTAACCTTTCACTTTATCTATTTCTGGACTCTCCAAAATTTTAGGTTTTGTTCAAGTATCTTTCTGTTGTTGAAAGAATACTTATTCGTGCAGCTAGTTGTGGCATTGCTGGTGCATTCACATATGTATGTCTTCACCCAGTTGACACCATCAAAACTCGCTTCAAACTAAAAGGGTGAGGGGTGCTATGTTTTCTTGAAATTTGTGTTTTTTTAAACTTAAAATTCATTTTTTAATTTATACAAAAAATGCCACATGTTTTTATTTAATTAGTCTTGTTGCCATATCATTAGCAATTGTATCGAACACTTTTTATATGTTTGCTTGATTGTACAAAAAGTGCCTAATTAGTGCGAAATTGGGTTACCGTAAGTGGTCAACCGCCTAAGTGAAAAATTATACTGTCTTTAGGTATATCCGTATATATTCAACCTGGAAGTAATAAATGACAATTGAGTCAATTTAAAATCTTTTATTGAACAAGGTTGTAGGGGTTTAAAAAAGGTCCAAAGTAATTACCTGCTAGTAAAATACAAAAGAAAATTTGCTTGTCCAAAAGCAGCCTCTTGTGTTTTTTTATCTACATCTCAACATCAAAGGAATTTTTGGAGGATATGGAAGGAACTTGCTCAGTATAACACACTAAGTTAATCAAGTCAAATCAGAGTGTTTTACATCCGCAAGATTCATAGCACCATTACTATTTGCACAAGGTAACTCATATGTTCTTCTGTCATGTTTCTTATTAGTTGAGATATTGGTAGGGTTGAGCTTTGAACTTTAAGAGTAATTTATATCATGGGGTGTTACATACTATTGATATTATCATATTTAAATGGCATTGAATACATCGATTGAGAGTTTTATTGGAAGAATCTTCACTATCCACAATTAGTTAATGAGTTCTAAATTGAAGAAAAAGACAAGTTTGGTGGTGATGAGTTGAATTGATGAAATTGAATGTTTCAAATGGGTTTGCTCAGTTAGTAAGAACTGGTTAATACTTTTGAACCAAACCCTAAGTGAAATATTCTTTAGATAAGAGAATTGTGAATAAAATTACATTCTTTGAGCTTGTATTGATGTAAATTGAACTTCGATTATCATGTAGATTGAGAAATCGCGATTTAACTGCTTGGAAGATACATGAAGTTAAAGTTGGCTTGTAGATTGAGGAAAGTTAAGGCCTACTCTCCTTATAGGGAATTCCATTAGAACCCTCGTGCTCCATGTACTTGATGAAATTCACACATTATGTCTTCTTATGCTCAAGTACTTAGTTCACTCTGTTGTTATTTAGCGCGACTTTATATGATAATGTGATAGTATTATATGCTTATGTATATCACCACTTAATGTGTTTCTTGTTGTGATGCTTACGTTTAGTTTCAGCATTCATTCATGCATTAATGTGATTCATTCAGACAGGAAAGCTATACGACCTCTTCTTGCGTGAGCGCTAGGAGGAAAAGGGTTAGCTACCCACACGCTCGTAGGGGATGTTGTTTGTTGGAGATAGGCCGATACTCTCCCGCATGTGTTACTAGATCTCACATATATAGGACCACTGTGTATAACTCAGTCCCTATTACAATTTAGTTATGATCTTAAGGTTTCAAGTTTTAGTTATTTGCTTACATGTTTTGCTTACAATTTTAGTCTTCAATCTATTATTAGTTATCGAATCTTAAATTTCTTAGATGCTTTCTCTGGATGTATTTTCTTCTTGTTATTTTTAACCTAGAAGGACTCGCTCCGCCTTCTTAGGATGTAAGTTACAAAACTTTTTGGGTATCCTATAGGTGTTACTTAGACTGTGAAGGCCTGCTTCTATTTTTCATAGATGCAGATATTGTTAATTAAGTTTCATATACTATAGGATAGGACTAGCTCTTAGCCTAGCATTTTCCCGTTTCTCTTCTCAATGGAGATTCACATGCATTTATTTATTTTGATTAGTATTTTGGGGTATGCCACGAGGACATATGTTCTTATTGTTGTTCTTTTAAATGCTCATGACTTAACCTAGTGGGTTATGATAGTTTCACATTTAAGCATTTTTTTTAATGTTTTCATGGGATTTTTACGTTTCATAATTCAGTATCCAATGCATATTTCATTATGCTCAGTTAATGCCTTTTTGATAATTATTTCTAGTTAATTCAATAATGACCAGACAACTTAATTCAGGGTTCACTTCATAGGTAGCTTAGGTCGGGTGTTGATCACGTCCTCCCTTGGTTTTGGGGCTTGAGAGAGAGAGAGAGAGAGAGAGAGAGAAGGAATAACTGCTCGTGCACTTTTTGTGCTAACTGAATGCTAAAATTCGATTATAATCCATGTACCATTGTCATTTTTTATTTAAAGATCTCTTATATATATGTAAAAGCTTTGTTGTGCAAAGAGTTATCTATCCTTGTCGGGACGCATACTTATGTGCATTAAAAGTGTTGAGATGATAGACATGCATATTCTCATTATTAAATAAACATTATTTTTCTCACTCATAACGATATTATTTTAGTAGCTAAATTAATCGGATGGTATGGTTAATAAAACCTGCTGCATCTATTTTAGTAACAAAAACTTGATCCTCTGGACCAAACAAAATAGTTTTCTTGACCATGGAATAGCATGTACATAACTTTATACTTGGTTGAATAAAAACTTTTTCATTTGGCCAAAAAAAAAAAAAAAAGAGGTATGAAGTGTGGGACAGAATGCAAGAATTGTATGACACAATTGATAACCTTATATACGGAGTGATGGCAACCCTCTTGATTGATCAATTCATGTGAAATGTGCTTAGAAGCTTCATGAAACCGCACCGATCTATGGGAGGAGCTGACAAATGAGTAGGCTTCCCCTTTTGATTCACGAGATGTGATCTGGGACACAATGGAGTTTGCGTGTCTCAATGAGAAATTAATCACTAGAATATAGCACAACATCGCCTTGTCTTGCTACCATGGGATCGACCTGTGCACAAGATAAATCCAATAGTAACCAAAAAACAGGGGGCACCGTATCAGGCAAAAGAAGATCCAACAATTGAAGGCTCAGCAAACTGAAGGAAGAGGGTGATATAAGAAAAAGGTCTTCCATGCGGGTGTCTAATGAAATACCATCCTATAACGACCCGATTGATCGTTATAGTGAGAATGACCCTTTTACCCCTGTTGATCCTTCCCTAGATCATCGGTTTTAGCGTGACTTTCCGAGGTTTGAGCCTCAAAGTAGGATCCGTTTGACCCAAAGTTGACTTTTGAGTAAACGGACCTTTTTTGGAATTTCGTTGATTCTGAGAGGTTCGGATAGTCTTTTATTACTTGGTAGTGTGTTTGGCTCGGTTCCTAATGCACTTGGGAGCATTTTGGAACTTAGGTTGGGAACTTGGCTTTAGGCCATTGAGGGTTGAATTGGTCAAATAAACCTCTGTTGGGAAATTCGAGGCCACGGGTGAATTCGTAGCGCGTGTTTATGTGTGTGTGCATGTTTGTTGGGTATATGTAGGGCCTCAGGTGATAGTCAAATTTTAGGATGAGATTGGTCAAAAACTAGAATATTCTGGTTCTGGGGTAGGCACTGCAGCGGTGCCTTAACTATTGTAGCTATCATGCTATAGCGTCGGTTGGAAGGCTATAGTGGACTGGGAGTTATTGTGTTTAGCCACCGTAGTGGGTCCCTGCCGCTATAGTGGCATGCTGACTTTTTTAATGAAGGCCGCTATGGCGAGCCTTATGGGCATCGTAGCACGTGCGCTGCAACGGCTCCTTGACCGATGTAGCTGTAGTCGGGCAGAATAATTTCTCTTTCTCAAGTTAAGTCCCTTAAAACCTATCACTTCTTCTTATCACTTTTCTAAGCACTCTTTGGGGGAATAAAGCTATTTGTGGACTGATTCTTCTTGAACGTAAGATCCATGACCCTGGACCTTGTTAATTGCCCTCCTAGATTCCTATTTCATGCTTAGAATCATTTAAATCTAGATAAAGAAGATGAGTCTTGTGCTAAGAATTCTTGATGTGGGTTAGACTTTTAAAATAGAAATTGGTGGTGAAAATGACTAGAATAACCATAGAGCTTGATGAATTCCTGGTTATTAAGCTTATTTCTTTCATTATTAATAGTTAATTTGAGGATTGAAGAATTAGGGTTCATACCCAAATTTGGGGGTTTTGCTTTAAAGCTGAATTAGGCTTAATCTTGAGTTGTTTTAGCTAATAATTAGTGGGTTTGATCACCTAGAGCTTGAATTTCATGTTCCATCTTTCAATTTCCCATTTTACCCTTGTGGGCCCCTTTTTCCAATTTCCTTGGGTTAGAATTTGACCTCGCAAGAAGTATAGTAATATGGGTGTCATTATTGGTGGTTTTTAATATAGAATTCGATTATGAATAGACTTTGAGTACTTGGAGGCGTTACGAAAAGGCAAGTCCTAGGTGTGAGGTTCAAGGCTCCTGCTCGGCTTTCTAAGTAGGTTGCAACTTACCTTTCGGTTAGACTTCGGTTAGCGGATTATATGTATAGTTAGTGATTGTTGGAGGAAGCATGTAAGCCTTCGGGTGTGAAGTTGGGATGGAAGACTTAGCTTGGTATTGTTGAGATTTATGGCTTGTCGCCTTATTGTGTTCCATTGTGTGTTGCTTATTGTGAGTTGTTGGCTCGCCACCACGTGATTGATCGTAGAGAATTAATGCTTATTAATTACTTGTTTGTTGGAAAGCATAATTATCATGAATGAGTATTTTGGAAAGGAAGTAAGGATTATGACTTTGTTATTGTGAGTGAGATTTGTGTCCATCTGTGGCACCATTAATTATATATTCTTGTTGGCATTATTATCATGCATCCACTCATTCATATATACAATGCGCACGACAACACTGATCGAGTTGCACGCACCGCAACATATCGGGTTGCACGCTCCGCAACACCGACTATTGGATCGGGTGCGTTCGTAGCAAGTACATGGACTTAGCGGTCCCCCGGGTCATATTTCCAAGGCAACGCTCGAAGCGTGTGTATCTCGTTACACCTTGAAAATTCCCCTTAAGCGCGTATAGTGAATAGACTAATGAGGGTACGATGTAGACAAAGTTTGGACAAGTAAGAACTAGTATGTGACGATGCTAATTAAGAATTTCAAAGGCATTAGACTTGAGGAAAGAAAGTTGTTAAGAGAAGCGAGACTTAAGTTAGTGACGTAATTATGAGCTTGAGTTAATGATGTCCTAATGATGTCCCAAGAAAGAGTTATAACGTCCCTTCGAATGATATTGAAGTGTTGAACAAGTGTTATCATCAAACGAGTCGACGAAACAAAACTCGCGGGCAAACATACGGTCGAAATCTATCGTCGTATGTCCACTCGTAGATTTTATGGCATGAGTCTCTCGGACCAATTATACGGTCCAACATACGGTCAGTATGTTTTAGCGTATGTTGGTGTATCGAATTCCATTTTATATAAGGACCATCCTCCATTTCATTTTTTTCATTTCCCTTCATTCCTCCACAACACATTATTATTCCAAGCAATTCATCTTATAGAAATCTAAGATCAACAACAAGAAAGCAAGAGAATCAAGTGAAGGAAACCCATCTAAAGTCATGATTCAAGAAATCCAAGGAGAGATAAACTAGGGTTTTGGTGCTAAGGGTGAATCACCACTCCAAGCTTGTTCCTCTATTGTTTAAGGTAAGTCATGATACATGCTATTTGAAGTATTTTGTGAGATTCATGGATTTAGAAGAGCACCACAAATGGGTCATTAAATGGATGAATATTGTATTAGTGATTTAGTTGAATCATGGAAATGAATATGTTGATGATATAAATGTGTTATAAATGACTATAGAACATGAAATGAGGCGTTTAACAAGACTTGATGGATTTTTAGTCATAATTATGGGTGAGGTGAATTTGATATGAATGAATATTGTTTTAGCGATATTGTGATGATTATTATGAATGTTGGGAGTTGATATGAAATATGGCGGAAAGTAGTATAAACAAAGGACATGCTGCCCAAATTTCTATTGGAGAACATGTTTTTCCGATTATATAGCTAATGTCGATGCTTCCATTGAAGGTATACGAGTCATTTAAGGAGCAAGCCAATAGAATAGTAATGCGGCAAAGGTATTGAGGCTAGTCCTTTCTTTCCAAGGCATGAGTCATATAACATGTCCTCCTTTACCGAATGTTCCTATCTCTTAAAGATCCTCATTCATGAATGGCTATACGAGATTTCCGAGAAATATTATAGCCTTTGACAATGCTTAAGAAGCTAATGATGCTATATATATATATATATATATATATATATATATATATATATATATATGTAATCAAACGGTATTGATCATTATGTCCACTCACCTACGATTGTTCCTCGTACGTACGAATGTTCCCCGGGGGGGTCCACGACCTTTCGACAAGTATGAATAGTAATCTATGTAACGTAATAAGTATATGATGAGTTATGATGCATATTACGAAAGACATATTATAATGAGTAGGTTATGAAAAGCATAATTTTGATGAGCATGTTATGATAAGTATGATGTAATGAATGTATGATGATATCACACCGCGCCGATCGGGCGATCCGAGGCTATACACACCATGGCCAAATGGCACGACACCACTAGTGGGCGGCATGAGATAATATGGATGCGAGGCCAAGGATGGTAATTGATATGAGTATGTACATATGATATGATGATGATAAGCTTGAGAGTAAGTAAGCATATATATATGATCTTTTCTTATGATTCGCCGCTACGTATTGCTCCATATTTTATGCCTCGCCTTATTGATGCTCCATTGTTGTTTAGCCTATCGAGCACCACTTCTCATTCATCATTTGAGAGCACTCCATACTCATTCTTTTGGTACATATGTTTGTATATTCCTAATACTAGTATTTCGGTAGAGGCTCGTAGATCTCAACCATCTTGTATGTATATATATATATATTTGATACAAGGGCTTATGTTTATAAAAGCTAATGTATTTCGAGAAAATACAGTTTTATATGATTATAAGCATATAGTATGAGTACTAAGAAGAGTGGTGTTCGGTGGTTAGCCCGGATCCGTAGCTACCCACACATATATCTATGCATTCATCTCATTATTATTATTGATCTTATTTGGTACTTGATGATTGATCATCAGTGATACTTGTATTTGATAGTATTTCTTGAGATGTGGTCGGGATTATAGCAGACTTGAGGCGTTTAACAAGACTTGGTGGTTTGGTATTGATTATCGATAATTGGATTTTTTTTATTTCATTTCGATAGTGAGCATACCTAATATTATATATAATTTTCTGTCGCCTATGATGCCTACTTAGTACGTGTTGTGTGATTCTACCTTGCCGCATTCTTTCGAGTTCTAATTTGTAACGACTTCTACGCCCGTCGCGACCGAGTCCCCGTGCTTCTAACGAGTATTCTAGGGTGAGCATTGGCCGGATTCGTCACGCCGGATGCCTATTCTTAGTTACTTGTCTTATTTGCGCGAGGCATGTCACGACCCAAAGAAAGGATGGTACTGAGCTACATTCTACCGAGCATCACTTCTCATTCATCATCCGCCTCATATTGTATAAATACTCTCAACCATCAATATATATATACAACACAACAAAATGATATAAAGATACATAAGAAGAAGAGACATCTACTACCCACACATATATCTATGAGTGCCTCGAAATCATAAGGATGGGACAGAGCCATGCCCCAAATATGTACACAAAATAATATACCAATTTATATATAAAATAACGCTCCTAAGTGTCTGTGTCGTATCTTTGTCTACCTACGGGCATGAACGCAGCGTCCATAAAGAAAGGACGTCAGTACGAACAATGTATTGAATATGTAAGACATGTATAACAACACAATAAAGGAATAAAAGAGCATAAGATGAAGAGGGTCGAGTGCCTCTAAGAAGGAGTCATGCATGCTGACTTTTATATATAAAATAACATCATTTCATGCATACATATACATAAGTAAGCTGTCTGAGTCATATATCATCATTAGCCCGCATTCGGGCCTCCCACGTCTGAGGGTAGTCGTCTCACGCTGCCCACTAATGGTGACTGCCCGGCCAACTAGGCCCGGTGTAATGATCATCATAAGCCGCCCACTACACCTACCGTAGTGGTGTCTGCCCGGCCAACTAGGCCCGGTGTGATCTCACATATACATAACATAAAGCATGCATGAGAGCTCAAGTAAAATCTACAACTCTATCGGAGTGACGTAAGGTCGGTAACCTCCGATCATATTATGGAGCAAACATCATCGCTATGTCTCACCTTGAAGGAACTAATATCATGAGGTGAGATTACAACAAGGAATAACATCAATGAAATCATAAAACAAGATCATCAAGCTCACAATAGTATCAATTCATAAGCTTCGGAATCTCTAGAAATAAAACCATCATTATCATAGAACACATCCTATTTCTAGATCATAAGAAGCTCTTAAGAATCTTGGACTTTTAACTTTTGGAATGTAAGAAGGTCATCGAAACATGTATAGGAAATCGTAAAATAGGAGTCATGTCTTTTGAAAGAAAGGGGGACTAGCCTTACATACCTTTACGTCTTCTTAACGACTAAACGTTCTCCTTCCCAGCTCGCAACTCTACATTTAAGAGAATTCGTACTAAATTAGATCATTAAAAACATGCTTAATTTTAAACTAAAGCGGCTAAGAGTTGGCGGAATTTGGGCAGCATTTCCTCTGTTTCGACAACTTCCTCTATATAATAAACAACTCCCAAATATCAATAGCAACACCTATAATACCATAATCAATGGTCTTCTTCAAAGTTAAGCATTGATCAATCCTCAAAACTCCTCTTCAAAGTCCTTCATAACCATAGCTACAACATAAGTCGGGAAATGAAAATTTGGAACAAGGATCGTACATATATGGAAAGAGAAAAAAAGTGACCCGACCCGGTTATATGGCCAACTATACGGGCCGTATAAATTATACGGTCCGTATAATTGGACCGTATAATCCCACCAGGGGTCACTTTCCTCTGGAGTATTCTATGGACCATTATACGGGCCGTGTAAATTATACGGTCCGTACAAGTGACCGTACAATCTGAATTTTTCGATCTTGCTCTAGTTGCTTTGTTCAACCTCCAATCCTTACGGAACCTTCTTGGCACTTGTATAATGCTTAATTAACTAGCTAAGGATCCCTATAGCTTCTCCTGAAGACACTAACAAATAATTATTAGCTCGATAATTGCGAAACCTTCCCGAACACAACTTGCACTCCACTTCCTTCGACGAACTTAGTTCCACCGATTCATATAACTTTGAAATCTTGTAGTATATAATTTAAAGCTACTAAATACTCTCATTAAATTCATAAGGACTTCATGATCACCTTAACTTGCGTTAGTCTATCCACAGCACAACGACATGAAATTTTCGAGGTGTAACCCTCTCCCCCCTTGGGAACATTCATCCTCGAATGTTAAGTTCTCGAGGGTTCTACAAAAAAAATTCCAGAGTTTCCCCTATAATATGGCACTACCATCCTGTCACAGTAACTCAAAATAGCATCGCCTCATAAGGTTACAACAACAGTAACAAGAAAGCATGGCCACGCACAACCAAAAAGCATCAAAAGAAAGTATTACATACCTGAGGAAAATGACGTCTCATCTTGAGCCTCTCCTGGGGGTGGAAATAAACGCGGATACCTGGACTTCATATCTTCTTCTGCTTCCCCATTCATCTCTTTCACTTCCACGTTCTTTTGTAATACCTTCATCAAGCTTACATTTTTAGTTCTTAATTCACCACCCCGAAGCCATTTGTGAGGGTAGTAAGAACTTCTCATGGAATCTTCTTAAATCTCTTCACGATGAAATTTCCACATTCCAATAATTTGATGCTCTCCTCTTCTTGCAAGCTTCATACGGCCATCTGGATATATTAATTTCAAGCCACCCTAACATTCGTATCTCTTCATTTCCTTCAATCCCCTTTTTGTTAACATACTTGTTTATAGCTTCTCCTTAGTGAGTTAGAAAATAGAACTTTATCGCTTATCTATTTCCCCCAAAAAATGAGGGGGGGGGGGGGGGGTTTACTAGGATGACCTATATTTCACTTGATTTCTCATCTTAGTTTATTATCACGATTTCTAAACTAATCTTGGAGAACCGAGTATCTTAATGAAATCATTACCGATAGCTTATATGATTCCTTACAATTGCAACATCCATTTCAGCTTTAGATCCATCCTTATTCTTGATTAGTATTACAAGATACCGTCTTACATAAATTTAACTTTGTTTCCTTATTATCTTCTTCACCACCACCTCTCACATTCAGTTTCTCATTTAGATCCATCTTACTCCATTTACGTTGGAATACGTTCTTCTTGATTCCTTTATGTTTTGAGTATTCAATGCTTGAAATTTTCGTATCATCCATAAACTTTCTCTTCTAAATGATCATACACACCTATTCTTTTTTAATGTAGGTTGCTACCGCCAAGTATTCGTATGCTTCCAAATAGTTCATTTCCCTTTCAATCCCCTTTTTATTGTTAACTCGTATCCTCCTTAGAATCAACAAAGGCATTACTATATATATAAAGTAGCCATTGATCGCTTTCCCGTACAATGCTTCCCTCGTTTGTCCCCTCCCCCAACCGGTATGCGACATTGTAACTCCACATCCATATAACTAGCTTGCGGTGGCTATTTCACTTGACTTCTCATCTTAGTTCATTATTCACCTTTCTCCCTAATCCTAATCTTACACTCATCGCCTGTATCTCCTCACTATGAAATCATTCGCATGAGCCCTTGTTGTATGGAAATACCACTTTATTCTTATCTATCTTACGCTTGAGCTGAAGCCCTAATACTCACGTGATGTATCTTCTTGAGGTTAATACCGCTTTTCCGTTATATGCCCATCCTTTAACTTTGTCTCATTACCGTCCCTCTTCCATTCTACAGCCCATATCCTGTATCATCTCATTCTTACACCTCCGGCTGCCACATTGCCTCGAAATGTCGAAGACTACTTCTTTGATTGACTCTTTTGATTACCGTCTAATTGCCACAACTATTAAACCATGAGGGAATTGCCTTTACCCCACTGTCTCTTTCCTTAATTCTATCAAGACCCATAGATCGTCTTGCATATTGGTCATTCCCATTGATGTAGCTCATAACCGCTCTATGCTCCCTATACCGTATCGTCCACAAACTCGCCCTCTCTTGACCCACCTTTTCTCAATAATCTTTCCTTGGGACTTTTCCCGTATAACTCGCCGGGAATGCAATTCCATTTGTTGCTGTCTTGGCATATATATAAAGTTAGTCCATTGATCATTCACAATCAAACCCTATTTCTCCTTTTGTCTTACTCCTCATCCTTTTCTCAAATGATTTCGTTCATCGGACAATAGTCCTATGCATATTTCAAAGATAAAAATCACAACTTAAGGTTCAACCATTGACTTCTCTTTTCCCCATCTTACTCAACAAATTTTTTTTTTTTTTTTTTGATAAAAATCACAACTTAAGGTTCAATGTCAATCCTTCCATACTCTTCTCTGATCCGATTCCCACTGCCATAGGAGTATTATACTCTGCTATCCCAACATTTTAACAACGGGGTAACACATGGTCCTTTTAAAATTCCTTGGAAGGATGTTGTGTAAACACATCTTCATGCACTTAAGATACCTTAGTATATAAAACTTCTTTATACCCCCAACAAATGGTTCCATATTCCTCGTCATAGTTTAATTAGCCATAACCGATTCTCACTTTGGGCCTTTCGATTCAAAATTTCAATCAACTTAGATTCTGGAAAATTGTACGACACCTATTATACATATATATATATATATATATATATATATATATATATATATATATATATATATATATATAGCCGCCCCTAGGTCACCAACGAGATGCCTCAAAATATGGCTCCGTTTGACAACAGGTATATATATATATATATATATATATATATCCCGTGGACTAATCCATATATATATATATATATATGTAAGGGGCGTAGAGACAACAGGTGGTGCGTAGGCGGCGTTGTGGACCACTCGAACCAAATGCTCCCCCTCTTCCTCTGCCACGGCCTGCTGGTGTCTATGAGCTTTGCCTCGGAGGGTGTATCGATGATGAAGAGCCAACTGTTAATCCCGTAGGCCGAACCTTACCTCTGCCACGTAGCGATGGACAGTCGCGCCTAAAATGGCCTGGCCAAGTGCAGGCATAGGAACCCAAGCGACACAGTCCCGAATGTGGCTTACCACATTGAGTACATTGTGGTGTAGATAATCTCATCTGGCTTGAATCATCGCTGTTCTGGGAACTAGAATTTCTAGAACTCTTAACTGGCCCCAAACAAGCAGATCTATCAACCCTAGGTCCAGGAAACTGTGGAGGCGCACTAGCTGTTAAACGAACTAAGTGCCTAGAGAACTGCTACCTCGGGGCGCCTCTGAACTCATGGTCAAACTGTGAAGACCTGACCCTCTTCCTCCAACTCCTGTCACTATGGCTCGCACCCTGCCGCTAAGCTTGAGCGGCTACTAACTGGGTCAGCAAACGGATGGCCTGTCTCATCTCCGGCCGAGGCATCCGGCGAAGGAACCGGGGGGTGCTGGAGCTAAGGTTGAGGCTCCCCTTTCGATCACTGTCTTGCCCTTCTGGGCTGTTATAGCCTTTCCTTTCATCGACTTTACTGAAAATATAGCGCACGGTTAAGAAAAAGGGAATTCTTATATCATGGCTCTATCGCACGATCTAAGGTAAGAAGGACGGTCAATCATTCCTAAATACCCCCGTGACCTCTTGTTTATAAGTGTGGCGCGCTTCATATCCATAAACAAGACTCTACTTGGACACGGCTCGTAGACACCCCTAGGACGAAGGCTGCTCGATACCACTTTTGTCACGACCCAATTAGAGGGCCACGACGGGTACCCGGAGCTAGCCTACCGAGCACCACTTCTCATTCATCATCCGCCTCATCCTGTATAAATACAACTCTCAACCATCAATATTTAATATAAAATGATCTTCCATTACTCCTCAAACATGTATATATATATATAACAAGAGACATCTACTACCCACACATATGTCTACGAGCCTCTAACTGGAGTACTGAAATCATAAGGACGGGACAGGACCCCGCTATGCTCCAAATATGTACACAAAAGAATATACCAATAATTTGCAACTCCGGAGTGGTGGAGTGCTCCTATATATCTGTGGATAACGCTCCTAAGTGTCTGTGTCATATCCCTGTCTACCTGCGAGCATGAACGCAGCGTCCATAAATGAAAGGACGTCAGTACGAACAATGTACTGAGTATGTAAGACATGTATAACAACACAATAAAGGAATAAAATAGCATAAGATGAAGAGATAACCTGTAACTGAGTGCCTTTTAAGGCGGAGTCATGCATGCTGACTTTTATATATAAAACAACATCATTTCATACATAAATATACATAAGTAAGTTGTCTGAGTCATATATCATCATTAGCCCGCGTCTGGGCCTCCCGCGTCCGAGGTAGTCGTCTCACACCGCCCACTAGTGGTGACTGCCCGGCCAACTAGGCCCAGTGTAATCATCATCATAAGCCACTTGCCCGGCCAACTAGGCCCGGTGTGATCTCACATATACATAACATAAAGCATGCATGAGAGCTCAAGTAAAATCTACAACTCTATCGGAGTGATGTAAGGTCGGTAACCTCCAATCATATTATGGAGCAAACATCATCGCTATGTCTCACCTTGAAGGAACTAATATCATGATGTGAGATTACAACAAGGAATAACATCAATGAAATCATAAAACAAGATCATCAAGCTCATAATATCATCAATTCATAAGCTTCAGAATTTCTAGAAATAAAACCATAATTATCATAGAACACATCCTATCTCTAGATCATAAGAAGCTCTTAAGACTCTTGGACTTTCAACTTTTGGAATGTAAGAAGGTCATGGAAACATGTATAGGAAATAGTAATATAGGAGTCATGCCTTTTGAAAGAAAGGGAGACTAGCCTTACATACCTTTACGTCTTCTTAACGACTAAACGTTCTCCTTCCAAGCTCGCAACTCTACATTCAAGAGAATTCGTACTAAATTAGATCATTGAAAACATGCTTAAGTTTAAACTAAAGCGACTAAGAGCTAGCGGAATTCGGGCAGCATTTCCTTTGTTTCGACAACATCCTCTATATAATAAACAACTCCCAAATATCAATAGCAACACCCATAATACCATAATCAATGGTCTTCTTCAAAGTTAAGCATTGATCAATCCTCAAAACTCCTCTTCAAAGTCATTCATAACCATAGCTACAACATAATACCATATTCATTTTCACATAATACTTTCTCAACGTCATTAGTGTCATCCATAACAAAATTATACTCATGGAATACCAATAACTATGACTCAAGTCAAATTACTATTCAAGAATATCATTAAATCCATGTTTGAGCTTCATATTCTTCTTCCTTCCTTCATTCAAGTCATTCAACAACCAAGTACTCTTAATAACATGTAATGAATGTAAAACTTTTTGATCATACAAGGATGAACTTTGGATGGATATACTTCACTTGAGAGAAACCCCAACTTCAATACTAAAGGGAATCTTGACTTCTACAACCCTAGTGAGCCTTTTTGCACTTGATTCTTCGTACATAACCTTTGATTTCTCTTGGGTTTGTGTTTATATGGTGTGGGGAATGTTCTAGAGCTCTCAAGAGTTGTGGAGAAGTGGGGAAATGAAAATTTGGAACAAGGGTCGTGCATATATGGAAAGAGAAAAATGTAACCCGACCCGGTTATACGGCCAACTATACGGGTCGTATATATTATACGGTCCGTATAATTGGACCGTATAATCCCACCAGGGGTCACTCTCTTTGGAAGTATTATACGGACCATTATACGGGCCGTATAAATTATACGGTCCGTACAAGTGGCCATACAATCTGAATTTCCCGATCTTGCTCTAGTTGCTTCGTTCAACCTCCAATCCTTGCGGAACCTTCTTGGAACTTGTATAATACTTCATTAACCATCTAAGGATCCCTATAGCTTCTCCTCAAGACACTAAAAATAATCATTAGTTCGATAATTGCGAAACCTTCCCGAACACAACTTGCACTCCACTTCCTTCGACGAACTTAGTTCCACCGATTCATATAACTTCGAAATCTTGTAGTATATACTTTAAAGCTACTAAATACTCTCCTTAAAGTCATAAGGACTTCATGATCACCTTAACTTGCATTAGTCTATCCACAGCACAACGACACGAAATTTCTGAGGTGTAACAGGGCAGCATTCTATTATCAGACATGTATTCATATTCAGACTTAGAGTATTTGTAGTAGTGGCTCTTGTACGGCCTTTGATAGATTCCTTGGGATTGATGTATTATTTCCACACTTATTCGCTATCTTTATTATTATCTATGTTTGAGACTTATATTCGCTTGCCTTGATTATTTTATTGTGTTGAATGAATGAATTGGGAAAGGGTTCGACTACCGAGGTGGGAAATGGTAGGTACCTGCATGATTCCCCAAGTTGGGGCGTGACACATCTAGACATGCAAAAACCCTACAAGAGGAGTTCCCAAAACGCCACCGGAAAGGATGACGACTTCCTCGTCAAAGGAAGTGGAATATGTGATGGCAGAAGGTGAAGTTAATCGACGTGGTGGCCCAGCTTAAACTTTTAATTTGGTAAAGTAGAACGGTCTACCAAAGCAGCGAAGCTCTAGGGTTTTGCTAACCAGTGTGAAGTTGAGTTCTAGCTTTTCCTAGTTCATGCCAAGTTGGCCCGGCAGCGAGGAATCAAGACATCTTTACCGGTGCTGACTTGTCCTTGGATGATGGAATAAGGCCGCCAAAAGCAAAGAGTAGCCATAGTTGAGCTTGGCTCTAGCCTAAATCAGTCCCTTATGGACTTAAACGAGTGTGCAAAAATGAGTTTGTCAAATTTTTTCCTGCTGGATGCTGGTTTTCTTCAATCCTAGACAGTCCCTTTTTACTAGTCGACGTGGGAACTATTCCATTTTTTATTTTAGTATATATTGATTAAATTATAATCATTGGTAACGGTATTCCGCAGCCTTGAGATCTTTAGCTAGATCTAGGTGTAAACCTGGAGCTTGCCATTGTGGAGAGAGAATGGATATGCCAATTACTACTCTGCGATACCCGAAAGTTTCCTTGATGGAAGGAAATGTTTTACTAGGAGTGCCTAGGAAAATCATATTTTAGGGAGAACTCTCTAGGTTAATTTTTTATCTAAGAGTCTCTAGCCTAACTATAAATACACCTGTGACTCCATCAGTCCGGTATCCCTTTTGTGATAGCATAGGCTATAACATTCTTAGGTTTTCTTTTACCACTTCTCGATTACAAGTTCGTGCAAAGTAAAAGTGATTCTCGACAATACTTAAGTAACTATAGCTGAAGGTACATTCCTGCTTTAATATTCTACTGTGTTTGGCTCTGTATATGCGTTCTATTCCAAAAATAAGTGCTAATAGTACAAAAGCAAAACTAACAATTCAAAAAATATGTATATGTAGAGAGAGCGGGTAAGATTGCACGTGTACTTCTCATGCTCCCTGAATGATAAAATTTGATTGCAATTCATATGATCATGGTCATTTTTTGTTTCTAGATCTCTTATATGAATTTAATAGCCTTGATGTGCAAAAGTGTTACTTATCCTTGTTGGAACGCATATTTATGTGTGTTAAAAGTGTTGAGATGATAATGATCACTCTTATCATTACTAAATAAATATTATTTTTCTCACTCATCAAGATATTATTTTAACGACAATTAATTGGATGGTATAGTTGAAATAACTGCTACATCCAATTCAATAACAAGATTTGGTTACTTTGGATCAATTACAAATTGTAACAGAACAATTGTCTTGATCGCATCATCTTCAACTTTCTTAATTTCTTGATATAACTACTTAAGCTTTTCTAAAGCAGTTGTATTAGATTTTATCGGCTTGGAGTATTTCAAACTATCTTCACTAGAAAAAAAAAATGATCATTTTATTCTAACTCTTTTCTCGTATGCATTTTTCCTTTCTTTCTAGACTACCAGCCCCATCACATAACATACAAAAACTTCGCTGATTTTTTTCGTTCTTCTTCCCTTAAAAATGTTAAACAACTGATTAAACATCTAGATCACCAAACTGAAATGACTGATCTCCAATAAATATTAGGACCGCAATTTAAATCCCGCACAAAATATAAAGCTCCTTTGCTTTCTTACAAAGCGATTTTTGACTATTTGAGACTATAGCTTCCCGTTTACATTTAGCTTTAATGAGTTTCATTTATATTTTCTTTTCATCTGAAAACATTTTGTCGCTATGATTACAACAATAATTAAGGGAAGATATCAACTTCTTTTATGAAAGTGATTCAAATTTGATTTGCAGACTGTGTGATTGGTAAGCATACAAGCACACCCCTGAAATATGATAAGTCTCAATTTTACATCCTATATTTTGTAAAACTTCACTTGAATACTAAAGTTTTTGGTTTAACTTCAAGATGTCTAATTTGTATTATTAATCAAAATTTATTAAATGTTTTTTGAAGTAATCCAAAATTTTATGAATGATATCCAAATATGTTCTTACTAAAAGTAAAACTAGATAATTGGTACAATTTGGGATGAAGCATTTATTATATTTCAAAAGCAAGAACATAAGAAACAAAATGTGAAATAATAGTTGTATTGAAAAATATATGTTAATAAAAAACTCAAAAACTAATGAGACTGATACACGTGCAAATACCGTGTGAGATAAGTGTAAGAAATAACGTCTCTTTTAAAGAATTTAATATGGACTACATATTAGGTAATTACTTATTTATCTTGTCTCTTAGTTAAGTTAAAAAAAAATCAGATAATATTATATGGATTGCCGATTGGATGCTCCTACACCACCATGTCTGGCCCTTTATTTTACCTTAAGAAGAAAGAGGAGTTATGAAGCATGGGATGAAATTTAAGAAGTGTATGATACAACAAATAACTTTAAGGAGTGGTGGCAACCCTCATGATTGATAAAAGTGAGTGAAGATGCTTCATAAAACCACAATAATATATGAGAGGAGCTGATAGATGAGTAGGCTTTCCCATTTGATTCATAAAATATTACACAATGAGAGTTTGCGTGTCTAGGTAAGAAAGAGATCACCGGAGTATATCACAAGATTGTCTTTTCTTGCTGCCATGGGATCGAACTGTGAATAAGATAAATTCAACGGGAACCAAAAAACTGAGGGTACTGCATTAGGTAAAAGACGATCCAAAATGTGAAGGCTCACCCTACTGAATGAAGGGGGTGAGACGGGGGTGCTTGACGGCAAGGAATATTCAAAAGAGTATTTGGTTCTTGACGTAATTTCCAAGCCGGTCGAGCTTGGATCTAGCCTTAATCAGTCCCTTTATGGACATAAACAAGTGTCCCAAAATGAGTTTGCCAAATTTTTTTCTACTTCACTGGGTGCTGATGTTCTTCAATCCCAGTCAATCCCTTTTTACTCGTCTACATGGAAAATATTATGTTTTCAATTTTAGTATATAATGATTAAATTAACCAAAGTTGAAACAAGATTTAATTTCTCAATTTTTTTTGTACTCTACGTTAGGGGTGTACATGGACCGGGTTGGTTCGGATTTTTAAACGCCAAACCAAACTAATTGCGTCGGGTTTTTAAATTTATACACCAAACCAAACCAATAAAATTCGGGTTTTTCAACCTCGGGTTTTCTGGTTATTCGGTTTTTCGGGTTTTTTTTTCGGAATAGTTTTGATACAAAATATATAACTTTTACTTCAATATTTCTTTAGTTCTAGTAAGATACAACTATATAATTAAGGTGGAAATAAACAAGTGTGACATTGTATTAAAATATTCCAAAAAATGAGTTTGCAAAATAAATATTTTTTTCATAAAGAAAATGACCATAATCTAAAAATACTAAGTCATGATGCTAATAAGTATTAATTACATGACAAAGAAATAAAACTTAAATTATTCCTAAATAAAGTGAAGAATAGATATCCCATTATTGTCATTCCTAGTGGTAAATTGAATTTCTTTTGTTAGCATTAGTGTTGAGTTAAATTTTTTGTTTTAGACTTTATTTGAGTTATATAAGGATATAAATTATTGACATTCAAAACTCGAAGTTCGAACTTGAATAATATGATAATAGAAACAAGAAATATTTATAAATTTACATTACAAATAAATATTTTTATGTATAAAATATTTAAAATTTGAATACATGTAACAGAATAAAAAAACAAACCAATTATGAATTTTTTTTTCCAACACCAAACCACTAGTCGGGTTTTTTGAGGTTTAGTTTGGTCGGTTTACTTTGTACAGCCCTACTCTACGTGATACAGAATCAAAACATACAGAAGTGAAGTGAGGTTAGCTCATTTTATAGTGCCAACAAAGAGAGTGTGAGACGTGGTAGATTATGGTGGTTTGTGTGTAGTGAAAATAAGTTGACAAGTGTACTAGCTAGCTGTTACATGTAAGGACATTTGTTACTATATTTTACTTCGTAATTAAGAAATGCTTTGAATCATTGGCAATGATGATATTCAATTCATTATATCCAACAGTTAACATGGAGATAGGGGTGACAGAGGAAGAATATCGAGAGTGGTATATTCCTAGAGCCTTGAGATTCTTTTGCTTTTCTCCAGTCAGATCTAGATATGAACCAGGAGCTTGCTATTGTGAAGAGAGAATAATATTACAATACTCTATGATATTCGGAAGTTTATGGAAGGAAATGTTTTATTAGGAATGTCTAAGATAAACTTTTTTTGGGGAGAACTCCCTCCGTTAAATTTTTTGCCTAAGAGTCTCTAGCCTGCCTATAATTACGCATGTGAGTCCACTTGTCCATCATTTCTTTTGTGATAGCATAGGTTATCAGATTCTTAGGTTTTCTTTTACCACTTTCCGGTTACAAGTTCGTGCAAAGCAAACGCAATTCTCTACAACACTTGAGCAACTATATAGGGCTGAAGGAACGTTTCTACTTTAATATTCCGTTGCGTTTGACTTTGTATATTTGTTTAATTCCAACAATAGGTGCTAATATTACTAAGGTAATTATCAATCCAAACATATATATATATATATATATAGAGGGGGTGGGGGTAATTGCACGTGCACTTCTCGTGCTCTCTGAATTTTAAATTACGATTACAATTCATGTAACCACTATTTTTTTTATTTCTAGATCTATATGCATTTAAAAGTTTTGATGTGAAAAAATGTTATTTATTTTTGTTGGGACACATATTTATGTGTATTAAAAGTGTTCATGAGATTATAGCCATTCATCTTATCATTACTATATAAATATTACTTTTTCTCACTCATGAAGATATTATTCTAACAACTAAATTAATTGGATGGTATGGTTGAAAAACCCACTACATTCATTTCAATAACAAAATTTGAATCCGATGGACCAATCACAAAGTGTGATAGACAATTATCATGATCACATCATCTTAAACTTGCAATTATCATGATCACATCATCTTAAACTTTCTTAATTTCTTAATATACTACTTAAGCCTTTCGAAAGCAACAGCATTAAATTTTGTCGGCTTGGAGTATTTGAAACCACCTTCACTAGAATTTCCTTGTTCATCATTTTCTTTCAACTCTTTTCACTTATGCATTTTTTTTTTCTTTCTTTCCAGGCTACCTGCCCCCGCACAGATTCATGAGTTTAAGCTTGTGATTTTCCAGTAAAATAAATCAATACACAATAATAACTGGACAAAAAATGAGATAGCAGCAAACAAAATTGAAATAGAACCCGACAAAAACAACAAATAAAATAAGTAATTAGAACCTAACAAACTATGGTCTCCAAGCAATTCTCGAAAAGAACAAAAAAATGACTATTAAGTTGTACGAACACTCTTCCTTTGTAGACACGTGATTTTTCACCCTCTTCGGGGTGTTTTTCCTTCTAGTGTCTAAATATTTCTTTTAATTTTAGTCTTGAAGTGTCAATTTTATTCTATTTTATTTAATAGGTTTATTTACGAAAAATAAGAAGAGGGACAAAAATATTTACTATTTCTAGAATATAAGTTTTGTTTTTTAACGAAAGAAAAATAAGAAGAAAGGTTTCTTTTAATCAGTTTTTTTAGTTAATTACCTTTTAAATTTTTCTTTAGTGCAATGATTTAAGTTTTCTTATTTTTTTATTTAAAAGTAGTTGACTAATATTTTATCTTGGTGTTTTTATTTAATCAAAAAGAAAATCGAACCAATGATAGTCCACCACATGGCAAAATTCCACCCTATCCATATCCATAACATATTTCATTTTGGGGAAAAGAATATCCAAGAATATTTTGGGAAGGTTAAGCTAAAAGTAGCACACCATAAATAAAAGCTTAGATGTAATTTCCTAACCTAAACTACACACTAGATACATTTTCAGCCGCAACAATCTTCTTCATTTTTCTAGAACTAAGAATCATAACTGCAACACACAAAACAAGAGATACTCATCCTAAAAAAGACACCATATACACAAAAGTCATACGAATACACCTACACACACGTAGTCAGCGGCAAGAGGCTTTCTTTTCTTCATTTTTTTTTTTCCTAGAGAGTTAACAAACTAATTAGTAGCAGCAGCAACACGAAAAAGCAACAAAAAAAAAAAAAATATACGTGCAACAACCCATGTGAAGAGACATACACCACCATGTAAACTCCATTAAAAACACCATTTTCACCATTGTTTCACTTTTAAGTGTTGAAAAATCGTGGTGGGTCTTGTTCGAGGTTCCTATCAGTGTCAATGGTCCGTTGAGGATTTTCCTTGCTGCTTCGTTTTCTCTGTATCAGAAGAGTTTCAAATTTATAAATATTAAGGTCCAATTCTTTAGTTCTCTCTTCAATTTATAGCCTATTAAATTTATATCTGCGATTTCTTGGAGTGTTGTCTCGTTTGTGAATTCTCATGATTAGTTTGGGTGATTAAATATTTCATTATGAATAGGAGGATGTTTCAGTAGTGATTTTAAACATCATAGTTGTTTTATTGTTGGAAAAAATAGTAATTCAATGGAGATGAATAATGTGCATAAGTTATGGTTTATGCTTATCATTAGACCGTGGTTGTTAGGTTGTAAATAAGATGACTTGGGTTCTAATGGTTTCAAGAAATCATTGCTGATATCAGGCTTAGAACTAAGAGAGGAAATCATCAGGATGTTCCTAATGTGATCGTGAAATTAGACATGACCAAAGCCTATGATAGGTTGTCATGGATCTTTCTAACTAATTTTCTGTGGAAAATGGGATTCTGTGAAATATTCATTAGCCTGATTTATGAGATAGTGGGAAATAATTGGTATTCAGTGCTTGTTAATGGTCAACCTCATGGTTTCTTCCATTCTACTAGAGGTGTCAAACAAGGTGACCCCCTGTCACCTACTCTATTTATCTTGGCTGCTGAGGTACTGTCTAGAGGTTTGAACTCATTGCACAACAATTTGTGGTTCTGTGATTTTGGACTGCCCAAGTGGAGTCCCAAAATAAATCATCTTGCATATGCTGATGACACCATCATATTTTCATCTTCTTGTGAGATATCTCTTGGACTTATTATGGATGTGTTAACTCAATATGAGAATGCTTCTGGGCAACTAATCAACAAATCCAAGAGTGCAGTGTATCTGCATGATAAGGTGGAGTTGGAAGTGGTATGAGGAGACAGGAGTTTCCATTAATATACTTAGGTTGTCCTATATTCTATAGTACATTAATATACTTAGGTTGTCCTATATTCTATAGTAGAGCCTGCATGGCATTTTATTCTGAGTTGATTACTAAAGTGAGAAACATGTTGCAAGGCTGGAAGGGGAATTTGCTTTCATTTGGTAGAAGTGCAGTTTTGTTAACTCATGTTCTAGAAGCAATGCCAATTCATTTATTGTCAGCTGTAGATCCACCATCTTTTGTGATTGAAAAACTGCACAAAAATTTTGCACAGTTTTATTGGAGCAATACAGTTGGAGAAAGTAATAGGCAGTGAGCAAAATGGCATAAAGTATGTCTACCTTTGGATGAGGGTGGACTTGGCTTTAGATCACTTAAGGACTTCTCCATGGCACTATTTTCAAAGCTGTGGTGGAACTTTAGGACTAAGCCAACATTATGGAGTTCATTTGTGAGTAACAAGTATTTGAAGAAGAACAATCCAATATTGGTGCCATGGAAGAGAGGATCTCATGTTTGGAGGAAATTGCTACAAGCTAGGGACTTGATTGACCATCAGATTTTGTGGCAGTTGAAAATGGGATCAGCACTTTTTTGGTTTGATAACTGGTCTGGTGTAGGTTTTTTATATTTTCTCACACCTCCAGATTTCTATTGTAATGAGGAGAACAATAATGTTTCAGATGCAGTAACACAAATAAGGTGGCATGAGGTGGGTTTGAGGAATAATCTACCACAAGATCTGGCTGACTTTATTATCAATGAAGTACAGCCTCCTAGTAGGGGAGATGAGCTTGATAAGCCCTGGTGGATGTTAGAAACTAATGGACAATTTTCTTTGAAACCAACATGGGAGTATGTAAGAAGCAAAGGGGAAAAGAAGGATGTGTATAGGAAGATTTGGGTCAAAGGGCTACCTTTTAAGGTATCTTTCCTGATGTGGAGGGTATGGAACTTCAAGGTGCCATTGGATGATGTGATTAGAAGCTAGGGCTATAATATGCCTTCCAAGTGTTTTTGTTGTGCACAGCCTAAAGAGGAGACTGTTCCACATATATTTCTCAAATGTGCTACTGCTCAAAGCACTTGGAAATATTTTTGTTCAGCTGCAAGTATTGCCATTGATGGTTTGCACCTGCATCAGGTCATTATGAAGTGGTGGACAGCTGATGTGATCCCAAGAATAAAACATGTTTACTATGTTGTTCCATCTATCATAGTTTGGGAATTATGCAAGAAGAGAAATGGATATAGACATAGGAACAAAGTCACTACCAGCAGGGTCATATATCAAGCCTCCACAATTATTCAACAACTAGTGAGGTTAAGGAAATTAGGCATCAAGAATGTTCCTCACGGATGGTTTGAAATTTTGAAAATTTTGGAAGATTATACTCCAAAGTTACAAGTTACTAAGGTCTTTTGGAATTTTCCTCCAGTTGATTGGTTGAAGTGTAACACTGATGGTGCTACTAGAGGCAATCCTGGTAGGAGTTCTTATGCATTCTGTGTAAGGAATTCTACTGGTGATCTAGTATATGCAAAGGCTAAGGAAATTGATGACATTAGTATATGCAAAGGCTAAGGAAATTAATGACACTACTAACACTGTCTCTGAGGCTTTGGCTTTGCTTGGTGCTGCAAGATATTGCCTAGCACAACATGTTTACTCATTTATCCTTGAAACTGATTCACTCCTGATGAAAAATATTTTGGATAGGACTTGGAAGCCTCCTTGGAATATTGCAGATGTTGTAGAGGAGATTTGGGATATCACTGATAATGCTCAGGTTCAGGTTTTGCATATAATGAGGGAAGGCGACCAATTAGCTGATCATTTGGCTAATTATGCACTTGACTATGGAGAAATAGAGGTGAACTCATTTGCAGAACTTGACTCAAAGGGGAAGAAAATTCTCAATAGTGACAATCTACATTGTCCATATTTGAGAATTAAAACTGTTAGAAAGTATTGATGATGAATGCTGGTGGTAACATCGATCTTTGGTTTTCTACCTTTGAAACCAAGGACATTAGTACTTGTTGTGGCCATACTACTGCTTGTATCAGTAGTCTCTTGCTGGTACAATGGTGGTTCAAAGTAGAAGTTTGTTGGTGTTCTCTTGATCCTAAGTGCACAGGAGGGGATTTGAGAACTTTGTTGAAAGTGCACATCATGAGAAATATAGCCCAAGATGTGGCATCATGCTCAGATGCTGGTGGTATGGTTATAATCTGCTTGTTGGTGACACTAAACAGGTAGAGGAGGTTTCAGATGGAAGATAGGGGAATAGTTTGGTTTGGTGTGAGAACATGGATGTAGAAGAAGAAAGTAGTTGGTGCTGGGGATTATCTATATCATCATGTTCAACTCCATTTGGAGAAGAACATGGTGGTACACTTTTCAACTAACTATATTTTCTATTTTGCAGGTCAAATCAGCAGGAACTCAGGAACTGTTGGCCTGACTTTTAACACTGATCCTATGATAAATGGAGAGGAGGTTATAAGAGTTTGGCTTAACCACATGCACTGCAAAGTCATTCAAATACTTTGCACCATAGATCCTATTTACATAGGAGATGACATGGTTTTTAAAGACCGGTATTACTGGTACAACATGGAGACAAGCTAGTCCATCAGAAGCACAGCATAGAGGAATACAGCTGCAACTGGTATCAATGATCCTATACCTGGACATGAGTTGATATCAGTGAAGATCATATAGGGATGCACTTTTGACTATTGGTTTAATGTTTGTGCCATTAATCTTATTTATATAGGAAATGATGTGGTTCAAATGTGGAAGATAGCTGCTGCAAATGGTTTCTTAGAAATACAGTCCATATTAGAATCATTGATCTTAGTAATGTAGGACATGATATGACTCTAACTGGATCTACTATTGAGTGTTACTACCATCTCATTGATCCACATATTGGAAATGATATGATATATAACACTTTCACATATTGGTTTTTATGGTTTTCAGGATCATCAAAACACCTGCAAGCTTTTTACTTACACATAGAGGCAGGTTTGGAGAGCAGGATTATAGAGGGAAGGACATACATGATTCATTTATTGTGCTCAATCCCTTGAGGGAGGGACAGTAAATGGAAAATGTTGTGCCTATATCTGGTGTAAAACTGGTTTTGAGATGGAGATTCAAGGATGGAAACAGCTTGATGCAGAGATGCTGGTCTGTGGTTCAACTACAGAAATATGGTTCATCATTTGGCTGTGGTTCATCCGATTTTATAATTGTGATTCACATGATGCTCAATAAGAAACAAGGCCAACTGGTGCCAAGTTTGTACCATGCACGCAAAGTTCCAAGCAAATAGTTTGTAGCAGTATATTTTTAGTATATTGCAGTATACCACCTGGAATTTGCAATACAGAATGGGTGCTTGTCATACAGTTTGGATTCACAGGAGCATTTATGAGGTTTTACAAGCATGCAGAGATTGATATACACAAGTATACCGTTGATATACATGGATTGTTGATCAACGTGTGCGTCAAGGGACCAAACTTGGGACACAATTTTATTAACATGACAAATGGGTGGATACAGAAACGCATTGAAGAGTTTATCATCGAGTCATTTTCTCAATTTGTAGTTCTTTATCTGATTTATAGATTAGAAGCTTTTAAGTTGATCTTTAGTTTAATTATGTAAGTTTTATTAGCCTTTTGGCTACATTGTAAAGACTCTTTGTTTGGTTTGTTTGGAGAAAATTTATAAAATCAGCCCTAGGTCAAAAGCCTAGTGGACTTTATTTTCAAAAAAAAAAAAAAAACATTAAGGGGGTTGTAGGAGTTTATCTTAATTAAATGGATTTAGGACTATTTGGTACTGTTACTCTGTTTTTGGTTTTCCTCTTATTTTCATCGTTAGTTGCTGCCTCCTATTCATTTAAATGGCTAGAGTCATATAATCTTGTTTAATGATCTTTGATGATTAGTTGTAGCATTTTATTAGTATATTGCAAGTATTTGTTTTACTTGAAATTTGTGTTTTTGAGTTCATGATATTATAATATACGTAGTTAGCCAATATTAGTTGGCAGTGATTGGCTTCAAGAATTAAATGATCGCGGATTGGGATAAGAAAAGAATAAGTGTAAGTCTTTGCTACTAGCATTAATTGGGCCAGCCATGACATATTAGGCCTGATTATTTAATTAATTAAGTGGTGAGATGAGCGAGACGAGATGCGAACTATTTCAAATCTCGTTGCTATTGAAAAGAAAAGAGTGGTAAAACTAATTGTAAGGGAGCGAGATGGGTTACGAATTTATTCAAAACCCGTTGTCGAAAAAGTGAAAATTAATAATAACCAAATAATATTAACTCTCAGATTTTAGAGACAAATAATTGCCTTTAACGCTAGATGAGTTATAGGCACGTTTCAAGATGTTTGTTTCGATTAAGAATGCGGTTACGCATTTTATTTCGAGACGTTTTAAACAACTCAAGGATGCGGTTACGCACCTTGGCCAATCTCGTTTTAATAATTAATCTTATTTTGATTGAGAATGTGGTTACGCATCTTATTTTGAGACACTTAAAAGATCCGGAATGCGGTTACGCATACGGGTTAAGACTAATAAAAGTTCAACAATAAAAAGTATGAGCAAATACAGGGTCGGATACATAATATATCCAAAATTGGTTTAAGCTAAGTATAAGTCGATAAAGCGACCGTGCTAGAACCACGACACTCGGGGAATGCCTAACACTTTCTCCCCGGTTAACAGAATTCATTACCCGGTCTTTTGTTTTCGCAGACCAATAATAAAAGAGTCATTTCCTTTTGATTAGGGATTCATAAGGTGACTTGAAACATTAAAGTTCAATTCCAAGTGCCGACTCTGTAAAAATAACTAATCCCTATTCAAAACTGTTACTTCAAATGGAAAAACTCAAAAAAGGAGTGTGACAACCTTTTCCAGACCCCACTTGTGGAATCACACTGGGTACGTTGTTGTTGTTGTAAGCTATATGATCACTGAAGACAGATGGACGATATAAGAGGAAAAAAAACCGGAAAAATAGCGAAGAAAAGTGAAGAATCTGGAAAATGGGATAGTGGAAACGTAAAAAGAAAAACAAAACATGGTATTTTGTAAGAACTAAGAAGGAGCCGAGAGAAGCTAAATATCTTTCTAGAGGATTTGATCCCGCATCAAGCTTGAAAGCACCACAGCAGGGTTCCGTCTTTGTCACTAAACCAACAAGTCCTTTCAACAATAGGTTCCCAACTAGTTGTTTCTTATATGATTAATGGATTCTCAATATAAATATAGGGTTCAAGAAAAAGTTAGTGGGTCGGGTCACCTTGGAACCCCACTAACGAACAACAACTTGACTTGATGCATTTTTCATTCTTCTTCCTTTAAAAATTTTTAACAATCCATTCAACATCACCAAATAGAAATGGCTGATCTCCGAAGTAACCTCCATTGCTTTCTTACAAAGTAATTTTTTCCTATTTCAGACTATATATAGCTTCTGGAACACGTTTATCTTTAATGAGTTTTATTTCAATTGATTTTCATTTAGAAACTTTTTCCGTCATGATTACAAGAACAAAAAAGGGGAAGTTATCAATTCTTTTATGGAATAGTTTCAAACTTGGTCCGCAGAGTGAGTGATTGGTAAGCATACCCACAAATTTATATCAATACTAGCCAATTCCAGGTTTTAGCCCTCTTTCGATAGTCTTGGGAATTTCTTATTCTCCATTTGATTGTCATTAATGAAATATTTTACAAATTATATTTAAAATTTATTTACAATATAAATAGATAGCATAGCCTAATTAGTCTAAATCTCGAAAAATAGTTAAAGACATCTATAAAATGGATCCCAAATCAAGGATTTCCAATTATTCAACTTAGAGCTCAAAACCCCCAATTTTCCACCCATAATCATGGATTAAAATGCAAATTAATGGAAGGAATCAAGGGGGAACATCAAAATAAGGGTTAGAATCTCACCCCGAGCTAAATCGTTCAAATTTCCTGTGAAATCACCTCAAATCGAGCTCTAGAACCCAAAATATCAAATTATGAAGTCTAAGTTCGTATTAGAAAATAAGACACCACGAGACTCGCGAAGCCGGATCGTGACTCTTCGACATCACTCCAACCAAATCAATCTAAAGATCACATCGAGCCCAACCATGTGAATCACATCGAGATCCGCATGAATATCGAGCTTATGCACCCCGATTATCCCAGTAAACGGTTAAATGGGCCCATGAACAAGTGCAAATCTAATGAATGCAAAGGGAACCCCGACTACCCGCCTAGATCTATCTTCCCTTACCAATGCCTATAACATCACATGTATAAGACCCCCTCTTTCGCCCTTACTATTTATTATAAATATTTTTAATCATATTGGCCTAAAAAAGCTAGAAAGTTCACCTCAAGACCGAGAATGAAGGATCACCGGCTATCAAATATCCGTGTTTATAAGTACACCATATTGCTATATTTATAGCCGACTCAAAAAGTAAACATAATCGCCCCCAATCAACAATTAAGTCCCGATCTTCGATTCAACACATCTATAAAATGGACTCGATTTCCAATTATTCAACTTAGAGCTCAAACCTCCCATGGATTAAAACACAAACCAAATATGTATTTCAATCATAAATACGCTACGAACCTGCACGTGCCTTCAAAACACCGAATCGGGATCGTCTCACGGAAGGCGGCTCGTTCCTTGATCCGATGTTGATTCAACACTCAAAGCTCTTGGTAAACAATTATGCTCAAATAATATGCAATCTTCTAAATAATATGCAATCTTCTTTAATATTAAGAATATAGTTAAAAATAATTACCAACTTTAATTTTGAATTTTTAAATAATTATTATTTGGAACTGAAGTGATTGTTAATTTGGAACAGAAAGAATAAAAAAAGAAGAGAGCTCTAATTCATAAGCCAACAATGTGGATTGTACGAGGAAAAAGGAATATTGTAAAAGGTCGGTGCGTGTGTCTACCCCATGCCCATCCTCTGCTGCCTACTTTCACCAATTTTACTAACCCCCCCCCCCCCGCCCCCCCAAACCCCCTAACCCAACCTACCACATGTACATTTGCATACATGCATGCATGCTAATTTCACGCTTCTGATCTCTTTTGCTTCTAGTCTCTTTCATATGTATGTAATTGTCTACTTTCTAAGAAGGTAGTTTCTACATTTTGATATATGGGGAGGAAAAATCAAATCTTAATGTCGAATCCTAATGTAGACAAAAGTCTAGTAAGACAAAAAAAAAAAAAAAAAAAAAAAAAGAGGCCGAACTAATCATTCAATAAATTTTGAATCTTGCAATACTAGCTCTCGAGAATTTTTCAATTTAAGTATTCTTTAGGAAAAACACATCGAGCATGTATAAGGAGGTCATGACCCCGCAAAATTTAAGTATTTTTCTTTTAAAAAAAAAAAAACTGGACAAGTCCAGGGAAAAATATATATTATTCCTTAAATTAAAGATGAATTTGAGACATGCACCATGGCAACATGGGGGTTTGATATTTTAGGTATAGAATTTTGGGAACAAAAAGGTGTGATGATCACATGAGATAGGCATGGCCCCAACATGAAACATAAGACTAATAATATTGTGAAATTTTACTTAATGAAATGACGAATGATATTGATTGCTCCACCAACCTTAATTAAGTTTCCTTCTAAACGGCATATTGCCCCTTCTTGCCTAACACCACTTATTTTTGCCGGTGCGCTCAAGTTCTGTTTCCTCTTTAAAATTTATGTGATATAATTTAAATTGACACGAACTTTAATATTTTTTTTAAAAAAAAAAAATTGTTACTTTAGATGTAGAATAACATTTATACAGTTATAAAACTTCTGAAACTTGTGGTCTTAAATATGTCATAACTTTTTTATAGTTATAAAAACTTCTCATTAAAGATAAAATAAACTATTTAAAGTTAATCGTTTACAAATATAAAAGTATGTCATTTTTTTTTAGACGCACATAAAAAAGTCACATAGACTGAAACAAAGAGAGTGATATACTATGCACTCATGTATAGTATTCATGCCATTTATAAATTATTACGTATCAAAGTTTTATAATAAGCATTAATTGGTAGTTTGATTAATAATAATTAATATGCTATTATATATATTAATATATTGTGATATTCTAAAGAATCTTTACACTGTCAATAGGTATAACTTAAATCTTTTTCAATTTTCTTTTTGAGTGGTTCTTGTTTTACTCTAATGGTAAAGAATTCAAGTATTAACTACGATATCTCTTTAATTTTGTGATCAATTGTCCATTTCATGATTTACACTTTTGTTACCTTTTCTTTTCTTTTTTTGTTAATTAAAATTATTTTCTTTAAGGAATATTCAGACTTTTATTATCAGAAATTGTACTAAATTAGATTTTTCCTAAGTTTTTATATTAAAAAAAATTGGCCCTTCTTTTGGGGTGGTCTTTAAATTTTGCCCCTCCTATTTGAAATCTTTAAATTTTGCCCTTCGGCTAAAACCATGGGTTCCAAGTTCGAACCTCCACTCAGTCAAAAATTAAAAAAAAATTCACAAGGCAGAGTTTAAATTTCGCTATGTCCCCACTGGCATACACTTATTAAGGAATTACCAAAGTTATGTCGGACCCGGCATACTTATGCCTTATGGGCAGACTTGGCATAAGTATGCCGGATCCGGCATAACTTTGGTAATTCCTTCACAAGTTTATGCTGGATCCGGCATACTTATGGGCAAACTTTAATAGGAAAACTTTTAGTTAAGCCTTAACTAAAAGTCTTTTCTAGATATGCCTTATGGGGCGACTTTTAGTTAAGGCATAACTAAAAGTATGCCCCATAACGCATAACTTTTCCTTAAGACATAGACTTTGTTTTATAAGCCAAATTTGGTTAGTTCAAACTCCGCATATTAGCAACCAAATTGAACTTAACATCAAGACGCGTAATTGGGAAAGAAACGATCATACATTGGCGAAACAAAGCATGCTCATAAAAGGCTGATATTGTTTTTATATTTTATCTACTGGTGCATCGTAGGATGTGTCAATTTGCATAACTTGGTAAGTGCAAATACTAACAGACTGAGGTATATTTGCAACATTTTAAGACCTGAATATTCATTAAGATACATTTGGTTAGAATAGAACATCCATATTCTTTATTGGTTTGTTATGATTTACTGGTCTGGTCCCATTAAAAGTTTGTCCATAAATATGGCTGACCCGGCATAAACTTGTTAAGGAATTATCAAAGTTATGTTGGACCCGGCATAAACTTGTTAAGGAATTACCAAAGTTATGCCGGACCCGGCATACTTATGCCAAGTCTGCCCATAAGGCAGAGTATGCCGGGTCCGACATAACTTTGGTAATTCCTTAACAAGTGTATGCCGGATCCGGCATACACGCGGCCCAAATCTTGCCTTGCAATTTTTTTTTTAATTTATGCTTGAGCGGGAATTCAAAACCAGAACCTCATAATTTCTGCGTGAACGCTCAGGGTTGCAACGCAAAGGGCAAAAATTAAAGACCAGCAATATGAGGGGCATAATTTAAAGACCACAAATATGAGGGGCAAAATTTAAAGACCACTCCAAAAGAAGGGCAATCTGCGCAAAAAAATGAAAAAAATTGAATATCTTCTGAGGTAATGAAAAAATGTTAAACATTATTAAGCACTATGTGTCAACAATTCATATCTTTCACAAATTTTATCTATCTAAGAATTCTGTATAGGATGTTTAAGAATCATAAAAATAAATTTGATTAGTAAAGATCCATTTTCCTGTATAAACTTATAATATAAATATTTAATCATATTTTGCTTTTTTATGACCGGACAAGGATACCAGTTCCATTATAACTATATGCAAAAGTTAGAAATATGTAGCAGCAAAGTGCAAGTTGCATATGCGATTGGAAACACCTCTTCCTATATATATATAGCTAAAGTTTGCATTTTCTATATCGTTATATGAAAATTTGAACTTTGTATAGAGCCACCATTTCCATAATTAGTGATAGACTCTTATATATTACTTGTACACATACGTATTTTGGGTTTAACATTAGAGAAATACTCTTTTTCCTTGAAATAATCAAATATAATAGGCCAAACCCATCGGAAGCCCCTTGTGATCAGCAAGATTTTTCACTTAAACAGCTCAACTAAGCCTTGTACCTATTGAGCGCTCAGAATACATAAAATTTGTTCCGATTAGACATTTTTTTGACAAATAGCTAAAATTACAAAGTGTGTGTAATACACTTGCGAATGATGGAAAAAAAAAAAAGTAATACACTCGCCAATGACGTGGCATGATGACTAATTAAAAGAGGACATGTGGCATTTGCGTGCAAAATAATAATTTAAAAATAAATAATAAGGAAAAAGAAAAGAAAAAACTAATTCCTAATTAAACACTCTCTCTTCTCCTGAACTCGTAACGTCGCCGCCGGCCGGAGCTGACCGCCGGACGGTCGACAACAAGCTTTGTCGTGGCCTTTCAAATTCACACACTCATCTTCCCATTCTCGTTAGGAAGTCAGAATTCTCCATTAGAGGACCCCGTTTGAAGTTTCGATCAAAGAAATGCTTGCCGCTATTAAAAAAAATGATTGAATCGTCTATCACCATAGCAACACTCAGGGGCGGATGTACCAGGAGCCTGGACAAAAAATTACAGTGTATATTTAAGGTAAATTTTATGTGTTTATGTACATATATTAACTTTTGAACACCCTGAACATATATTACAGTATATATTTAGGTTCAATTATTTTTCTGAACACCCTGAGTGAAAATCCTGAATCCGCCACTGGGCAACACTACGTCTCTGTAAACACTTAGCTTAGACTATACGTTCTCTAATTAATAAAGATCAAACGAAAAGAGAAAGAAAAATTTGGGTTTCGGGGAAGGGACAGAGAGGGTAAGTAGGTGGTGTGGAGTTTAGATTTTTTTTTTTTTTTTTTTTTTTGTTGCTTAAAGTAGCTTTTTTCCTCGTACTTTATTTTTTAACTATTATATCAGGCCCAATACCAATCGTTACTTGTTCTTATAATTGGAGATGGTGGTGGCATTGGGGTGGCAGAATGGCGGTGTATGGTGGTGGATGGTGGAGGAAGTAGGCAAAGAGAGAGTATGAAGAAGAAGAGAGAAAAAAATAACAAAATTTGGCTCAAAAAAGTCTTAAGGCAGAATTTTATAAAACTCTGCATTAATTTCATGCGCCAAGAGTGAGTGTGCTACACTCAATATGCCATGTCAACAAAAATTATCTAATTGGAACAAATTTGATGCAGTTTGAGTGCTCAATAGATACAAGATTTAGTTGGAGTATTGTTCAAGTAAAAGTTTTTGCCGACCACGAGAGCTCCGGATGGGTTTGGCCAATATATAATAAGTACTATGAACGTCCTTACACATAAATGCATGTTAACGAACAATTCATATAAAAACAAAAATTCAGATTAGCCGAATCAAACAATATTCCTAAGAACGGAAACTACTTGGAAACTAATAGAATCTAAACTAACTACCCTAGCTAGAACAATAAAGCTTAAACATATTATAATCTAATTAAAGAAAAATATGTGATCAATAAGATATTGATCCAACACTTTTCTTGATCATATTAATGAATATTCTTAGTTGATCTTCTCTCCTTTGTCTCCTTTAGGTGGAGATGGAACCGGTGGATGCATGAATGGCCATGGATGATGATGAGCCCGTGGATAAGGAAATCTTGGATGAAAGAATGGCCATGGATGTGTATGTAGGCCATGGATGTGGATGTACCCATGGATGATGATAAAAACCGCGAGCTGGCATCGGAGGATGAACGAATGGCCATGGATGATGATGGAAATAACCATCAGCTGGCATTGGAGGATGAGGATGGAACTATGGATGGTACCAATCTAGTCCCTTATTATTAGTAACGTATGGTTGCACTTTCATCATTTGAGGGTGAATAATCAGATTTCTCATCACTTGCAAAACATTTCACAAGTAGGAAAATGCAAGTGAAAAAAGTAACAAGGCAATTTTTCTTGGCCATTATGGTTAATAGTAAAGAATTTTTTTTCCCACTCATAAGATGAAATGTGAAGTTTAGTGTAGTGGGATTTTATAGGGTTGTCAAGCAAGAGATTCATTTGGCTTAGGAGAGTTTTTAAGTTTATCGAATATTTGATTTTTGTTATTGATGTTAATCATAAGTGAAGTTTGTATAAAAACATAATTCTTAATTTGATCAAGATGATAACAGTCATGGGATCACTAGAGTTTGTTTGAAAACAATCACCTTATCTCATAAACTCATGACGTGATAAGGAAATTACTGTGACAGATTTTTAATTTATCAAATATTTGATTTTTTATTTTATTTTATTTTATGGTAATCATATATAGGTGAAGCTTAATTTGGGCAGGGGCGGATTTATGTGAGTAGTAGGGTATTCATCCGAACACCCTCGGCAAAAAATTATAGTGTACATATAGGGTAGATTTTATGTGTTTATGTACATATATTAACTTTTGAACAACCTAAACAAATACAAAAGGTTAGCTCTAGTGGTCCAGGATGTTCAAAATTATCTGTAATATCCTAGGTTCAATTTCCATTGACAACATTATTTTTAATATTTAGCTTTTGTTATTTTTTTTCAACCTCCCTGGTGAATACATAAAGCTTAAACTCTAACAAGAATAAAATTTAGAAGACTTTAATTCCATCTTCTTAAAAGCACAAGGCAAAGTATGCATGAAATAAAGCCTATCAATCCGTAGAAGTTAGAAGTTGCAGTGTGTGTAGACGTGTATATATATGTAGGATTAGAATAATACATATTACATTCATAAGGTTTTATAAAATCAAAGTTACTATTTCGGCAGAATTGGGAAGAAATCTGAGTCAGATATAAACGATGCATGGACTTGGACTTAGACCTTAATTAATTACTCAAAATATTCAGGCGCAGCCGCCTATGCATAAAGTCTCAAAGAGAAAACGATAACAATGTGAAAAATGAAAAGTAAAATTAAAAAAATAAAGTATAAAAAGGAAGCAGCAGACTTTATTAACTGACGGTGATTTTCGACTTTTATTCTTCTACAGAAGTTTCAGAAGAAACAGCAAAGAAATGAGGGCATGATATATGTGTCCGTTACATGTGATTTATTTATCGCTTAATTAATGAATTTAACCTTTATGGTACTCAGTTTTTATCCATGGGGTCACCCAATAATAATTACAAGTAACTGTTGGTACGAAAGTCTAGATTAATAAACTAAAAATAAAATATATTAGTTGCTATAATTGTGAGTCCGCAACTTAAATGACTCAAAAAGTAATGTTTGAGATCAAAATAATGCAGTTTAAAAAAAAAATGCAACCAAAGTACCCTTTGCGCACTAAATTAGTGTTCAATAGCGGTTATATTATTTTTGTACAATTTTAAAGTTCTCAAATTCACTTTTTTTTTCATACTTTAACCAAGGATTAGTGATGTTTCAAAACTCCAGAATATCAATTATTTTATATAGAACTTGATATCTTTTTTTGCGGACAATAATGTCGGCTCATTACATCAAGTATACGCAAACGCTTGAATCGTCGTTTTAGGAGTTGTAAAGTGCCCCGAAGTAAGTTTTGTTTGTTTGGAATCTTGTTATTTGTTTGGAATCTTGTTATCTAAAGGTTTAAGTGTTTTATTTATAATTAGTTTAGGATGTCACGCGGGTTAGTTATAAACGATAACAAAGAAAAAATAATATTTATCGTTAAGAAATAGATACGCAAAAAATATACTTAATTTTTACTTATACCATGCATTACCAGGTGGCTGGCATAAAAAAGAAGTAAACCACCAAGCCAAGTTTGTGAAAGAGACAATGTAGACATTTTTTATTATTTATAAAGTTCACTAATGTCATCTAACTTGTTTTCATAAATTGAATTTCGAACCTTGAAATTGACATTCAAAACATCACTACCACGGGATTACCATCTTCAAATATATTTTTTATCACAAGATTTTTACTAAAGATGAATGAAAATTGTGCACCAATTTGGGGCAAAATTCAAATCGAATGGGATAAAGGACGTTTTTGTAAAAACTGGTCTGGCCAAACCGCCTTGCGCCAATTTGCGCCACTAGATCTCGAAAAAATACGCAAAATAAAAAAAAAATCGCGTAAATCCGACGTCCGAGCGTAAAGTTATGACCGTTTAAAGTTTCACCAATTTATAACTACTTTTTCTCCCTATACTCATTATTTGATAGTTTTATCTTATTTTTATAACTACTTAAGTCTAATGGATAAAAAATTTATGGGACTTGCATAACGCATTAATTTACTGCGATATTCAAACAATTTTTTTTTAATGACGTCATTAACGCAGTAAATTATTGCGCGATAAAATAAAACACTTAAACTAAAGATAACAAGTTTCCAAACAAACAAAACTTACTTCGAGGCACTTTACAACCCATAAAACGACGATCCAAATGTTTACGTATACTTGATGTATTGGGCCTACATTATTGTTCACAGAAAAAGATATCAGGTTCTATATAACCCCTATTGCGCACTAATTTAGTGCGCAAGGGTACTTTGGTTACTTTTTTTTTTTAATGCGTTATTTTGGTCTCAAACATTACTTTTTGGGTCATTTAAGTCACAGACTCATAAAATATACTGATTATCTAAGAATATTTTTACATTATCTATATATGTAAGTTAAATTAACATATTATAATTAAATGATGTATTCTTACCAGAAATTTGTTATGTAATCACGATAAACAACCCAAGGTACATGCACGAGATTGAGGAAATAACTTATTTATTCGTAAGCCATTAGCGGAAAATTGGCTGAAAAAATGAATCCACATTCATTGAAAAATTATACTCCCAAAATATATAGGGCAAAGATAATTTTTTTATTATATATAAACTGTTACATCGGTTCGACATAAGAGAAAATTCTAAAGTGATAAAGAAATTTAAAAATTGCTTCTACTTTTGAATTTTCTTTGTTTAAACTCCCTACTCTATCGTTGCGCTCAGGGGAGAAGAATCTTGGACAAGGAAAATGTCCCTCATTTGTTTTTTCAAAAAACATCAACTTGATTAGGAAATTCATTGAATCCCACTGCATTTTTTTACCTTTTTTCTCTCTCTTCCTATATAGGCATAGTATATATATAGATTACAAGATCTAGTACAAAATAATTATCATAAGTACATCCATATATCCAAATCTCAAACCAAAAATAGGAAATACTTTCAAACTGCTTTTTTTTTTCCCTTGATCTCCTTTCTCCTTCATCCCAAATCTTCAGCTTTTTTGTTCTCCCAACTTTCTTCTTTTTGTTAGATTTATTGATTGGTCAATGCATGCATAAGGGTCTTGGATCGGCTGCCTGGCGAAATCAACAGAAAAGCTTTGGCTGTTTGCTTTAGCAACAACGATAAAAGGCTGGTTTTATATTTAACGTAGGTAACTGCCTTGGTCGCTTCGTGCTCTGTCGAGTTCATTTGATCTTCTCAGTTCCACTTGGGTATTTTAGTTTCTTTCCTTCCTCGAGATCAATAGGAAGCACCGATGGAAGTTCAATGAAAAATTAAATACATCACTAGAAACTCATTCACCCGTATCGAATCAAAGAAATTACAGTGATTAATTAAGAGAGAGTGATCAGCAAGAGAAGTCGTCCCTCGTAGTGACTATTCCAAAGCCTTGGTAGAACTGGTGACCACTTAAGCAAACATTAATTATGGATGTTAAAGCAGTGAAAAACTCCAATGATGAGTACTTCCACAGGAAAAATGGAATTACTACTAATTTAGTGGAAGGAAAGAAAATAGAGTATTCAAGATTATTCTCACAAGGGCAATATGGTAAAAGGAATGTGTCATCCTCCATGAGCTATTTCAGCTTAGTGTCATTGCTTTTTCTAACTTGTGTCACTGTATCTTTGTTACTTCTGCCATTGATACTTCCACCATTGCCACCACCACCACCATTCATATTGTTGCTACTCCCTGTTTTCATTCTCCTACTTCTTATGGTCTTGGCTTTCATGCCTTCCAATAATGTCATGTGAGGAGAACATATACATAGTTGTAAGAAGGTTTCTTAAAGAGAAACAATTACATACATATAGGCTTTTAGTTACTCAAAATTATTAAGGTTGTTGACAATATACAAGACAGTTCTTTCGTTTTACTTATTCATTTTACATAAAGAGCAATTGCTCTTTATTTACATTCTTGTTTATTAATATTATACTCTCTCCTTCAATTTCTTTATCACTACTATTTCATTTAACAAATATTAGAGCTGGGATTGATCTGATCAGAGACTATTTATTTTGCTAGATCGTTATTTATTTCTCTTACAAGTCTTCAAACTTGAAGGAGCACTTCCAATGGAGATTGCTAAATTTTCACTGTCATATCGTTAAGGATTGAATCAACGCTCTAATACCGCTTTATTGGAATATTAAGCAGACCCTTGATAATATTATGAGGGCACCAGGAAGATGAAACAGGGAAATAGACATTAAATTCACTACATATCGTTAGAAAAATCCACTCTTACGTATTAGGGACTCATATATAGGTGCTAATAAAGTATTCTGGACTAACATCTATTAAGTACTTTCACACACACATGAATCTAACCGCATTGATATCATAAAAGTCACCTAAATAATAAAAAAGTTCATACACCTAGGACAACTAAAAGACTTGAGAATTTAGATACTTAAATATTTAAATTTATTATTTTCAACATAAAGCTTATGGGTCTTTACAAATAAGTTGTATAGGAATTGGACGATATTACTTAGTCAAGCATGTAGTAATTGTGATCATGAGAATCCTCAATAGAGAATTATAAATTGCTGACGTTTGATAAGAAAAACGAAAAATAAAGACCTCTTCTGCAAAATCAATTTCGTCACCGCAGCAGAAGAATTCACGTAAATTGGATTCAAACAATAGAAAATAAGAACGTAAGCAGTCACAGTTAGTAATTGGAACATAGTACAGTAATTAACAACATAGATGGATCCAAAACTTTAACTTAATAGGTTTAACTATATATTCAGTGAGCTCATTGTTTCAAATGTAACATTTATTGAGTTTGCGACTGTTGAAAGTCAATTTGTAGTCTTGGATCGTCACGCTTATGGCGTCGAATTCCTCTACGAGACTCATAGTTGTGAATTTTGTAATTTGGAAGTGAAAATGGGACTGAGAATAAATTTAGGGTTGTAAGTTGTAACTGACTAGTCGGATTATGTGAAGTTAGGAATTGCAACCGTGGTCAGTTTTCACCATGATTTTTAAGTCATATTTAATTTGAGTTAATAACAGTTTTCATCCATTAATTATTGATAAATTCTTATTTCTCAGTACTGTTTAACTTTTAGTTACTCGAAATATGTCCTTTTGATCCTTTTCTTGTGAATAATCACAAATTTTCTAACGTATTAATTATTTCATCGTTTAATTACCATATGTTATGTTGAACTTGTATTATATTGCTCCATATTTGAGAATGCACTTGTTAAATAGTCTAATATAACGTACTAGGAAACTTGCGCTAATTATTGGTATTTGGTAGTACTAACTAGCTACTAACTATGATTAAGTGTAGCACACTTTAAAACGAAATTGTCGTTCTTTTGTTTTTTAATTTCATATTTGTTGCTTATCTATATATTAGGGTTCTTACTCATATGTACTGTCCAAACAAATAGTTTACAATGAGCATAGTCTAATAAATTTTTACATCTAAAACAACCAACATATGTTTACATTGAATTTTATGAAGCCAAATCTATTTTAATATTTTGGTTTTTTTTACCTTCTTTCCCGAGCTACCATAGAACCCTCTTCATTTTTCTATTTTTCGTTTTTAAAATCTATATAACATGATGTATATACGCTTTTATACACTATTATACGTTATATATAAATGATAAAGTAGAGAGGGGCAAGTGATAGTATAGCCGTTTGGCTGATGATGTTGACGGTATCGTGACAAGCCAAACTAGCGACACGTAATCCTGATTTAATTCATCTTCAATCTCGGTAACCTACAAAACAGGTATAATTGTTAATAAAGTCATAAAGTCATTGTAATAAAGAATGAAAGTAGAGATAAAGTTGGAAATAAAACCGTTTGGCTTTTAAGGCGAGGCTTCTCGGCCATGTTTGATGGACTTGACTGTTGGTCTCGCGGCCTTTTAATTCCTGCACTCAAAGAAAAATTCTTAGTTTGGGAGGGGGAAGTTGATTCGTGTTGACTCGAAACTTGACGTTGTGGGCACTCCATTTGTTATTTGTTTGGGATCTTGTGGTCTCCGTTCAAGCCTCGGTAGATGAACAGTAGTGAAATAATTGAAAGAAAGTATTTCATTTGAAAGGTAGGTATGTAAGTATATGTATAAGGAAATGTAATTATATGTATATAAGTTGTGAAATATATATATGTAAATGTATGTGTATAAGTTGTAAAATATTTCTGCCAACCTCAGATTGTGACACAATTGAAAAATCATTTGTCTATAATAATTCCTGTCTGGTAGCCTTAATCCTATCGATGTCCGACTTTCCTTGTCTAATCTTCCAAAATATGCCCCAGTTTGGCTCAGAAGGGTGTACTAAACTTATGTTGTGATGTGACCGCACCTTATATAGGTTGCCTACGTATCCCGCCAAAGGAATCAGGTCAGAACGTAGTTCGTAGGGTACGTAGAATGACTTGAAATTTTAATAAAGGGACCGAACCCGATGTGGATTGCCTACGTATCCCACCAAGGGAATCAGGTCGGCGTAGTTCTGTTACGTAAATGGCTAAAGGTTTGTTGGATTTTATCTAAATATGTTTGACCTGTATGTCGATAGTCTACGAATCCCGCCAAGGGAATCAGGCTAAGCGTAATTATCCTTGTGTAAGGATTTTGGATTTTCTGTTATAATGCAACCGAACCCTATGTGGGCTGCCTACGTATCCCACCACGGGAATCAGGTCAGCGTAGTTCGTACCGTGTATTAAGGAAAGGTTGCAAACTAGGTTGTCTAACCTAATGTCGTACTTTGATTTCTTCTAGCTTTGAGGTTTGTGTCATCACCTATCGGCTACTTCGTTTTTTTTTTTTCAAATGGAATCTTGTCTTGTCCTCTAATTTCTTTGTTACTCTCTCGGGGTGTATGTTGTATATTTGTTTATGTCACAATCATAGAGTTGGCAGATTTGATAAATAAAGTAGAAAATAATAATAGATGATTCAGGAAAATCAGAAATGCATTCATAGTTTTTGCAAGTTTCCCAAAAGATGAGGCGAAACAACAAAAGTTTTAGGGCACAATTTAAGCCTCAATTTTAAAATTGTGCTATCTCAAAAGTTCACTACATATTCAAATCTACCAAGACTCCCGGCGAACCAGGGACGGCGTACAAGTCCAGTTCTTCAGAGTTTCTCCTGGTTCGTCACCCCAGATGGTCGGTGTCTCCGTGTTGTGAGTAGTTGTAGCAATAATCTTCACTGGTGCTTGTTTTTGGATTGTTCCCGCGGGAGCAACAAAGTTGATGACATGCCTCTCTCCATCTTTCCAATTGGCGCGATGGTCTTTTTCAAATTCTTAACTTCGATAGTTATCATGTTCACGTTGGCGTTTTCGTGAGTAGGCAAAGGGATTGTTGTTCACATTGGGCCGAGCTCTAGTGAGCTGGATTGCTCCTTCCTTAATCAAGGCTTCAATTTTGTTTTTGAGCCCATAGCAATCTTCAGTGTCGTGCCCCACAACTCCAGAATGGTATGCACAGCGCTTGGAACCATCAAACCATTTTGGAATAAGATCGGGAATCTTCCCTTCAATAGGTTGTACCTGCCGCTTTCAGTCTTTCAAATAGTTGAGCCAAAGGTTCAGCGAACTGAGTGTAATTTCGAGTATTTTTGATGTCCGGGTTTGGACGGGCTTTATATGTGGTATGTGGTCGATTTTGGTAAATGGGAGCTTGAACAGGTTGGTATGGACGTGGGTTTTGGTAGTGAGGTGCTCGGGATTGGTAGTAATTTGCTTGGGTATTGTAGACAGGGTAAGGAGTTAGTGGAGCTTGGTAGAGTTCAGTGTAGTGGTAAGGGTAGAAGGGTTGTTGTGGATAGTTATAGTATGTAATGGCTCGGTTTGGTGGGTTTAGAGGAGTAGTTGTAGGTGGTGGATTAGTTTTGGTGGGTAAAGGAATGTAAGGAGTATGACCTAGTGATTGATTTGGTAAGTTGATAGGTGGTGGATTTGCAAGGGTGATTGAAGGAAAGTTGTTGTTGGTAGATGCGTTATTTCGGGAGGAAAATATTCGAACCGGAAAATGATGCGAGTTTGGTGCGACGTTCATAGGTTCAGGAGGTGGACTTTGGAGTGTAACAGATAAGTTGGTCATGTTTCTAACCCGATTTAGTTATCCGCATAGATCCTCGATCTCTTGAGTCAGGCGGGCGATATATTCATCCTGTTGAATGGTAGTGCTATGTTCGAAAGTCCCAGGGGCATCACTTGAGACCACGATGTTTTCCGAACCAGTTGAAATAGATGCGGCCGGATCAGACATAATAATTTCCTTTCCTTGAACCATCCAGCTACGTTGAGGTAACGAAGACGTCTTTGACCTTGTGAGGTAAGGATGGTCGGCCATCGAGTGTCAACACGAATCAACTTTTTGGGAATAATAAAAAATAGAAAGAAACATAATAATGCAAATGGTGTCAGTCTAGGTAAAGTCATGATTACGTAAAGTCAAATAGGTCATGTAGCAAATAATTCATCAAATAAATTCAAACAAGTTGTCAAACAAATGTACATGGGTATATCAAACAGTAACACGTCCTAATATGCATGTGACCTCTTTGTACCAGAGGTAGGCCTAACGTTTGTTTGAAGGGTAAAGTGCGCCATAATACGTCATTCCATTGCTTTTGATTAATTAAACAAATTCTATTTCCCAAAATAAAGTACAAAATGTAATATTTATAACATATCAAATGAATACAACATGAAGTATTTCCTAGTTTAAGTAAAGTAAATACAATTTCCTACGTCTAAGTGTACAGCTCCATTTTGTGATGTCCTTGATCTTCGTCATTTGTTATACTCCAATGCAAATCCATACCTGTCATAGAAATGTTAGTCAATCCCTCCCTCCTAAATTTTAATTAATTAAGGCAAATAGTCAATATTTAGGCACAATTACCCTTCAATCATGCACATAAAGTATGATTTAGTGTCACTTGGGGTCGTGGACCCGCTTGGACATTTGGGTAAAAGTCATCTAATGGGTTTAATACACTAAGGGTATTAAACCTCCTAGGTCATGAAATGTATGCTCTTAATAAAGGGTGTTGGTTTAGCTCTATCTTAGGCTGACTAAGAGTTGGCTTCCTATGACACAAGGTTCCCCCAAGTGGACAACTTGGGAGTGGAAAGTCCGTGGCTATCGACTGCACCGCCGATCGACTAAATCCACAAGATCAATCCGACTAAAAGGTGTTTTAGTAGTGTACGGCCGCGAAACCGCTTTAAGTGTGTGAATATGTGTGAATTTTCCAGGAGTGGAGGAAAATGAAACGGAATGACAGTTTAACAAAACAGTAACATTCAAACAGTTTATATCAAACAAGCAATTAATAGCACGTAAAAACAGTCAATAACAATTAAAATAAGCACACAAAGCCTAATTAAAAACTAAGTACGTTATGGTTAGAACCTAGATAAGTCCCCAAAGAGAAGTCGCAGTAATGTCATACCCTATTTTAACCTAAGTCAAAATAGTTTATAACATCCGGGTAATTCCGGGGTTAATTAAAGTTAAGAGTCGCCACCTAATTATTTATGGTGAATTAGGACACCTAAAGTTAATTAAAATAATTATCTAAAGTTTGATTTTATTTTTAAAGTCTACGAAACCAAAAAGATTCTAGGTAAGGGTTCTACTAATCTAGAGGGAAGGTATTAGGCATCCTCTAAATTCCATTAATAATGGTTAATCCAACCGGACTCAAATTTAATTAGGCTAAGTATAAGTGTAACATTTTAAATGTTTGGAAAATAGTTTATAAATGTTGCTAAGGTCTTAAATAAAAATATAGTAATGTTATTCAAAAATAAGATTTGTAAAAATAAGATAATTTGCCTATGAATAATAGCCCTTTAAAAGATGATTTGACAAATGTAATCTTTAGATAAAACGATATTATACGAATATGATGGTGTAGAAATGCCTAGACTTATATTCTTAAATAAAAAGGCCATAAGTTTCTTTCTATTTTTATCATTCTTTATTTAGCCAATTTCGGCTAAAGATATGTATAATTGGATAAATCTTGAAAATGTTTATAAAATATAATCGGATTCATATTTTGTGTGTTAGCGACGTTTTTGAAATTCCTAAGATGGTAAGAATGAAAAATGATTCCTTTAATCCAAAAATATATAGGCATACTATTTGAAAATCAATTACTCAAATAAATGTTATAGATACTATAAATAGTTTAGAAAATAGAAGTGAATGTAATTTGTGGAATTAACTACCCATTACTAAACTAAAACCCTTAATGTCACTAAGGTTTATCTAAATTAACAAACAAAATGTTAGTCATACAATACACATTAAATGCACACAAAAAATAAGACAATGGAAGAATGGATATAATGGAAGTGGGTTCCGCCCACTTTCATGGACTGCTGCAGCTGTTATTTTTCTATTTGGGCTTCGACCCAGAACTTCATTTTTTATTTCCTTGGCTGCGGACAGAGGGGCTGGAACAGAGGGAAATAGTATTTCGTTGAGCCTTGGCCCAACATTGAATTCGGAAGAAGAGCGAGTCCCTCGGACTCGTATGCGATGGTCATGCATAAAAAGCAAAGGAAAATGATTAATATACGATCAATGGATAATGTTAAACATATGGAAATATAAAGTCAATCTAAACAAAATGTATTATAAACTCCATGTCGATATACAGAACTCACCAAACATCTAAATCATATAATACAAATTGGGACTAATGGGATAGCATGGGCAGACCAAACGGCCTTTAAAAAATGCGACAATAATCTTCTCTAAGTGCAGCAAAATTCTGGCCGAAACGCAGCAGTGGTTTCAGCCCCAAACGAGCATCATAACGCAGCCAACCAATTGCCGAATGTAACAGCAAAACAGCAATTAATGCGGCAAATTTATTCAGAAGGATGTTGTCTTTCAATCTCGAAAATACAACAATGATTCAACCAAATGCGTCGAACTCATCAAGAAAGGTGGCAGTTATTTCACTCGAAAAACACAACAGCGGTTGGTTCGAATAGTCAACTCTCATACATTGGGGGTATTTTGACACAACAAGGGATGAGACCAGGCATGAAAGGATGCTGGTCCTACAATGGTCTTGGATAAAGGCTATTTTAGTGGTGCATGAATTTGGACAGATTACACTAAAATGGTGATTAAAAGACATGCTTAGGCTGAAACAGGTCGAACTAACCACTAACCATGCTTGATATAATAGACTATAACAACGAGGCATAAAAGAATAGGTCAAAGATGATCCATAGAAGGGTAAACAGGCCAGACTATCCTATCATACTGAAGCATGCTTGAGATCTACACAAAACAAGGACAGGGCATTTTATCAAATTCTGCCAGCATATAAACCCCAAACTAGGCTGATGCATCGTCTAAAGGGTGAACAGATTGTTCATGCACTTGATTTATGAAATTGACTTAAACACTTAGGCAAGCCTGTTTTGCAAAAGGGAGTGGGAAACAACAAAATAAAATGTAAGCCTCCTTGATTGAACATTATACTAGATGGTCAAAATAGTTCTTCTTTTAGACAAGCCCATAAGTCGGCTGGTTGCATTTAGAACTATCGACAAGCTGAAATACTCCATAAAATTTAAGGGGCTGACTTAGATAGGATATGAAACCACTTAACCATTTTATAAAAAGAAAGTATACTCAGACCGAACGAGCTACTGATTTCAAGCTAACTGAACTGAAATTAAACTAAGCCGGCATCATATAACCAACGAAAATGAGAGTGTAAGGGATGCTAGTGCTACAGCTACTTAACCAAGGAGAAAGACCGAAGGATGGGAATGTTTGTTGAACATCTGATCTTCTAACTTGAAACTTAAAGCATTGGGCAATAGGACTGGTCAGAACCTCACTAAATCTTGAAACACACATCAGTCATGCTTAGCAATTATTCACAGAAAAAACTAAATAAAGCAGCAACCAAATACATATTAATCATGCTTAAACTACTATTAACTAAACGACAACTAAAGCACTCAGCAAATTAATTACCACAACAAACCAAGGCAAACAACAAACGTACGGGTGTGGTAGCAAACTGCATTTTTTACAGTGAGGTTAAGCACGTTGAAATGTAAGTTAATATCAACTATGCTAGCAAACTGGGCATGGTACATGGCTAGATACAACTAACCTAGTCTAAAATATACTAATCTAGGAAGCATGGCTTGTACAGATTTCAAAACCGAAGGAGGTATAAACACGCAAGATCTATATCAAACATCATTTTATTTTGGGATTAGACAACAGTCACTCTGTAATGCAACAAACAAAACCAGCAACTATATAAAGGAAGAAGAGATTAGTCCTATAAGTAGCCTGCTAATGAGCCAAACTGAACTAAGAAACAAGGAATCAAACCAACTCTATGCACCATCAAGTTAAACCAACTAAGCACAACAACTGAACTGGACAGGAAAATAAGCATCGCATAATAACCGAGCTATATTAATTAACATGATAACTAGATTAACAAGATATGGACATCACGCTAAGTAATAACAACTAAGCTGAACTAAACCAAACATGATAACTAAACTAAACAAATAACAGGGAAACAAACATAGCAAAGCCGAATTAAGCAAGTAAAACACCAAACATACAGAGGAATATAAGAAAATAACAGAGATTACCATCTAAATGCAAAAAATAGAACTAAACTGATCGACGCGGACTCACAAACAAACTGAACTACGAAAATAAGGATAAACTAAAACGGAAGGAAATTACCTTTTTCGAGGGCAGTGAAACTGAGGCAGGGGTCGCGAATCTACGCTCGACTATTAATATCTCCGAGCTTGCGTATGCTCGGATTCCAAAACAGCAATAGAATAAAAGAGAGTAACAAAAAATGTTTGGTATTTTAAAGTTGATGTCAAATAACAGAATGAGACTGTATTTTCAGAAAATTGGAATTGCTTCCCAAAAAGAAACCCCCCCCCCCTTTCGGCTGAGGACTTAGAGTCCTCTTTATAGTAGATGAAAAAAACTAGGGTTTGCTATGGTTCGAATTTTAGGCGGGATGTTGAACTCAATTCAAAGTTGAGTCAACGACTTTGCAGATCCGAACGTTGAGGTTTTTTTTTTCTCATGTGATTTGCTTCAAATCTTAGCTCAAAAAGGACGAATCTTCTCTGGTATTGAAGATCGTCCGCGTCTCGAAGCCACAAATGGAAGATTCTCCTCGTCGACGACGCAGTAAGCGAAATGAAACGGACGAACGGACATTTTTGTGAGGAAATGGAAGGACAAGGTCTGGAATGGCAAAAGGGTTTGCGTTTTTTTGCTAAAATGGAGGGAGGGAGAGAGAGTAGGGTAGAGAGAGGAGAGAGGGCATAGGGAGAGAGAGATACGAAAAGAGGAGAAGATGACAAGGTCGGCTAGGTTTTAGGGAAGGTTTCAACTGAAAGAAAAATAAGTGGGCCGGGTCGAGTAGGTAAGGCGTTGGGCTTATTTTTTGCTGAGCATTGATGCCTAATTGGGCTGCTATTTGGACTGTTATTTTGGCCGAAAAATGGGCTGTATTTGCTTTGAAGGAATTAACTTGTACCATATGTATTAAGGGATGACCATTAGTAATTGATATACTATAAAAGTAATTCACATATGGAAAATAAAGTACTAATGTTTCGGAATTATTTAGGATATGATATATCGACATCATGGTTAATTTAATAAGTACGAAAATAACGCGCTGACAATCAGTTATTAGAAAGAGGTGTAAGACGATAGAATATATATTTTCGAGCTAGTAATCCTGAAAATGGTGAAAATTATAATAAAGGGACAATAATGATAATAGTAATAACGTAGTAATAGAATATTTAGGTTGTCAATAAAAATTGGAAGCCCAAGGAACTAAATCGGGATAAATGAGGGACAAAATTGGGTGTCAACAATAACAACTTTTGAAACCTTACAATATTTTTTAGTCCTTAATTGTGCGACATTTTGACTAATAACCTAACTTATTAAATTATAATTCTGCATTTTTGTACCATATTTTGGGAATGTTTGGTTTGAAGAACAAGAAAATCATGGTATTACTCTATGTCATATTTTGTTCTCCCTTCGTCCTTTTTAGTTGTCAAGTTTAAAACCATAAGATTCAAATGTCATTTTAGTACATTACACATATCTTTAGTTTAGAACCACCAGATTCAAAAATCTCTTTTTATTCCTTAAACTTTATGCGCGGTTAAATGTAAGATACTTAAATTAGGACGCAGGGAGTAGTATATTTATTTATACGCATCTCCCAAAATTTTCCTTTAATTTTAAGTCTTGATCGCCCCCTCAATAAAATATGGAAAAATAAAACTTTATGTTTATTTGGAGAAAATATTTACCCGAAATGGCCCATATTTCTAATATTACCCGAAATGACCCTTTTAATATTATTATACACTTTTAAACAAATTTTACAGTAAGTATATAATGTTGTATATCGTGTGTATAAATACTGTTGCAAAAAAAAATTAGTTATACAGCCATAAATTAAAATATAGCTACGTGAATGTAATATTATATGTTGCATTGCATATTATTGAAATTATCCCATAAAATATTGGGAAAATTTCAGAAATATACAAGTCGATCACTTACATTGCAAAAAAAATAGCCCAAAACTTACATTACAAAAAATAGCCGAAAATATACAGACATATACAAACATATACAGACACTTATACCAATATTTACCAACATATACAAACATATAAGAAGGCAGAGAAAAAGAGAAAAGTTTCAATCATTTTTTGTATGAATTAAAGAAATATTAATGCCCCAATTAACATACAGTATAATTTTCTCTATTTTATTGGGGAAGAAAAGGTCGCACCAAATATTTTGAAAATTTGTATTTTAAACCAAAGAAAGAGGATGAATACGTAAACCCCATCCCCCACGCACCCCTATCACTATAAGTCTATAGAAAAGTGTCAAGACTCTTCCTCTGAGTTTAAAGCCATTACTGTTTCCTTTCTCTCTACGCGTTTTATCTTTCTCTTCAGTCTTTTCATTATCCTCTCTCACTTTACTATATATAGTAATATTCTTGTTTTGATGGCTTTATTGAATTTTCCGTCAAAAATAGTATAGCCCGTGGCAATCCACCGATCAGTTTAATCGTCAGTTTCTATCAAATTTTGGGTGTAATTCTAAAAAGGGTATGTTAGATTCAGCCATGGCAGTTAGCTTGTGAGAGAAGATATTTTGGGAATTTTTGTTCAAATGTGTATTGAATCAATCGTACAAGATATACAAGTATATATGAAATCAACAACACTAACTAACAACTAATTCTGGTATTAACTTCTGAATATGTTAGCTAACATCACTAACTTTCTAATATGTACACATTAACCCCTAAACTATATGTAGTTGTCTAATACTCCCCCTCAAGCTGGAAGGTGTAAAATATTCAACACACCAAGCTTGCCAAGTAGAAAATTGTGTTAAGCAAAACTCAAACTCTTTGTTAGCAGATCAGCCTGCTGGTCTGTAGTAGAAATGTACTTTGTTTCCAACAGCCCTTGTTTAATCTTCTCTCGAACAAAGTGACAGTCGATCTCTATGTGCTTTGTGCGTTCATGAAATATAGGATTAGCAGCAATTTGCATTGCTGATTTACTATCACAGAAAAGCACCACTGGTTTAGCAATTTGAACTCCAAGATCACTGAACAATCCCACCAACCAAGTAATCTCTGCCACAGCTGTGGCCATACTTCTATATTCAGCCTCTGCACTGTTTCTGGACACTGTGGCTTGCTTCTTTGACTTCCATGAGACTAAGGAATCACTAAACTTCACAAGATATCCACTTACTGACCTCCTAGTTACTGGGCATGCTGCCCAGTCTGAATCACAAAATGCAGATAAGGTATCAGTGGCATTAGCTTTCAATAAAACTCCTATGCCTGGTGCATATTTCAGATACCTTACTACCCTCATTGCTGCATCCATGTGTGACACATTGGGAGATTGCATGAACTGGCTAAGACTTTGTACTGCATAGCTAATATCTGGCCTTGTGATTGTCAGGTACAACAACTTACCAATCAATTTCTGATAGCTGGTAACATCATCTAGCAACTGATCACCTTTAACCCTAACTGAAGCATCATATTCAACTGATGTAAGTTTCTGGTTAAGTTCTAAGGGTGTGGCAGCTGGTTTAGCTCCACTCAACCCCATATCTGAGATCAATTCAAGAGTGTACTTTCTCTGATTGAGAAGATCCCATCCTGAGATCTCAAAGCCTCAATCCCTAGAAAATACCTCAACTCACCTAAATCTTTGACTTTAAACAGTTGGTGAAGAATTGCCCTGGCCTCATCTATCAATTGTTTGCTGCTTCCTGTAAGAAGAAGGTCATCTACATAAACAAGGATAACAACAATGTCCTTCCCAGATTTCTTGGTAAATAATGAATAGTCATAAGCACTTTGACAAAAACCACCCTTAACCAATGCTTCACTAAGTTTAATAGTCCATTGTCTTAAAGCTTGCTTAAGCCCATAGAGAGACTTGTGCAGCTTGCATACTTGATACTTCCCCTGTCTGTGAAAGCCCTGAGGTAACTCTATATACACCTCTTCATAGAGGTCACCTTGAAGAAAGGCATTGAAGACATCCATTTGCTAAAGAGTCCAACCTCTAAAAGCTGCCAGGGCTGTCACAGACCTAACAGTTACCATTTTGGCAACTGGAGAGAATGTCTCATGATAGTCTAAGCCTTCCTTTTGACTGTAGCCTTTAGCCACCAGTCTGGCTTTGAATCTCTTAACAGCACCATTAGCATGAAACTTGATCTTCTAGACCCATTTGGAGCCTATAGCTAGCTTTACCTGCGGGCAAGGCACCCCGACTAAGTACCATTCTCTCTACGTACACTTCTTGTTTCATGGCAGTGATCCACCTTTCATTAGTACAAGTCTCTTTGTAAGATTCAGGTTCTTTTAGTACTGAAAAAACAGACAAGTAATCTCTGTACTGCTTCTTGACATTGTGATAGGACAAGAAATTTGACATAGAGTGTGGATGTGCATCTGAGGTAGGTTTGTCCATGATATATTGTTCCATCCAAATGGGAGGTTTCCTTACCCTAGCTGATCTTCTTGCATCAGTGGCAGCCTCAGGTCTTTGAAGTTGAGGCAAACTCAGCAGGTTCATCAAGAATAATAGGAGCTGGTGCTTCCTCAGAACTAGCAGTGGGTCTTTGGTGTGCTATCAGGATCAGCAAGAGCATCAGGAGTTGGGTGTTCAGTGTTGGCAGCAGGTGCATCACCAGGATACTCAGCAGGAGGTGGATCATTAGAATTAATATGAGTCTCATGATCAGGAGAGACTGGAGCTGATTGATGCTTAAGGTCTACAGTAGGTGCAACAGCATGTGTGGTTGTTGAAACACCAGATGACCAACGATCAGTAGTTGAGTAAGTAGGCTGCAAGGTATGCTGTGGCATAACTTTGAAGGGAAATTCAGATTCTCTAAAAAGAACATCCCTGCTAACCAAAAAATCATTAGTTAATGGATCATAAATTCTATACCCTTTTTGAGTAGTGGAATAGCCCATGAAAACACCTTTTCTAGCCCTTGACTCGAACTTGTCATTCTTCACTAGTTCTGTAGCAAAGCACAGGCATCCAAATACCCTTAGATGGTCAAGAGATGGTTGATGACCATATAGTAACTTATATGGACTTTTGCCATTTAATATCCTTGTGGGCAACATATTGATCAAATACACAGCTGTTTGAGCACACTCTCCCCAGAATTGAGCAAGAATTTCAACCTGAATTTTCAAGGCCCTGGCAGTATCTAATATATGCCTATGTTTCCTCTCTACTACCCCATTCTGTTGGGGTATGTAGGTGCAACTACTTTGATGAATAATTCCATTAGTTTTCAACAAAGTGTCCCCTTTGTTTATTGAAGAATTCAGTGCCATTATCAGTTCTAATCACTTTTATAGTGGTTGCAAACTGATTTTTAACCATATACAAAAAATGCTGAAAAAACACAAATGATTCACTTTTCAATTGCATCAAAAAAATCCATGTAGCTCTAGAGTAATCATCCACTACCGTAAGGAAGTAATGTTTATCATCATGTGTTAGAGTCCTATATGGACCCCAAACATCCATATAAACAAGTTGAAAAGGTAAAGTACTTCTCTTCTCACTTAGAGGAAAACACAATCTAGATTGTTTTGTCAAAGGACAAATAGTACATTTATTTTGCACAACTACATCTACTTTATTCTTCAAGAAAGTAATATGCTTCGTAAGCGTGGGCGATGGATGTCCAAGCCTTTTATGCCACAAGCAAACAACTTGCTTCGATTCCGGTCGTAATATTGACATGTCCGCTACCTTCCGTCTCTCAATCCTTTTATTATGTATAGACCACTGTTCTCCTTACCAATCCCCCTCACCCTGCCATTGTAAAGGTCCTGAAATATGCAGAATTCAGGAAAGAAAAGGGCAGAGCAACATAAGTCCCTAGTCAGTTTAGAGACTAACAACAAGTTGAACTTAAACTCAGGGACATGGTAAACATTAATCAACTCAGCATCATCTGATATACTAGAACTTCCAACATGTGTAATATCTACATTCTGTCCAGTAGGTAATCTAATTTTTTCTCTGTGATGAACGTCTATTAGTTTTATGTCTTCTAGTAAGTGCAAAGAGGAGCTAATATGATGTGTTGCTCCTGAGTCGACAATCCATTCATCATTTAACATCTTGGGAGAGGAAATATTGGAAGAGAAGGAAAAAACAGTACACAGATTTGTTTGTGGCTCGTTACTGCTTGCTACCACTGGCATGTACATCATCTTTTCCTCCTTCCTTTTTGAGCAAGTTCAAAATCTTGATATTGTGTAGAGGTGAAGAATCCACCTTGTTCCTGCAACTGACCATCAGGTGCTTCAACATTGACATTGTTAACCATACCTCTCGGTTGAACCTTCTTTCCTTTGTAGTCTGCTGGATATCCATTAACCTTTCAGCAATGCTCTATTGTATGTCCTCTCATCTTACAAAATTCACAGAACAAATGTTGTTTTTGCTTTTTATAACCCTGACCTCTGCCTATCTGCATAGCCATTGGATCCATCCTTTCATTTGCAACATTCACTCCTATTCTGCCACCTTGACCTCTGCCTACCTGCATAGCCATTGGATCCACCCTTTCATTTGCAACATTCACTCCGGCCTTTTGTTGACTTTCATCCTCGACTATCATTGCATACGCTTGATTCAAGGATGGTTATGTGGTTTTCATAAGGATCTGTCTACGAGCAGTGTCATAAACATCACCGAGTGTTACACCTCGAAAAAATTTTCGTTGATGCACAGTGAGTAGGCTAATGAAGAGCACGAAGTATATGATATTTTGATAAGTAAGTAATGACTTTTAATGACCTTAAGTATGATTTTAAAGGCATCTGATGTTAGACGAGAAAGTTGCCAAGAGAAGGCAATGTATACGATAAGTATCGGAAAAGGATTTATGAGTAGCAAGTTGATGACAACTTAATGATGTTTTGGGGAAGAGTTATAACGCCCCTTATATTGTTAATGAAGTGATAAACAAGTGTTAAGAAGGTTCCATAAAGATTGGAGATCGAACGAGACGACGGGAACAACTTCGGAGAAGCTGTGGGTTTCACGGCCACTTCCACGGACCGTGAAACCTTGTACGGATCGTGGAATGGTCCGTGGAACTACCAGCAGAGATGGTGGCTGGCTGGTGGTGAACCACGACCAGAACCACGGACAGCATCATGTTCCACGGACCGTGGAAGAGTCCGTGGAACTCCCGACGGGCTGAACTCTTCCAAGTTTATAAATGTGATCCCAACTTCATTTATTTCATTCCACACACTTCTTCATCTCTCTCAAGACCTATATAACATTCCATACACTTCATCCACAAGAATTCAAGGAAAATTTATGATCAACTTCATCAAACCAACAAGAATCAAGATTGTGAAACTCATTAAAGTCATTTAAACCAAGAATTCCAATAGAAGTGAATTAGGGTTTTTGGTGTAAGAAGGGAATCTCCACTCAAGACTTATTCTACCATTATCTAAGGTAAGTTTTATGGTATTTTCATGATGTTTGAAGTATTGCAAAGTTGAAACACTTGAATTGTAGAAGAATATGTGAAATGGGTCATAAATGTGGGAATAGTGTCATTGTTGAGTAGAAGTTTGGATTGAGTTGTGAATATTGATATGTTGAGATTGTAAATATGTTATGAATGACATTTAGAACATGGAATAAGTATGGTATGTGAAAGAACGCGATAGTGAACTTTGATCATGATTATGGAGAATTTGGAGTGAAATTCCTAAATGTGGATAACACGCGTGAATGATGCTTGTTGTTTATGATGTCGTGATTGTCGTTATGAATGTTTGGGAGTTGATATGGAATATGGAGGAAGTTGTATAAACAGAGGAAATCTTTTGCCCAATTTTCTCTAGCTTTAGTAAGCACGTCTTTATAAATGTTTAGCTAATGTCGATACGAATCCCCTTGAAGGTAGAACGTGTGCATTAAAGGAGAACGAGCAAGCAATCGAATAGTTGAACGACAAAGGTATGTAAGGCTAGTCCTTTCTTTCTAAGGCATGACTCTATGGTATGAATTCTCCTATCTTTCTATGACTTCTTTACATACATGTATGTATCGGGAATGATGAGTCTACGTTATAAAGAGCTCGCATGAGATGAAGTTAAGAGGTATGTTATAAATATGATGATGAGCCCAAGTCTAGAGATCCTAAAACTTAGGTTAAAAAAAAAATATACAAAGCTAATGACCATTATATGATTCTTTGCTATTATTCATTGTTGCTAGACCCATTTTATGATGTTCGTCTCTTTCCTTTCAAGGCATGATTTTCCTCCTCCACGAATCTCCTAAATTTCGAAGAACTTAGAGCCCACATTCATGAATAGCCATACGAGAGAAAGATAAGAGATATATTATGAGCACGATAGTAATGACGATGAGTCTATAACTATGAGGAGCTACACATGTATAAGATAAAGAAAAGAGATAAGGCACAAGTATGATAATTGATGATGATGAGTTAAATTCTAAAGAAGCTATAGTTCATGATATGAAGTTCCTATAAAGCTAATGAAGATATCCATAGTTCATTGAAGTTGATTATTGTATACACTCACCTTATATGCTAATTCCTTCAAGGTGAGGCAGAATGTTCATGAATGCTCCATAATGTAATCGGGGGTCCACGACCTTATGTCACCCCGATAGAGTATGATTAGCTATGAGTCTCTATGTATGCATTATGATGAGTTATGATAATTATATTATGATGAGCATACTATGATGAGCATATGATGATATTACACCGCGCCTATATGGCCGGGCAGTCACCGCCAAGGCGGGCAGCTATACACCATGGCCAAATGACATGGGTAGCACCACTAGTGGGCGGCATGAGATGGTACCCCGGACGCGGGAGGCCTGGACGCGGGCTAATGTTATTGATTATCACACCGTACCTATGTGGTCGCGCAGTTTATACTTATATGCATATATGACACAATGATGATTATGAAAGTAAGTCAGCATGCATTATTTCTTTTATAATTCAGTCAGTTACAGATTGCTCCTCATTTGATGTCTCCCTTATTTCATTGACGACTTATTATATTTTATGCCTTACATACTCAGTACAATGTTCCTACTGACGTCCTTTTCCTTGGACGCTGTGTTCATGCCCACAGGTAGACAGGGAGACGGTGCAGATCCATAGGAGCTATCGCCAGTTGACTGAGAGCCCTCCTTATTCCGGAGGTGCTATTTTGAGACAGTATTTTGTGTACATATATTTTGGGCACGACGGGGTCCTATCCCGTCCATATATCTAGTACTCTAGTAGAGGCTCGTAGATACGTAGGTGTGGGTAGTATGGTCTCACAAGTTTCTCATATGCATACGCACGCATGTATATTATTATTTTGTTAACCTAAAGGGCTGATGTTTATAAAGTAAATATGTATTAAATGAAAGTCATTTTTTTATGATTATGAATGATGAGAAATATGAAGGAAGGCAGATGAGTAATAGAATGAGTGGTGCTCGGTGGTTAGCCCCGGGTACCCGTCATGGCCCTAGTTGGGTCGTGACACTGAGTCCACTCAGAAATTGGAGAAGTCGTTGTCTCTGAAGGTGTTCAACATAATCCTTTGACCTTTCACAACCGCAATTTGGTGAAGGAGATACAGCATCATACTCAGCCCACAACTCCTTCAATTTTGTGAAATATACAGGAACAGAGTTGTTACCTTGCGAAATAGTAGCAATTGCTTTGTGTAGCTGGAAAACACGAACTCGATTCACCTTGTCAAAACGCTCTCGAAGATCTTCCCAAACCAAATTTACATTTGTCACATCTACTATACCACTGAGTAGATCGGGTGACACAGTGTTCATTATCTATGTATGAACAATAGCATTACATGTGTCCCAATCCTCGTGTAGAGTTTCGTCAAACGCTTCCTTCTTACACGTACCAGTCTCAAACCCTAATTTCCTCTTTTCCTGAAGTGCGATTTTCATCGATCTGCACCATAGATCGTAATTCTCAGATCCTGTTAGCTTTACAGGTATCAAAATTGAACTTGGCGTATCTGATGAATGCACATAAAGAGGATGAGTGTGATCAATTTGGTTTTGTGTTCGATTTTGTGTTTGAGCTTGATTTTCTACCACTGTTTCCACCATAGCTGAGATTAGAATCAATTTGTGTGAAGAAATTGAGTTGCGATTGTGTGCGGAAGAGAAATTGTAAAAGAATTTTGGATTGCAAATCGAACGGATCAGTACCGCTCTGATACCATGTTAGATTCAGCCATGGCAGTTAGCTTGTGAGAGAAGATATTTTGGGAATTTTCTGTTCAAATGTGTATTGAATCAATCGTACAAGATATACAAGTATATATGAAATCAACAACACTAACTAACAACTAATTCTGGTACTAGCTTCTGAATATGTTAGCTAACATCACTAACTTTCCAATATGTACACATTAACCCCTAAACTATATGTAGTTGTCTAATAGGGTATGATTTTCTTGTCCTTATCTCCAATTTTTCAATGTATTTTCATATGGGTATTAATTAGTTTTAGCTTTGATCGTTGTATAGTCTCACGTGTAAAGATGTTGACAATTTCATCATTGCCGGCTTTGACTCTGATCTATTCTAATTTTTGTAACAAACCGACAAAAAGGGTTTAAATTTATTTTTATAATCGCTCTTTGTTAAACATTTTCGAATATTCCATTGACACTATCGAGGGGTCGTTTGGTTCGTGGACTAAATTATCCTGGATTATAGTCCCGGGCTTATAATCTTTGGACTAACTTATCCCTCCTGGGAGACGGGATAAAATAATCCAAGTTTGATTGGGGGTAAGGTGGGATATCCAGGATTAAGTACGACATTAAATTTATGTTGCACTTGGTGTGTATAAATTTAATCCCAAACTTAATCTTGGGATATCCCACCTTATCCTGCATAACCAAACATCCCTCAGGAGACGGGTAACCAAACAATTTTTTCTTTGGCTAATATTTTTCTAAAGCCTCAAAATATTCTTAATTATAAAAGTTCTGATTTTGTAGTACTTTTTGAATTTATTTAAGAAAATTTGACCTCAAAACTCTGAAGCTCGTAATATATATATATATATTTTTTGTATGGATGTGTTGAATTGTATAGCTGTTAGATAAGATGGTCATACAATTCAACATAGTATCACAGTAGGCAAAGGTCTTTTGTTCGAGCCTCACCGCCACCCTTTATAACGAAAAAAGAATTTTCACGTCTTTGGCCTATGAAAAAGAATCAGGTAAGGGAGCGTGTTGAGAATATAATTAAGTAAATAAAAGTGTGTTTTCTGAAACAACTTAAGTTTTTTAAATGAAACGATCACACACCTCAACAAGATGCATTATACTTTTTTATTCTAGTCGTAATCAATTTGAACTACAGAGAGCAAAAAAATATTGCATTAAAGGAACTTGATTTATTTTTTGTTTTGTTTCTGTGAAAGGTGATTAATGGCTCCGAGTATTAGGAAGGCAATTGGTGCGGTCAAAGATCAGACTAGCATAAGCCTAGCTAAAGTGACCGGCAATGTCGCTCCAGACCTTGAAGTATTGGTGGTGAAAGCAACCCCTCATGATAATGATCCAGCAGATGAGAAATATATTAGGGAGATTTTGTACTTGACCTCTAATTCTAGAGGATATGTGAGTGCTTTTGTTTTTGCAGTGTCGAAGAGGTTAAGTGAAACTCATGATTGGGTTGTGGCGTTGAAGGCCTTAATGCTTGTTCATAGGCTGTTAACTGATGGAGACCCCGTACTTGGGCAAGAAATCATGTATGCAAGTCGGAGAGGGACGAGGATTTTGAATATGTCTGATTTTCGTGACGAAGCTCACTCTAACTCGTGGGATCATTCCGGATTCATTAGGACTTACGCTGTTTACTTAGATCGGAAGCTTGAGTTTACAGTCTATGATAGGAAGATGAATGACGTTGATGAGAAAAAGAGGTTGATGGTTATGGGAATGACAGGGAAGAGAAAAAGAGGTTTGGAGATGGTTATGGGAATGATAGGGAAGAGAAAAATGGTGTGACACCAGTTAGAGAAATGAAGCCCGAGAGGGTTTTAGAGAGGTTGAATCAATTGCTTCAGCTTCTTGATAGGTTCTTGGCTTGTAGACCGACTGGAGCAGCAAAGAATAGTAGGATGGTGCTGGTGGCACTGTATTCTCTTGTGAAGGAGAGCTTCACTTTTTATGCCGATATTTGTGAGGTATTACAGATTTTGTTAGACCGCTTCGGGGAGATGGAGTATGCTGATTGCGTCAAGGCGTTTGATGCTTATGTTAGTGCAGCAAAGATGATCGATGAGCTCGTGGGGACTTACAATTGGTGCAAGGCTATTGGGATTGCAAGGTCATCCGAGTTCCCGGAAGTGCAGGTCATCACTGATAAGCTTTTGGGCACGCTAGAGGGATTCTTGAGAGAGAGGGCAAATAGGCCAAGAAGCCCTGAGATAAATAGAGTGGAGAGTTGATCAGCAGTTAAAGAGGAGAAAACACCGGATATGAACGAAATCAAAGCTCTCCCACCACCCGAGAATTACTCACCACCACCTCCTCCTCCTCCTCAACCTGTACCTCAGCCAAGGCCACATACTCAACAGGTAAGGGTGTCAAATGGGAGGGCTGGGATGAATTTAGGCGGGATCTTGTTAAGCTTTAATTTCTGTATCTGTTCTTTTATATTTTTTAGTACCTTATAAAACTATTTTTTTCTTTATTAGGACTATATATAACATATCAAATGAAATAATGTCTTTTTGAAAATATATTGACAAGATTTCTCATGGGTCAATTTGGGCTACATATTAGCCCAACTTTTTGATGGGCTGAAATGGACGGGTCAATGGCCAGCCCAAAGGTGGACGGGTTGGGCGGGTCATGTTTTCATGGACTAATTTCGTCACCCCTATCAGCAGGTAACTGAAGACTTGGTGAATTTGAAGGATGATGGAGTGACAACTGATGGTGAGGGCAATAAAATGGCATTAGCCTTGTTTTCTGGACCGGTAGCCAAAGGAAATGGCTCCTGGGAAGCATTCCCGTCTGATGGAGAGACTGGACAAGTAACTTCAGCTTGGCAGACACCAGCAGCTGAGATTGGGAAAGCTGACTGGGAATTAGCATTGGTAGAAACTGCCAGTAATTTGTCAAAGCAGACTGCTGATTTAGCAGGTGGTTTTGATTCGCTGTTGTTAAACGGAATGTACGATCAGGGGACCGTGAGGCAGCACGTGAGCCATACTCAGGAGACTGGTGGGAGTGCCAGCAGCGTGGCATTGCCTGCAGTGGGAAAGAGCACAAAACCTATGCTCGCTTTGCCTGCCCCTGATGGAACAGTCCAACCAGTAGGGAATCAAGATCCATTTGCAGCTTCCCTTGCAGTGCCACCTCCTTCGTACGTCCAAATGGCAGAACAGGAGAGGAAACAGCATTTGTTAATGCAGGAACAACAGCTGTGGCAGCAATATGCAAGCAACGGGATGCAAGGCCAAATGGGTTTGTCTGGGCTACTATGGCGCGGGAATGCAACCATCAATGCCTTATGGGATGCCACAAGGTGCTAGAATGGGACAGTCAGCAGGATATTACTTTACTCCTCTCTGAATCGCCTCTCGGGACATGTGCTTTTGCTACATTGCAGTTTTTATTACATGCTACAATATTATCCTTTCTTGAAACTTGTTATTAGCTTCTCCGCAATACTAAGTTGTGTATTCTGACATTTTTGCGAAAATGAGTTGCTTATATGGAGATAGCCATAATATGGCTTATCAGCAATGAAATCATACAATAAGTAATCTTTTTAGATCTATCCGAGCTGTTAAAATTTCATTTTTTTTCTTCTTTAGTATTTGTTATACAGTCAGACCTTTCTATAACAATCATCTTCTATAACAACATTTCACTATAACAGTCATGATTTTGGTTGAATAGATCTTCATGTCATGTTATATTATAAGTTCTCTATACAACATATCGCTGTAGCAGCAAAAAGTATCGCAACAAACAACATTGTTATAGAGAGGTGTGACTGTATTTAAGCTTTCAATACGGAGCTTGAGTCCAAATCCATAGGTCTAATTGGGCTATATATGTCAAGCTTAGGATTTTCCTTCCGAAAGAAATAAAAATTGACAATGATAATAAAATAAATGAAGAACAAGTCACCAAGATTCTGTTGTTCTATATAATCTCTCTAACTCTCATGACTTATTCCTATTCTGTTTGCACATATTTAAGCGTTACAAAATTGCTAAGAATGTTAGGAAAAAAAAAATATTGAAGTCAACCTTTCCAACTGCTGATTGTTGAAAATTGATAAGTGTCACCTGATACACAGATTTGAAGTGCAAAGTTACTTCTAAGAGAGGTAAATTCCAAGGATGGTGGCTTTAGCTTGAAATAGGAGTGACAATTTTGGAAATAAATGTTTCGGATTATTCACAGACACTCGATAATAATCTAACCATTATAGTTCATCGACTAATGATAAAACTGCCTATATTCTAAATCAACTACTTCATTTTAATAATATTAAACCAATAAGCTAATTTTAATAGAATTGACCCACAACAGAGAGGATCTTGAGTTTTGCTAGAGAGACTATTCTTCCTAACAACATATTCCGTTTGTTTCAAAATTTCTCATTAACTTAAGTTCTTAGGAGTAGACTAATGTAGTTCTTTGAAGAAAATTCTTTTTGCTGTTCCAAACTTAAAATTCTTTTTGTTGTTCCAAACTTACTGTTATACTTTTATTTAAAAATTCTAAAAGAAATTGCGTACGATGAAAACCCTTTTTCTTTAGTGATCAATGACTTTCCCGTCGTTCTACTTTCAACTCATTTTATTCCATGTGACATGGGAAATTTAAAAAAATCTACATTATATATCGTCATTTTCAAATGAAAATAGAAGAAACAAACTTGCTCTTAATAAAACATTGTCCAAACTAAACAAGATACGTACTTTATAGGGGTGAACAAGTTAAATAAACATTTCTTTTTGGTAACCAATGTAAATTACCATTAACAAAACAAACAACTTACACCTAAAGAGTAGTTAATCTCCTAATCACCTTTCAGGAAGGGTATTAAGAGAATTAAGCCTTCAACAGAACTCTAGTTACATAGAAAATCTCTGCAGCAACCATCTACATTTATAAGCCTTTCTAGACAATTTAGCTAACTCAAGTCTATCTATATATTCCTTCTTTATCTGTATCACTGCTATATCTGTATCTACACTGATTCTTTTAAAGATTCTCCAGTTCGTTGCCCTCCAAACATGATAAATTACTGCTCCAAACAAAGCTGCTATTAGTTCCTTTTGAAACTGCTTTCAATTCTTGTTCTTGAGTCTTGCACAAATGTTTATGCCAGACCATTGTGTCATTGCTGTGATTAAGGGTGTACATGGACCGGGTTGGTTCGGATTTTTTAAACACCAAGCCAAACCAATCGCGTCGGGTTTTTAAATTTATACACCAAACCAAACCAATAAAATTCGGGTTTTTCAACCTCGGGTTTTCTCGAGTTATTCGGTTTTCTCGGATTTTTCGGGTTTTTTTTTCGGAATAGTGTTGATACAATACATATAACTTTTGCTTCAAATATTTCTGTCCTAGTAAGATACAACTATATAATTAAGGTGTTTCTTAAGAAAATAACACAAAATGTGAGAAGAGTGATGACATTGTATTAAAATATTCAACAAAAACTAATAAAATCGGTTAAAATAAATATTGCTAATTAACAAGCCATAAAGAAAATGACCATAATCTAAAAATACTAAGTCATGCTAAAATAAGCACGGCTAATAAGTATTAATTACATGACAAAGGAAAAAAACTTAAGTTATGTATTTTCACTCTCTAAACTAATTATGCAAAACTAAAGAATAGATATCCAACATTATTGTCATTCCTAGTGGTAAATTGAATTTCTTTTGTTAGCGTTAGTGTTGAGCTGGTTTTGGTTTGAACTTTATTTGAGTTACAAATATCCATAGGATATAAAACTTATTGACATTCAAAATTCTAAGTTCAAGCTTGAATAATATGATAATAGATAAAAAAAAACTACGAAAAAATAAAAGAAATATTTATAAATTTCATTACAAATAAATATTATAAAAATTGAATACACGTAATATCGGGTTGGTTTGGTTCGGTTTGACTTTTTTTAGTTAAAATCAAACCAAACCAATTATGATCAGGTTTTTTTTCTCAACACCAAACCAAGTCAAACCAAACCACTAGTCGGGTTTTTTTCTCGGTTTGACTCGGTTTATCGGTTTGGTGCGGTTTGTGGGTTTACTTTGTACACCCCTAGCTGTGATGACTCTTCTTGTCCATTCACAATCAGCAAATAAATGCACATGAGTTTCCTCCACCACTCTGTCACATAAACAACAAGTGTCATCCTCCACTTGTATGTTCAACCTTTAAGCCTCTCTTTGGTTAGCAATTTGTCTTGCATTGCTAACCAAAGTGTAAGCCTATGTTTAGGTTGTGCAACTCTTGTCCAAATTAACTCAGCTACTCTCAGCCTGGCTAGCTGCCCTTCAATGCATTGCAGCTTTGAGTAATTGAGTATTTCCCACAAGGAAACAACAAGTAAGCATATGATGAATATAATAAGATAAGATAAAAAGATAAATTTGTACCTCGCAACATAATTTGGTTTTAACAAATAAAAGAAACCTGACATCCTCAATTTAGATATAAAACAAAAAGAGCTAGTCTGAAAATTAATGTGCTCTTTATAAATGAAAATCTATTTTCAGAATAGTAGAAACGTAAAATTGTTGAAACTGAAAACAAATTTTACTAAACCTATATTAATTTAGTACTTTGAAGTGCATGTCTGCATAAAGCGATAACCCTTAGCTTTGCATTACTTAAGGCCTCTCAACAAAATTGGGGGCTTCAGGCAAAACTTCATGGAGAGGCCCTAATTTTTAAAAAATAAAAAATAAAGTAAAGATCGTCATATATATTTTTATTTAATGTCTACTTTTCTAGCTTTTTTAGATGCGAACTCATTAATTATTGTTTTATAATCTATTTGTTCTAACGATTCTTTTTCAATTGATAATATAGCTACTCCATTCAATCTCTCTTTTTACATAACCGGATTCATATTTTCTAGTTGACATATTTAAATTGAATAAGTTCTAATAATAACTAAAACAAAAATATTTACTTATGAAATAAGAATATCAAAAATGACAAATTTTCAATGAAATATAAGATAAAGTTAGAACAATAAATCATGGTTCAAGAATTTGATAAGTTGATATAATGATATCGAAATAGTGTTGCGCTGCTTCAACATAATGATTGCTTGTTGCAATGCTTGATAATTTGAAGAAGACGCCAAAAAGTAAATCTTGATCTTTCACAAGTACAAAGTTTTGCAAGGAATGCTTAGGTGCTTAGGAACTGAGAATTTTCAATAATAATAAGAGGACAACCCCCCATAAAAGGGAAGAAGTTACCATTCTCTCCCCAAAGAAAATCCCCTATGCCGATCCCACCCCCAATATTAAAAGGAAGAAAATAACTGTTGTACTTCTTTCCAATATCTCTTCAAACTTTCAATTTAATTTATACTTTAAAAAAAAAATGAATTGCCCTTCTTTTGGGGTGGTCTTGAACTTTTGCCCCTCAAATCGGTGGACTTTAATTTTTGCCCTTCGCCTAAAACCCATGGGTTCCGGGTTCAAACCCCCGTTCAATCAAAAATTTTAAAAAAAAATCGCAAGATGGAGTTTGAATTACGCTCTGCTCCCTCCACCAGACTTTTAGTTATGCTTAACTAGAAGTCTGCTGGAGGGGAAAGACTTTGCCTTGAGATATATATTTTATTTTATTTTACTTTTCAAGACAAACTTTTAGTTATGCCTTACGGAAAACTTCCGCCTTATGGGGCACACTTTTAGTTAAGGCTATGGGGCATACTTTTAGTTATGGATATAACTAAAAGTATGCCCCATAAGGCGAAACTTTTCCTTAAAGCATAACTAAAAGTTTGCCTTATAAGGAAAAGTCTATGCCTTAAGGAAAAGTTCTGCCTTATGGGGCATACTTTTGGTTATGCCTTAACTAAAAGTCTGCCCCATAAAGCATAACTAAACTATGCGTTAAGAAAAAGTTCTGCCTTATGGGGCAGACTTTTAGTTATGTCGGATTCGGCATAACTTTAGTTTTTGATCCGGCATACATGCCTCCAGCCTTGCCTTGCGAAATTATTTTTTTATTTTATGCCTGAGCGGGGGTTCGAACCCAGAACCTCAGGTATTCGCCCACCTTTTCAAGCGAAGAGCAAAACTTAAAGACCACAAATATGAGGGGCAAAATTTAAAGACCACCCCAAAAAAAGGGCAATCCGCGCAAAAAAATGTAGTAAATATATGGGTAAATATATACATATAGGGTGTTAAAAAAAGTGGAGCTCCTAAAAAGATGGGGCCCTAGGCCATTGCCTTACCTGCCTACCCTTTCAGCCGGCCCTGGGCCTATCTTTTAATAACATTTTATATTGTTCAATTGAGTTAGTACTGTAAAAAAAAACTCTCTCTCTAACTTTGACGCTCTCGACACATGATTAGCACTACTTGCTAACGTGCACCACGAACTTCAATCCATGGCAAAGAGAGGTCGGGGACGACCAAGGAAGGACGTGACGGAACTCCTACCAGCGGTATCAACGGATCAACATCGGGAAGAGTCAAATGGAAAGAGGATTGTATTCAAATCACCAACTGTGGGAGAACGAGAAAGTGCAACTCAAACCCTAACTAACACTCCGGCGGCTTCAGCGGCTTCTGTACCAATTCCTACGGTGGTAGAAATGGGATCTACGAGCTCACCACTGCAAACAGGGCAGAGCATGGAACTTAATCCTGTGCAATTAGAAGAAACGACAACGGATAAGGCACAGAAGGAATCTCCACCTAAGGAATCTGCAGATGAGGCAGGTGGAAGGAACAATTGGGCTAGCTTGTTCGCGAAGAACCGTACAGCAACGTCGGGGCTTTCACTGACCTACATACCTCCCACGATAATTAATGGGAAACCTATGGTGGTATTGGAAGTAGCGGAGCTTGAAAAGAAGACTAAAGAATGGCAAAATGCACTGGTGGTGTATGTGGTGGGGGGAAACCCATCCTATTCCTACATGTCAAATTATATTGCTAGATTTTGGAACTCTGTTGCAGACCCGATTTTATATCGGCATGACGATGGCTTCTTTATTGTTAAATTCCAAAATAAAGATGATAGGGATGAGATCCTATATGCTGGACCGTACTCTATCAACAACAGACCCCTTATTCTGAAAGTTTAGACCTCGAATTTTGATTTCAAGCAGGACCTTCCCCACACGATGCCAATTTGGGTGCGTTTTCCCTATCTCCCCCTGAACTGCTGGGAAACAGGCACATTGAGCAAATTTGCTAGTCATCTAGGCAACCCTGTGTATGCAGATGAATGCACGGCACGACAAAATAAGGTTACCTATGCTAGAGTCTTAATTGATATGAATATCACACAAGACCTGCCCAGTGAAATTGAAGTAGTAGATCCAAATGGCAGAGTTTTTAAGCAATATGTGGAATATGATTGGAAGCCCATCTTTTGCAAAACGTGTCTTCGACATGGGCACGAATGCAAACCCGAGGAGGGAAAACCACAACATGGACATAGACAAGGCTTCAGAGGAAGGCCACGAGATACTGAGAAACAATGGAATACCAAACCAGTTCAAACTGATGCAGCAATCAAAGTAATAGAACATGCCAAGAAGTTAGCTACAGTTGTCGTGGGTACGAATACTAATGATGAAGAGGTGACTAGCCTGGACCCAACTCCTGCAGAAGCAAAATCAGCTGCCACATCAAAACAAAAGGGGCAGAATCAGCTAAAATCTCTAAGTGGAATGAATACCACTCCGGAAAAGATAACCAATGCAAGGCAAAGTATGGAGAGACCTGGCACAACATCATATGCTGCACTGGTTAGATATCGAAATCCAATAGAGGCTCTAACAAATCCATTACTACGAGTGAGTAATAAGTTTATTCCATTAACAGAGGATATTGTGGGACTTGAGAGGGCAGCTGAACCTCCTGATGGGAGGAACAAACAAGCGTGTTAATGAACTAGCTCATATGGAAAGTGAGGGGCATGAATAGGCCCTTCAGACAAAAGGAACTTCGGAATTATCTCAATAAACATAAGATTAATCTTGCGGGTATTTTAGAAACCAAAGTAAAACAGCATAATTTTAATAAAAGTGTTGCGCAGATAGCACAAGGGTGGAATTATGCACATAACTACTCTAAAGCGGATAATGGGAGAATATGGTTGCTTTGGAAGGCTGCTGATATAGTGTTAACTATAGAGGAGGTGCATGCACAATACATACATGCAAAAATAAATGACAAGGCCACAAATTTCCATTGTTATTTGACTTTAGTCTATGGTAAGAACACAAATGAGGAAAGTAAAAGCTTATGGGAAGGGCTGCTTAGACTGGGGCCAAACATTACTGAACCTTGGTGCATATGTGGAGACTATAACACTCACTTTCGCGTACGTATTAATAAAGGGCGTTGCGGTACTATGAAAGAAGGGACTTACAGCATATGGTAGATACTCTGAATCTAGCAAATATGAAGGCATCTGGGAGGGTGTACACATGGTCAAATGGACATGTATGGAGTACCATCGATAGAGCACTTTGTAATGACGATTAGGTTATACAGCATGGACATCTCACTGCCCAGTTTAGAGAGAACAGCTTCTCAGATCATTCTCCCATCCATATACAACACCATGGACTAACCGGGGGTGACAAGAGGCCATTTCATTTTTTGAACATCCTTGCTGATCATGAGCAGTTTCTGCACACAGTGGAAGCCATTTAGGAAACACAAATACAAGGAAATCCCATGTATAGAGTGTGGCAAAAACTCAAGCTATGTAAAGAGCCTCTGAAGAAATTAATGCACAATCATATGGGAAGCATTGATAGGAGAGTACAAGAGGCAGGGGAGCGGCTACAAATTATTCAGACACAAGTGACCCAAACAGTGCAACATGGGGTGGATCCGGAATTAGTCCAACAGGAGAAAAATGCTTTAACAGATCTGCAACGATGGTCAGAACTTTAGGAGAAAACTTTAAAGTAAAAATCTAAAGCACATTGGATCAGCTCGGGAGATGGAAATAATAGGTATTTTTCACATGTATGAAGGCACGGTCTATCTCCAACAGTATATCAGTGTTGAAAGTGACGGAGCAAAAGTGTTAACTACGCGGTCAAACATGAGGAGATAGAAAATGAGATATTGAAGTTCTATAAGGCACTACTTGGCACTCAAGCAGAACGTCTTCCTGCTATTGATGGCAGAGTCATGAGGAAGGGACCCAAACTAACTCCTACACAACAACGAGAGCTATGCGCACCTGTTACTCAGGAGAAGATTAAGAGAGCATTATTTGACATTGATGAAAATAAAACACCTGGGATCGATGGCTTCAATTCTTGTTTCTTCAAAAAGGCATGGGTTATAATTAAAAAAGAGGTTTGCACGGCTGTGCAGGAATTCTTTCAGGAAAATAAACTTCTCGGGAGCAAGGAACAATAATGCCGTGACTTTGATTCCAAAACTTCTCACCCCGGAGTCATAGGGGACTTTAGACCTATTGCTTGCTGTTCTACCATGTATAAGATAATTTCAAAGGTGATTTCAAATAGAATCAAAGGGGTGATAGACAGACTGGTAGGACCAAACCAATCAGCGTTCATACCAGGGAGAGTCATAGCTGACAACATCTTACTTAGCCATGAGCTGGTCAAGGGGTACACAAGGAAACATATTTCCCCAAGATGCATGATAAAAGTTGATATTCAAAAGGCTTATGACTCAGTTGAGTGGTGCTTCATTCAGCAAATATTGACAGAGTTGGGATTTCCTGAGCAGATGGTGAGATGGATCATGTTATGTGTGCAAAGTTGTCGATTCGCCTTTCAAATTAATGGCATTTTAGTACAACATGTTAGCCGAAGAGGGTTGAGGCAGGGGATCCCATGTCTCCCTACTTGTTTGTCCTTCCTCGATGGAGTACTCTGAACGGATGCCTAGGCATTGAAGATAACCTTGATTTTAACTATCATCCGAGATGCCAAAGACTGGGGATTACTCACTTATGTTTTGCTGACGACCTCCGCATGTTTACCAGAGGATGTGTAGGATCTGTCCAATTGCTAAAGGATAGATTTGACATGTTCTCCGTGGCATCAGGTTTGAAAGCAAATATGCAAAAGAGCCAAGTTTACTTTGGGGGGGGGTGGACAATGATACTAAGGATGCAATAATTTCTATACTTAGGTACGAGATAGGTGAATTACCTTTTAAGTACTTAGGAGTGCCATTATCTACAAAGAAACTCACGGTAGCTCAATGTCAACCGTTGATGGACAAAATCACAGCAAGAATCAGATCATGGATGGCTAAAGGATTGTCTTATGCAGGTAGAGTCCAGATGATTAGATCAGTCCTGTTTGGCATTCAAGCATATTGGTCCCAACTCTTTCTCTTGCCTCAAAAAGTGATCAAGCTCATAGAGGCAACATGCCGAAGCTACCTATGGACAGGAGAGGCCACCATATCAAAGAAGGCACTAGTTGCGTGGGAAAAAGTATGCCTTCCTAAGGTTGCAGGGGGTTTGAACTTCATCAACCTTAAGGTGTGGAACCAATCACTGATATGCAAATTATTATGGGCCCTTAGCCAACAGAAGGAGAAGCTCTGGATCACATGGGTACATACATATTACATCAAAAATCAAGATTGGCTGACCATGGCAGTGCCTAAACAGGCCTTGTGGATGATCAGGAAGATATTTCACATGAGGAAATTCTGGCCAGTGCTTACAAGCAATCAAAAACTACTTAGCAGGGGCAAATTTCAAATTACAAATGCATATAAGATGCTGCGGGGAGATGGCACGACAGTACCATAGAGAGGACTAGTGTGTCACAATGTAGCTTGTTCGAAATATGTGTTTATTCTCTGGCTAACACTCTTGGGCAGAATACGTACCAAAGATCTGCTATTGAAATGGGGAATGGGCATCAATGAAACCTGTGTACTTTGTGACAATCAACCAGAGACTATAGAACATCTCTTTTTGAATGCACATATCCACAGGAGGTTTGGCGAAAGGTATTAAATTGGTTGGGATGGCAGCGAAGCATTCTAGCATGGGCATTGGAATGGCAGTGGGTACAGATGCACAGCAAGTCGAAGAGGGCAAGAAATGTGTTACTAAAGGCTAGTTTCACAGGCGTGGTGTATGAACTTTGGTGTGAACGGAACTCCCGAGTATTTCAAAGCAAGAGGATTAATACGGAGAGATTAATACACATGATACAAACTAATATATGCATACGAGTTAGGGGAAATAGGAACCTTTTTGATACGATTTGTTCTTTATAGGATTTCTGTATTTTGGTAGGAGAGGAATCATAGGAGAGCTGAGATTAGCAACCGGGATGTGGTGTGCTCTGGTTATGTACAGAAATACTTTGGTGATTAATAAAAATATGTTAATTGCCAAAAAAAAAACATTTTATATTAAACCTTAGCCAAATCATAATTTCGCTTCAATTGGATAGCCTGTCGAACATCGACAAGAGAAAATCTGATGAAAAGATATAATGAATGTTTTCAGGACTTGATAGTTTGTTTACACTTTGATCAATCTCTGTTGCTTCATATATAATTCTAGGAAAAATATATAAAGTCGTTATTGTAGGAAAATAGGCATATATACGCAGCGGAAGCAAGCAACCAAGATCATATACTTACATGTAAACTAGACAAATATAATCAAACACGAGATTGTAAAACTAACCTTTTGAAGTTGTTGCACAAATCTTCAATAGCGGCAGTGCTCTCCAGGTCTACGATCTTTTGTTGTGTATCCTGAACTTCTATGAACGAAATACTTGAGTGGCAGGTATTGCGGCTAAAGAATAAATATCACTTAGGGTTGAATGGATTTCTTTATATACACACGTTTTTAGGGTAAAACCCTAGCCAAAAACGTGTAGCAAGGATATTATTTTTCCTTTTATTTTCCTTTTTCTAGATTATTCAAAGCAATAACGGGGAAACATTTAATAACGAGGCTTTCTATTGAGGTAATGGTAGAATGTGAGTGAATTAATCGTACCACAATAAATTACAATTTATTCCACTAAAAAACTGTAATTGCACTCCTCTGTTTAATCTCAAAATCATTCATTAAAACTTATTTAATTTCCCATGTTAAGATTACAGATACCAATCAAATAAATTAAATTACTGACAATTTAATTCATCGACTAATTTAATCCTTTATACTTCCGCGTAACTTATTTCATGTGACGGATACAAAATCCACACAGGTTTTCACATGAAAACTTATAAGCATCCATAAAGGGGTATCATCAATCTCAAGGTCGAGACATGGATTCTATCAACTAATTGTTATTTCACAAATGCACTTCGCCATTATACAATTTACCAGGAATACATTAACTCGCAGTTGAGTCGTACCTTTTAATAAATCAAAATAATGAACGAAGCACATTGATCATAATAATCATATCAAGACTAAGAGTATAAGTACATTTAATGAGCTAGAGAGATTGTTTTATATATTCAGTACAAAAACACTTATCTCTACTTGGTTCGTTCAATACATACAAAATATACTAGCATAAGAAGTTGGAATAAAATCATTCCCATAATCAAGATAGATTATATTTTAATCTTATGCTATAATCATCAAGATACTTTGCCCAGTTTCATCTTTGATTGTGAACATTAACTTTATAACTTATAAGAACCGACAATTTAATCTTCTGCGCATGAGCTAAAACTCCACACACCAAATCGTCTACTATATAAGTAAAGGATACACATATGAACAAATGAATACTATAATCAAATTGCATAGTTAATAGTATATCCTAACAGTTATAATAACTCTTGTTGTAATAGGGATTACAGCAGTAGTACGTCACAATCATAACAACAAAGAAAACAACAATAACAGTATAATTGTAAGTGCAAGGAATATAGAATAAGTTTGAAAATATTCTCCGTGCAGGTAGTACGTAATATGCAGAAAGATATGCAACTGGCCACTTTCATATCGATGCAAAAGATAAAGCAATTAATGGCATATAGCTAGTGGGAAGGGGAAACACCAAACAAATTATGTAGCTAAATAAAAATTTATAGTATTACTATAAAGCTTATAGTAATACTTTATGACGAAGTGTCACCATCCAAACAGACGTGAGTAGCACCCATACTAGTCCTATAGTGGGCAAACCAATCCCTTAACCCATTATCAAGCCAATTCCAATTACTTAAACCAATTAATAAACATTGCTCACGAATAATAGAATAAAATGTCTGACAATAAAATAAACTAAATAGCAAGTGCGAAAATCTAGCTATTAAGGAAAGATCTTCCAGCGGCATGGCACGGATAATAGCTCACCCTTTGATCTTGGTAACGAGTAACCTCAACTAGATACGAGGTCTGGAAGACCTCTTTGGCTCAAAATCTGCACTCACAAAAAAAAATTGCAGCAAGTGTAGGTCAGTCCAAACAATACGTACTGGTAGGTATCATAGGCTGACTAAGATTAGTATCATGCATACATACATAAAATAAATGAAATAGGCAGACAGGCACAACAAACATGTATCACGAATAAGATCCTCAAATAATCCACTTCCAGAATAAGTCACCAATTATCAATAATGAAACACTGAAGCTGAAGCCAAAGAAGTAAAATAAATAACGGAAAAGGCTCAAATATGCCGTCGAATTATCGGAAATGGCTCATTTATGCCACTCCTCAATAGTTTTGCTCATTTATGTCATCGACGTTACCAAAATGACTCATCCATGGTAATTTTGCATTAATGTCGATTCTACAATACGCATATGACACATGGCTTCCAACTAGATTATGTTTGTGGGTAGGTCAAGTGTATGGCTTGAATTTTTTATTAATTCAGAATTTAAAATTGGGCTGGTTTAATATTAGAGGTTTATGTCGTTTAATTAAATCAGCTTAATTTTAAATCTCAAATTAATAAAAAATTTGAGCCATACACCCGACCCACCCACAATCATAATCTAGTTGGATGCTACGTGTCATATCTGGTATTGTAAAACGTGCGTTAACGAAAAATTGGCATGGATGAGTCATTTTGGTAACGACAATGGCATAAATGAGCCAAACTATTGATGAGTGGCGTAAATGAGCCATTTCCGATAGTTTGATGGCGTAAATGAGCCAAACTATTGACGAGTGGCATAAATGAGTCATTTCCGATAGTTCGACGGAATATTTGAGCCTTTTCCGAATAAACAATAAAGTTCCAACTCTGTCACATATCTGTACCCACATGCTAAATGGCAATGTTTTTCCCAAATAGACATGACCTGCAGGGGACCCATGGTGTCCATGTACCACTCATTCCGGAACGAACCTCGGACCACAAGCTCACACTAGGCTACATCATCACCCCCTGTAAAATGTGCCTTAAAAGATGTATATGTTCCATTTTAATCATCATCAACAACGTCTCATAATCAAATCACAAGGAATGACTCAAGAACACGTATCAAGTCAACATCAATGAAGTACAACCAAATAACACAAGTTACATTAAGACCCATAAATAATCTGCTCAATGATAATATAATATGAAGCTATCTCAATCAGTCTCTGTAGGGTATATATGAACGCCTTCCTTGCAATTTTCTTAAGAATACAATTCAAGTTTATTAACCTCAACAATGGATAAACACTTCACACAATTTAATCATACAACTAACAACAATCACCCAAACTCCATGTCCGAAGTCCGTAGACATGCTTTCTCCCATAGATTCTACGACTTATACAATCAACTAATCAAAGTCTAACTCAAGTATACCGTAACCTAGCTTGAAGCCAAACTGGAACAATGCCATCACTCTACAATAGCTTTTCCTTTCCTCAAAGCTTCGGAATGTTCAAAGTCTAGAATTACAATTCTAAGTAAGTAAAGGATCATCAACTTAACAATAACAAATTAGGGATGACAAGCCCACCAATTCTACCCTTAATCAAATGGGTTAATTATCCTTAGGATCGTAATCATCCTAATGCAAGTGTCAAGCATCATATTGAATCAATTAATGGGTTCTCTAATCATTTCAACCCTACAAATTTGGTTTTAGCCAAAGTTCTCATTCTTATTGCAACCCTAGGTCTCAACAAACAATTCCCATCATTGAATATCCACTTCTCATGCTATGAAGTGATAATCTCTATCCTTAGATGTTTAAACAATCAATAAACAACAATAAACAATAACCTATTGATATTCTAGGGTTTCATGAACGTAGGTGTTCTAATCCTTCAATTCTTCCCCAAACTAGCTTTTTATTTGGTGCTAGGAGTTAATACAATCAAAGAACTAATGAGATTAATAGTGGAAAGTTACCTTGATGAAGAGTATTGACCTTGCCTTAGAAAATTCACCTCAAGGGTTCTTGGGAACTGTTTTTGGAGTTATGTGAGGAGTGGGGTTGAAATAAGGTATTTAACTTCGGGTTTCTGACTTAATGAGGACCGTTGCTTCGCTGCAGCGAGAACCACCCTCACTGCAGCGAGCCTTTAAGAAATCCACCCATCGCTGCTATTGCGATCTTGTTGCAGCGAAAATTCCGCTACAGCGATGCCTTTTAGGCAGTGAGCATGAATTTTTCTATATTTTTATACTTAGTCTTTCAAAATCATTCTAAGGCCCTATGAACACAAGCCAACAAATAAACCAAGTTAAAAAATACATCACAGAGTCACTTATATGTCGCAAAACATAACATAAAACACACCCCAATTTATTTAGGTCCGCTCATTCCCGAACTCGGGAAAGTACTAGCAAGGGTAGAATGGTCAACGTACGCATAGCGACCAAGCGGGTTACAAGAAGCAAAAGATTTTTCCCTCGCACAAACTTAAGAGGGTGATTTCTTCGTCATCTTAGTGTAGGCAATTCCAATCGTTGTATATTTTCCTCATCTCTACTTTTGGATCGATATATCACAAATCACTACTTAAGAGCTCACACGGATCATATATCCTAGTAGATCACACCCCCGTCTAGCACAAAGTCAGGATTATTTGCTGCATGACAATTTAAAAGGCAAGCTAGATACAAGATGATGAGATTGCTTTCATTCACCATTCAATGAAGAAACTATCTCTATCTCATATGTGGTACTTAATGTTAGCGTGCCAATGCGGAGTATTTTATAGTTGATCGTATATATCAAAGCGCCGTATCGATCATCAGCATTCCTTTAATTTGCAAATGAATGTAACCACATATATTTGTAAACCTTCTGGGATGACATCAAATTATTCGGTGGCACGGTTGCATATAGCATAATGTGTTGTCAAATGTATATGCACAAAACAAATGCTTTCAATTTTCATCCATATAAATCTTGACTGTTGAAGTGAAAAAAGGAACGAAGGTTTATGTGTAACCTCTACAACTATAAATCATTAGAGTAGAAGTAGTAGTGCATAAGACTGCTAAATAAACAAGATAAAGATCACATCAGCTAATGCATTTTTCCAGCGAGCTATTTATATTTGAACATTGGATCTCCCTTTGTGAATACTTTCAGGCTTGATTTTTGGATTCTTGAAAGTAAATCTATCACCATCAAACTTTTTACCTTTTTTGTTTTTTATTGTTGTTTTCTGAAGTGAATGATTTCACTTCTAAATTGGGATAGCTCAGGGAGGAGGCAAGTAAAGCCTTTGCTTCAGGCCTCCAAAAATTTAAGGTCCCGCTTTTTATTAAAAGTTAAATTTTATGTTTCTATTTTCGCTTAGACAATATTAAAGTTTGTAGGAAAATAAAAAAGTAAAAAGATCCTTATAATTATCTACTTTTCATAGTAAAATATTTTAGAATTTCAATTTTAAATTACTTACATCTTCATATTAGTAAATAAAATTTTATATAACAATGTCCAATAGATTGTATTGCAAATACATGGCGAACATCTTATTGGCTTGAATTAATCCTTACTAATACAAATAATAGCAATAATATTAATATATGAAGTTAAAGACTAGGGGTGTTTTTAAGGGTGGCAATAGTTCGGGGATTAAAGTAATAAATTGTGCCAAGTTTAGGGGTGTTTTCACCACTTCAACTTATTATTTTGGGTTTAGGGTCAAAAACATACTCAAGTATCACCTTTTTTTAGTTTCCTACCTAAATTATCACTAATTTGCAAAACACATCTTAACTATCAGTTGTTGCAAATCAGTTGGCTATAGTTTAGGTAGGAAAAGTGAATAACTGATAGTTTGAGGTGTATTTTGCAAATTAATTGGTTATAGTTTAGGTAGTAAACTAAAAACACAAGTGATACTTGAGGTGTGTTTTTAACCTTTATTTGGTTTGTCGTTTTAAAAGTAACTTACATAGCATAAGAAAAAATTATTTGTTTAAAAAAACACCCTCTACCTTATTTATTAGAAAAAAGATATGAGGGACCTCAGGTTATTATTGTCATTTTTATTGTTTTATCCTGGGGTTGTTATTGCACCCACCTTCAGGAATAACTTATCTCAGTACCATATTTAATCCTGAGATAACTTATCCCAAAATTAATAACCAAATAAGGAATAAGGGATACTAAATTTTTATACCAAAACTATTTTTCCTTGGCGGGAACAGAACAACAGAGAAAGACCCGGCCCAATAAGGAAAAAGCTTACTCTCAGTACTCTGATTACGTTTCGTACTAAAATGATGAGATTAATTATTCCATATAAAGGATGGAATAAGTAATCTAGTGGGATATCCCAACATATGAGATATTCTTATCCATCAATCACAGTAACCAAACGACTCTCTGAAGGCTATTCAAAAAATTGTTTCTTTTTAGAAATTTCAAAGTTTAACAAATAATGAAAATAAGAGCATGAAATAGCCTACTGATCTTGCCAAATGCAGAAAGAACAATTTAAGAAGTATCAACTGATCTTGCCAAATGCAGAAAGAACAATTTCGAAGCTTAAAGTTCTATGGAAAATCAGAAAGTGGAAGTACAGAAGCTTAAAGCATATACAAAATCAATGCTGTGGTCCTAAACACAATCGACGCCTCTTTGAGGTCCGACCATTTCTTGGTGGGGTATTCTTCCTTTTATGCCCAGAGATCTGAAAATGGGAAGAAAAGAGTGAGTGCATTATTATTTTTTATCCACTATATATTATGGACTATGTTACATATTTACAAATGTTTGCACATATTCCTTGGGACTTATGGGTATTAGATTCTATTAAAATCCTAGTTCATAAGATTTCAATAGGCAGCAATATCAATTCAACATTCAAACCCAATGAACCCATAACTCTAACAAACCCTTATCTTTTTGCACTGCAATATGCATTGTATTTTGAAGAAAACATGTTACAAAAAAAGTAGCAGTATGCTGTGTGTTCCCATCAAATACCTCCATGTCCCCCGATATGGGTACATATAGGAAAACAAAGGATCAATTAACATAGTTCTTAACTAGCCACTAGGGGATCTAAAACACTTACCTCATCTAGCCGTGCATCACTACTATTCAAGAGCGGTTTAATATCATTTATGATTTTTTAAATCTTCTAGTCTTGTATTACCTTTTTAATTTATTAATGTGAGCTCAAGACAAAGCTGGATACATGTACATCCACAAAAAGTGAAACATTAAATGCCGTGTAATGAACTAAGAAAAGTAAGCATGGATTCGGGTCAGCAACACATTTTCATTGTCATGTTGCACCAAACACTAAGCAAAAACATACACTTGAATTTAATCTCAGTAATTTTTAATAAAAAATAAAAATGTCCAAGATTAGATTAAAAAGAAAAATTAGTTAATAAAATAGTAGCGTCTTCAGAGGGTCAAAAATCACGTGTTTACATATATGAGTAAATAAAAGAACATCAATCGATTATTAAACAGTAGCATTGGTGGACTAATTTAATTAAGCTCCCTTGCGGATGATTTGAGATAAAAAAAAATTGGGGATCAATGTATTAATGTACAATTTTCATTTATTAATTCAACGAAATTATCTTCTTTTTTCCATATAAATCTTGACTATTGAAATAAAAAAGGAACATGATTTATGCTTGTTAAAATCGTTGTCCAGGACTTAATTAATTTTTTCTTGAGGTACATGATTGAAGATAACCTTGGATCAGTGAGCAATGCACATCTAGTCTATACTGATTTAAATGGTGCTACAAGTAAAGGTTGTCTAGAGTTAGCAAAGTCTATTTCTAAGGAGGTTGATTCAACTATAATAGGGAAACATACAGCCATTTGGAAAGAGCACAAACCAAATAAATATCCCACTTCATGAAAAAACAGAGAGTCTCGACATATAAGTCAACAAATATCTCAGTACAACTATACAATTTTTCTATGAAGGATGTTAGATCAGAGATTTTCCTTGGAGACATTTCCTGTGATGGCCTTGTGATATTAAGAGCCAAATCTTTCAAGGAGGAGGCATTGAGGTAAAATCTTTCTTATGATTTTAAGTTGAGGGGACTTCAAAAACTGTATGAGGTTATGACAGAAGTGGAGTGGTAACAGGAAATACACGGTCATTGTCAAAGGATAGTAATAAGAATTAAGGGATGTCGAAAGAGAGGTTGAAGATCGCGTATGATAGATTGTGGAAGGAGTAGAGGAATTCTTTCAGGAATTTAGGACCTGGTTCTTATGATCTTTCTGATGTTGAGAAGCAAATCTGGTATGAGCATAAGACTTCTGCGTGTTATTAAATAAATCTATTCCCTCAAACTTTTTGTTTTTACTTCGTTCTCTAAATTGAATCATTCTCTGATTTCACTAGTTATCTTATTATTTTTCCTCCGACAACTATGTTTTCATTTAAAACAACTTCACTATAAATCTCTTCTTAATTCTGTTCTTTGAAGAAAGTCACTATGAATCTCCTCCTTGATTCTTATTTTTCTCTTCTCTAATTTAAGATTGTAACGTTTCATGTAGTGGACTACAGAGCCGCTGCTTTGAGCTACGTCGATCACTGCAAAAAAGCTCAATATAGTATTAGTAATGGAGCTAACAATATAATGTGCTGAGATTTACTATTATTTGGTGTTCTCTCTCTAAGAACATGTCAGAAGCTTCACTCCTTTTAATAATGTCAGGAAGCACTATTGTTCCAAGTTTTTTAACCTCTTAGAAACTAATACCTTGGAGAAGAATGCAAGAAAAGCAAGAATTTTTTTTTTAACCTCTTGGCTCCATGAGTTATCAAATGGATCTACTTTTCTCATTTCATGCAAAGAAAAAGTCTTTGCAAGTCATCTTAACATAACTAAACACCCTTATTATTGTCTACCTTGGGTAATAAAGAAACTTCACACACAGTTGACAATTAAAACAATCGACCCAACCATATTTTATTGGACAAATCTTTTATACTATGAAATTAAGAAATTAGGATACCAAAGATTATGAAATATAGTGAGTAAGATTTCTATCAATAAAAGTCAAGAGATATCCAAATAGTTTCACCAATCCCTTTCCTTTTTTGAAAAAAAATAAAATAGGGTCTCGTATTCGGAATCCACCAACCCGAGTAAATCAGATTCAGATTTGGGTCACGCAAATCTCATAAAGATGCAACTTTCCATAAAAAAAACTTCTTCATTCTCAGAAATTTCACCATTTGGATTCTCTAAATGTCGTTGAATTGGATTTATTCTGTTAATACTGCATTGGTTGGATTCTCTAAATGTCGTTGAATTGGATTTATTCTGTTAATACTGCATTGGTTCGTTAATTACTTCCAAATCGCCTTTAGAAAAAATTGTGCTTTCACCATATAGTCGATCTCACAGATAATGGAAATTTCTTTAGATCTGGGATTGTTTTATAGTCTAGTGACTTTCGATGTTTGATTATTTATAGCAATCAAGGGGCGGCCTTATTCTCCCAAGTCCCACCATCAGAATACATATATCAAGTAGATAATTAATACAAAACAAATCGTAGGTAAGCACCTACAAGAAAAAATTGAACCCTTGTTTTCAACAAACTATATCGCGAGAATGTCTTTAATTCGAAAAACTACAGGTAAGAGATTTGGAGATATTGTATATACCTGATGTACTATTCATATGTTTCACCACCATTTTGGATGTCATCAAAATCTCTGCAGCGTCAATAGAGGATTTATTTAGAAAATAAAAGGAAAAAAATGAAAGATGGTTAAGGAAGCTCTCAAAATCACAGAGAACTGATAAAAAATTATGGTAAAAAACACCAAACATACTAACCAAGGCAGAAGCCGCTATAAGAAGAACTCAGGATTCAGGAAATGGAGTACCGGACACAAACGGAAGAAAGAATGAAAGCAGGACAGTACATACAAACCAAGCAGCCGCTTTCCTGTTGTCATGGTAAGAGCACAATACTGCTTCCTATGTGCACAACTGTAAAATGAGTACATTTGTATTCATTCTGAACGGGATACACGTAAGTTAGTTACATATAGTAGATAGAGTACACAAGGCAATATTGCCCTCAAATATGAATTTATTGTAAAAAAAATTAACATGTTGATACTGGATTTCAACTGGCGCTTCTATATGGTAGAAATGTCTTCAAGCCTTAATAATTTGTTTGAACTTTGATCAATCTTGAATTCTACACATTGCGGACAAATGGTCGTCTCTCTTATTGTAAGTAGTTGGGACAGTATGTCATAATAATAACAGCAAAGACAACAACACAAATAGTATAATTGTGAGAGCAAGGAATAGAATTACATACATAGTAACACAGATAGATTTGCACTTCTGTTTCATATCACTGCAATTGAAAAGGCAATGACAAAGAACAAGCCCCATTTGCCAGAAGAAAATATTACGTAACTAACCCAAACCAAACAATTTACTTTGATGAAACATAATAATGAAAGGTTTCCTACAAGTTTATATAAAAACTTTAAGATGAAACATTGACGATGGATCAAGCAGACAACAAATTTAATTTTATCAAAGTCTTGAAAGCCATTGGCAACCACTGGCAGAGATGGGAACACAAGGCTACTCATAAAGGAAGTGATCGCATAACATATACTTACTTCCTACCTCACGCAGTTTCACATTTTCAAAATCATACCAATAGTAGTTATTGTATGCTTCTAGGAAAATTAGGTGGGAGTTGCATGGATGAAGATGTCCAAGGGAAATCCAAGAGCCATGCCCAATGCGAGTATTAAGATTGTTTTGGTTCATCTCTGTCAAACTCACCTTATGTTTCAGCACCCATTCAACAGCACTACTTTTGTAGCCGCCTGACAAAACCCAAACTTCTATATGGCTTTTACCACTTCTAGCGTAATGAATATTACCCTCAAAAAAAGCCAATCGAGAACACTTGTGCTCATTGCTTCACCATCTTTAGGCAATTTCAGTAGTTGTATGTTCTATTCCTCATCTTTAGTCATCTTGGATCGATCATAAGCAACTAAGAACACTCGTTGGTCACACCAGTAAATCAAATCCGCATCCTCTAGGACAAAGCCAAGAACATCTGCCACTAACAATTCAAAAGGCAAGCTAGATACAAGATGTGACCGCTCCATTCACCATTCAAAGGAAAACGTCTCTGTCTCGTAGGTGGTACTCGTAATCTTTGTTAGTGGTTTTGGCACACCAACTCGGAGTATTTCATAGTTGATGCCTCTATCATCATTCCTTTTGCAAATAAATGTAACCGCTACACATCTGTAACCCTTGTGGGATGAAATTGAATTCTCTAGTGATCACTGAATTGCATACAACATATTTCAAATTTTCCTTGAAAAGTCAGCGCAACAGAGAAGTAAGACGTTTGAAGATCCCATTATATGCTTCCCAGGCATGTCGAGGAAACTAAGGGAATCGTCCAATGCTCCATCCTGCAAACCATTCCCTTCTTCTGAACAATGAAGAAGCTGGTGGAAGAGGTTTATGCACTTGGTACAAAGCAATATGAGGCTGCAAAAAGAAACCTAAGAACACAAGAGGAGCCCTGCTTGTTCTGGTACCAGGATCCACGCTTAGAGGAGCAGCTAAACTTGCATAAGAGAGTAAATGAATCAAAGTTAATTTCAATTATAAGTAATGTTTATTTGATTACAGCAGGTCCAGGAAGGAGTAATATTCAAGCAAACTTCTAAACCTCACTAGACACATAAGAAATTGGACCTAATTGAAATAGATGTTAAATTTATTACCAAATATTAGCATAAAAATTGGGGCCAAAGTCATGTCTTGTGATCAGGCAGCAATAAATAAAGCACTTGTAAGAGGAAAAGATGCAAAACTTAGGGTGTATTCGGTACAGAGGAAAATGTTTTTCAATTTAGGTTGGTCTAATTCTTTTTGAAAAAAATTTCTCTAGGAAAATAAATTCCTTAAAAGTGAGGAAAATGACTACCCTAATGGAAGTAGGGAAAACAAGTCTCACAAATAGTGTATTTTGTATGATGGAAGATGTTTTCCATGGAAAATTTTTTCCTAGAAAATGATTTCTTGGAAAACAAGTGATATTCCTACTTATTTTTTTGTGTTTGGTTGGATGTGGAAAATATTTTTCGGAAAAATATTTTCTAGTGTTTAGTTTGACGGAAATACCAATCCAACCCTCTAACCACACGCACCTGCAACCCCCCAACTCCCTACCTTTCACCCTACCCCCCCCCCCCCCCCATGAAAAAAAAAAAAACCCCATTCCCACCCCGCACTTTGAAAAAGATGCTACTTTCACAAAGTAGCTATTTTTATAAGATAACCAACTATGTGCATACCTTTGCAAGGGGACTTTTTCCAAAACAACCAAAAAAGTGACTATGTTTGCAAGGTAGCCATTTTCAAAAGTGACACAAAAAATGGTTATTTTTGTAAATTGACCGTTTTTGAAAAGGGACATAAAAGTTGCTACTTTGCAAAACTATATTTCTTGCAAAATGACTGAAAATGTAAACTTGCAAAAGTAGCAACTTTTTTGTAATTTTTCAAAAAATGGCTACTTTACAAAAGAGTTATTTTAAAAAATAGCTACTTTTGCAAAGTAGTTAGTTTTTAAAAGTAGCTACTTTCACAAAATGACTATTTATGAAAATTGGCTACTTTCATAAAGTGACTATTTTTAAAAGTATCTACTTTCTCAAAGTGGCTATTTTCTAAAAGTGACTATTTTCTTAGGTGACTACTTTTGCAAAATGACTGCTCTTGAAAAGCAGCTACTTTTCGCAAGTAATATTTTTAAAAAATGGCTACTTCTGTAAAGTTGCTATTTTTTAAAGTTACTACTTTCACAAAGTGCCTAGTTTTGCAAAGTTGAGAGATAGGGGTGGTGGTAGGGAGGTGAGAAGTAGGGTTGGGGTAGGTGGTTATGATATGGGTAGGGGTGGGAGGGAGGTAGTGGGGGTGGTGGGAAGGGGTGGGGGTACTAGGGTGTAGGGCGGTTAGGTGGGGGGTGGGGTGGAGTGGGGGTAGTTTAGGTGGTGTAGGTGGGTGTATGGGGTAGGGAGTGGCGATGGCGGGGTGTGAGAAGGTCGAGGGGTAGGGGTTAGGGGTGTTGGGTGGGTGGGGAGGAGATAATGAACCTGCAATGTTACTTGTGGAACTTGTTTTCCCTACTTCCATTAAGAAAATTATTTTCCTCATTTTCAAGGAACTTGTTTTCCTAGAGAAAAATTTTCCAAAATATTTTGACCAACTAAATATGGGAAAACATTTTCCAGAAACATTGGAAAACACCTTAGTGGGATAAGGTGGGATATCCCACCCTTGGGATTATGCTTCATTTTGTACCGTGTTTAGTAGGAGGTATAAATTTATCCCAGGATAAATTTATACCTCCTATGAAATACAGTACAAAAAATTAGTGCTAGGATATCTCAACCTATAGCATGCACCAAACGACCCCATAGTACAACCTTATTATATGGAGAAATATGAGAGGTTGCATAGGACAAGGAAAGAGTGCCCCCCATAAAAATTAGAAACAACCTTTTCAAAAGGTAGATTACTACATATTTCGGATTTACACATTGAGTCCATCAATTTCGTTTATTTTTACCTTCTTTCCTTTTTTATTATATATTAAAAATATAAGTGACATAATTTTATTTGAAAACACTTTAATTCTTATTGTATCTTTTATAACATGCTCTTACGAGTAGGGGTGTTCACGGAAAACCATTAAATCGAACCAAACCGAAAAAAATAACTGATATTTCTTTAAGTTTGATTTTTAATTTTTTAAAACTGACAGTGTTTAATTTAATTTTAATTTTAAGTTAAAAAAAATCGAATCAAACCGATCATACAAATACTATCTAAAAATTATAATTTTACACACTTACACACACATATATTTTCTTTTTGATTTTATTTTAAAGTATTATAGTATTTTACGTTTTTTTTTTATTTTTTTTTATTTTTAGTATCCTAAGTTAACAAGAAAATTCAAAGAACAAAATTGTCCCTATATGGCCCATAGGAGGACCTTTGGCATTCGACACTTACCATTCATGTCCTCTTTGCTGGACGAGTTCAAGAGCAATTATAAGACCAAAACTTTTGAGCTTTCACAAATTGCAGGTAATGTAATTGAGTTTACATATGTGTTTTCATTAATTTGCTTTTTTACTAGTTTTAAATATAAAATCTATATTATGTATGATCAGTCTCTAGGATAATATGCTTGTATCATGTAATATCTATATTATATGAAGAGAATATTATACTTCCTTCACTTCATATACTAATTCAACTGTCATGTACTTTGGTCTCTAGGGATGTCTACCAAAGAGTATATTATAATGAGCATTTATATTTAACAAATCAAACAGTCTTATTAAACATCAAAAAAATTGAAAAGCCCGAATTGGTTAGATACGTGTGTGTGCGCTCATGCGTGTCAAAAGGGTGAAGTACATATCTACAACAGCTTGAGCTAATCATGGTTGGTTTTACAAATTGCAAACTAAGGTCCTAAAAATAGGGAATTGAAGTCAAAGTTTCATATTCCTGTTGGATATGCTTGAAATGCTCAACTTTAAGATTGGCAAAGCTAATGCAAAGTCGAATCCGAGACTTAATATATTGGATTGAGTATACATATAGGATGGATCTATACAAAATTTATTGAATTCAAGCGAACCTATAACCAACCCTCTAAGTCCGCTCCTTGACTCCAACTTCTAAGGATGGTGGATTTGAGTTGAAAGTCCAAAAGTTAGGAGTTATAATCTGAAAAATCAATTTAATCTAGCAATTATAGTTAATCGATTAATGATAGAAGTAGGATAAAATAATCTCTATGATCAGTTACAATTTGAATAATGACTCAAATTATTTTATAATGACTCAAGTTCCAAATGAACTTGTGTGAAAGTGAAATCTTCTAGACAACTTTAACTTAGACCATGGTCTAAATTTTGGTCGTAAATGTTTTTCATATGTAGTTCAATTTCACAAGCTAAGGTATCGTAATTTGATAGGAGGTTTTAGAGAAGATAATACTAGTATTAGCTTTGATTTAATTTTTTATTTGTCCACTTTAGCATATTAAGTTTTTTTCTTCTTCTATTTTTACTTTTAACATTAACTACTCATTTCCTAGAACTTTTTGAAATAACAATATTCATCAATATTATGAAAATGTACACTCTATTTATTATTTCTTAAGAAGAGCGTAAAACTTATTACGTACAACAAGTAAAATGAATAGAGGGAAAAATATTTTAAAGTAAAAGTTACAAGACTTTTGTAAAAAACGAGAAGAGAAATTTTAGCCATGTGATCGATTAATTATGTCGTCAATAGTAAAAAAAAAAAAAAAACACTTTGCATGTCAAAAATTTCGTAAGAAAAAGACTTTTTAAAAGTTTTTTTTGATTTCTCAAAAACAAGCTTTAAGGTCTCGTAATAGAATTTTGCTTTAGGCCATCAATTGTGTTAAGTCACCCCTGAGTATTATTCCCTCTTTAAATGGGGTAAGCTCGTGTTGTAGAAATCTCCAACAGCAACGTTATGTTATTTTCATGGTCTAAATATCTCCATTGTCTAATTGAATAGCTATAACATTTAAAAAAGAAATTGGGACTTCAGCAAACTCTTACATACCAATTAGATAAAAAATGGGGTCCTCGGGAACTACATACGTGAACTAAGGATATTTCCTATATTTTCGTATAAAATGCTATCAATCAATTATTTAGATTATTGATAATAGTCACATAATAAGCATTAGTTAGTTGATGAGAATAGTTGAAATTTAGACCACCGTTTTAGAAGAAACTGCACGGCTCCTAAATAATTATGACCAAATTTTAGATCGAAAATTGTCCCGGAAACTTTTAGGGGACATTTGGTTGGGTGTATAAATAATAAGAATACTACTGAATAGGTTATATAAGTAATGCTGAGATTAAATATGTTGACATTAGTTTTTATCGACTGCTTGATTTGTTGTATTAAATGAATATGTTGTATTAGAATAATAATAGTACTGAATAGGGTGTAATTAGAATAGAAATAGTGTTGGTATTGTTAATGTCAAGTGGTATTATTAGTTCATTTTCCCTTTTAAAAAAGGGCAGGTTACACATGTGGTCGGCCAAAATAATTTCATTCGCTAATCAAATATAAAAAAACATAAACACTACTATTATGTATCAATAAAAATATTTTTATGTATATTGTACGTTAATATACAAAAAATATATACTTATTGGCTATTATTTTGATGGGAGTTATTTATGTCAATTTCTCATTTATAAATACACACATAATTAGTAAAGGAAGTCAGAAAACACAAAGCGAGAAGGGGGTGGTGGTGGAGGAGGAAGAGCGCGGAGAAGAGAGGAAGGCTGGATTTACTTCCACTTGTGACGCAAAAAAGATTACAATTTGCAAAGAAGGGGACAAAATATAAACGGAGGCCTAAAAAAGGGCCACTAAGCAACACCGATCCAACATGTGAACTTAACAACAATATATATACAAGTTCACGAAAATAAAGTGTGAAAAGAGCAAGGTTGTTTAAATGTAGAATTGATTTTTCACCCAGTCACTCAACTAGTAGTGATTATCTCGAAAAGTCACTTATTTATTGAAGGAAATTGGAATCAAGAAGAAAGATAATTTTCCGAGATAATAACTATTAGTTGAGTGACCATCTAAGATATCAACCCTTCAAATGTATTGCTATTCGGAACGATGTGACCATCTTTTTATAGTTCTGAAATTACTTTACTAGGTATCTCATAAAATTTCTTCCTCAATATGTTGGGCAAGCAAAACATTCATTCAACTAAATTCCAAACCTTAAATGAAAACCAGGATGCATCAAATATTATTATATATTACAGTCTATAATCGAGACATTTATTCATATCACTGCAATTGGAACATAATAATAAAAGATTACCTATATATATAAGTTTCAGATCCTGACTTCGCCTCCGGATCAAACAGTAATTTCTGTCAAAGCCTTGAAAGCCATTGACTAGCACTGGCAGAGTTGGGAGCACGACTAGGCCGCTCATAAAAGAAGTGATCGCACGACCTAGTACATGACCTATTAATTGCTACCTCCTCATCCAATTTCCCGCTTTCAAAATCGCACCAATAGTAGTTATGAAGTGCACCTAGTAAAATCAGTTTCGAGTTGTGTGGATGAACATGTCCAATCTGGAAAAGCCAATAGCCATCTTTCCCAATGTCAACTTTATTAGGATTGTTTTGGTAAATCTCAGTGAAACTTACCTTATGTTTTAGGACCCATTGATCAACACTACTACTAGTACTACTTTTGTAGCCGCCTGCCAAAACCCAAAGTTCTATGCGAGTCTTATCGCTTCTAGCATAATAGATTTTGCCCTCACACAAACCCAATCGAAAACTCCAGGCGGTTGTTTTACCAACTTTAGGAAATTTTAGTAGTTGTATGTTAATCTCCTCATCATCTTTACCCGCCTTGGATGATCGATCATAAACCGCTAAGAACTCATACATGTCATACCAGTAAATCACATCCTCTAGCACAAGGCCAGGAGCATTTGCCGCTGCCAACATAAAAGGCAAGCTAGATACAAGATGAGACCGTTTCCATTCACCAGTCACTGAGGAAAATGTCTATCTCGTATGTGGTATCAGATGTTACCAGATGATTTGGCATGCCAACTCGGAGTATTTCATAGTTGATCTTATCAAGCGATGCACGATCATCATTCCTTTTGCAAATGAATGTAAGCGACACATTTTTGTAAACCTTGTGGGGTTGTGGGATGACATTGAATTCTCTTGTAACAGGGTCGCATACAATATACTGTGAATTTTCCATGAAAAAGTCAGGGCTACAGAGAAGTAAGCCGTTTGAAGAGCCAACGATAGGCTTCCAAGGCTTGTCGAGGAAACTAAGGGAAGCGTCCAATATTGCTCCATCCATTCCTTCTTCTTTTTCTTCAGAGCAATGAAGAAATGTAGCTGATCTAGATTTATGGAGGGGTTGCAAAAAAAACCCTACCACAGGGATCCTGCGGCCAGTATCCATGCTTGAAGAAGCATGTAAGCTTGCATTAGAGACCAAATATTTCACACTGGATTGCATTAAAGATAAAACAAAAAAGTTTACAATAATAAGAAAATTGATCACAACAACTAGTCCAAGAATAATGACTACTATTATCCAACCACAGGCGTTTTCAGGATTTGAAGTTTATGGGTTCTCAAAGCGACCTCAAGTTAATAAAAATTAATAATAGGGTTCATAATCAGATATTTATAGATAGAAATATAGGGTATGCACAAAAGTTACTGGCTTATCGGGAATCCTTAAACGATGGTCTAGACTGGCCACTATATCCAAGTAAATTTGTATACCTCACTAAGCACATCAAAAAATTGGACCTTATTGAAGATTGTTGGTGCTAAATCTATAACACCAAAATTAGCAGAAAATTTTGGGCCAAAGTCATCAAGGCAGCAATAAAGCACTTTGTAAGAGGAAAAGCTAGCGAAACTTATCCAGAAAAATACACACAATCAATAGTTTTAACTAGAATCAAGATACCTTTCAGAAACAAAACAAATAAATAAATGAATGAAAATGGAGAGCTGGTATTCTAACAAGCATTTATCGAGACAAACTGGAGAAGATTGTTACGTAATGTTTTTATCTTCTTTTGGGACCTTCAAAGAAAAAGAGAAAAAACTACAGTAATTTTTTTGGAGGCAGAGATGAAGCTTACCTTGAAATGAGCTCTTCCTCCATGATTCTTGTGCTACTCACAAAAACCCTAATCTTTCTTGAATTTTATGAAATTAGTTTAAGTCCTCTTAATTTGATTTGGCTTTAGTTAAGCTTCTTCTAATCTATAAATACATATAGATCTTTGAGAGTTGAAAAAGTCTCATACACAAAAGGAGTAATGAAAGGCAGGTATATAGTACGATTGCATGCATATTTTGATTTGGTCATGGTGGATGTACTGTTACTTTTTTGTTGGGCTGAATACATCATAATCCCTTAAATTACTCAGTAAATTTTATTTAGATAATCGAATTATGACATGTTTCAATTGAGCGTACTTATACGGCTATACACATGATAAAATATTCTATTAGACACTTTCGGCTCATAATTTGAAAAAGTTTTTGCGCGTGTTCACAAGTATCAATTACGTAGATAAGTTGATCACACAAAATACATCTCATGATTTAATTATACACATTTGCATCAATTGAAACATGCATGAGACGTTTTACGGTTTATTAGAACATGTTTATTTTTTAAAATTAGGCCTCCTTGTGGGGATTTGGCAAAATATAGACTTTTTGAGATGTAAAGTCATTAATTATTTTTAGTTAGTTTGTTTTAAAATTTCTTTCAGTTAAAATATATTAATAAATTAATATTTTGTGTTGAGATTGTTGATATTAGGTTAGACGTTATTATTTTAATTTTAAATGTTTGGATTCTATTAAGTCAACGTTATAGAAATTGTACACGCTATGTTATTGCAATATATTTCACTTAACAGTATTTAGTTTCAGAATTGTATAAATCGACGTGAGACCAGCAAAAATAGCGTAGATTTCAAATTGGAGAAAATCAAGTTGAGTTTCACAACTATATATATTATACAACTCTTTTAATGCTTGAATTTATTGAACTTATAAGGGTATTCTTACACTGTGTAATCGCCCATTAAAAGAATCATCAATAAGTGTATATTTTTATATATTAATTATAATATACTATAAATATGTATATTTTATACATAATCAATATATATTTTTTGTATGTTGGCTAGCGGTTGTAATTAACTTTGGTCGAGAAAAACCCCTACATTAAAAGGGGTCATTAGTCAATTTATAAGAAGAATTATAGTGGTAGATGAATGAATTTGTATGTAAAATACCTATGGTCTCTCGCATTAATCTGGTTAATTAGGTGGGACATATACATTAGAGTAGATCAAAAAAAAAAAAAAAAGAGGGGGGTCCTTCTATAGTGGTAATATTGAACACTACATCTCAAACAAGAATTACGAAAATTTCTCGACAATCTTTTCAAGAGAAAATATAGAACCTTTGCAACATACATTTATGCTGCGCATCGATGTAGTCCCCGCCTTTTTTTTAAATAATAGATCATATCAAACCTTAATATATGTCAACTTTTTAAGTCGATTTGGTTAGATCTTTTCAATGTTATCCAACACACCTACCGTCCTTTTGTTCACTATTCTCGAAATAGTGTTAGAAGGTTTCACAGAAAAGGATGAATTGAATCCTAAAGTTATAATAAGACTGAATACATATGCGGCCCCTTAAACTTGTTTATTTTTTACATTTAGATCCCTAAATTAAGAGTTGTACCTATTGAACACTTGAACTTGAGTTAAACTGTGTCTATTAAACACATAAAAACAGCCAACCAAAAATGTAAAACGCGTGTGTTCCACGCGGATGATGTGGAAAATAAATCCAATCTGAAAAAGACACATCATAAGGCGAAAAAATACTAAAGAAAAAAAGGAAAAAATGGGAGACCGTCATCTCCTCCATTTCATTGGCTGCTTGGGAGAATTAAAAGGGACAAACAAGTTTGACAATTGAGTGGGAGTCCTTCAAGTTTTAAATATAAGGAAGGAGTGACAAATAAGTGTTTAGTGTTAATGACGTCAAACCTCATTAAAAAGACTTTTCCCAGCAGCCCCAAACTTTACTTGTTTACACTTTAACCCCATTAAAATTAAAAATTACCCCAAAAAAAATCTTCCATTGTTGAGTTGTGAAGCTTTTGGGTTATAAATTTGAGATTGAAATTCGAAAATAATTGGTGAATTGTTGCATAATTAAGTAGATATTATTTATTCGTGCTTAAATAGGTTGTTAAAACACTACTTGGAAGGAGATTTGGTGAAAGAAAAATTAAAACTCCATTGTTGGGTTTGTTGAAGTTGAAAATTCGGATCTGAAAATTGGTTATTATTTTGAGTGGGTGTTCTTGAAAATCATTGTAAACACCGGATAGAAGCTAAATATCAAATTTGAGATTATTCAATGGTGATTTGAGTGATTTTTAGAACCAACAAATAAACTTTTGCTGTCGCGAACAACTACGAGAGTTGTTGGACAACTATTAAAGTTGTTGCAACAAGTAATGTTAAAGTTCTTGAAAGAACAACTATTGTTGTTCCCACAACTACGATAGTTGTTCCCACAACTTCAATAGTTGCTCCATCATCTGTCGAAGTTGTTCCAATTATTAATAATCATCTTTAAGTTAATATTTTACTATGTGTATAATCACTTGATTAATGTTCAAGTGTAATCAAATCAATAAGTTTATGTCTAATAATATGTTGAATCACTCGATTAATCTTCAACTATTATTCAATTCCTTAGCTAATGCTTTACTATGCATTGTATGCTCTGTTGAGATTCAGTTATAACGGATTAGTCATTATTTTTATAGTTTTCCTAACAATTACTTTAATGGTTCCTATAATTTATATACTTGCCCAACAATAGCTTCAATTGTACCAATAATTTTTTTTAATTGTCTCATCAACTACTTGAGTTGTTCCAACAATTTCTTTAGTTGTCCCAAAAATTATGTCAGTTGTTCCATCATTTTATGTAGTTATCTTAATAACTCTTAAATAATTCATAGAATTGTTAATACAATAACTATACTATACTTAATCATTCATCGAATCTCTTGATTGATCATCAATTGTCATTACATTACTTACCTTAGGTGTAATATTTCATAAAGTCACTCAATCTTCAATTGTTATTGAATCATTACGTTTATGTCCAACATAATAATAGAATCACTTGATTGGCCTTCAATTCTTACTGAACCACTATGTTTATCCAAAATTATTCATAATATGGCTCGAGCGATCATCAATTTTTATGATTACTTTGTTTATGTGTAATGCTAAATACAGTCACTCAATTTTATTTGATTGTTCGTATCGCTACCTTTATCCTTAATAATTTGTATTATGGCTCAATTGATCATTAATTTTCATTAAATTACTTTGTTTATGTGTAATAATTCGTACAATCACTCCATCGACTTCAATTGCTATCGAATCACTACGTCTATCCTTATATCATGGATCAATTGATCATTAATTTTCGTTAAATTACTTATTTTATGTGTAATAGTTCATATTATTGTTCACTCGATTTTCAATTGTTATTGGATCACTACGTTCATCCTTAATTCATATAATGGTTCAATTGATAATCACTTGAAGTTATATCACTTCATTTATGTGCAATTACTCATAGAATGGCTCGATCAATCTTCAATTGTCCTTGAATCACTACATTTATTCTTAATAATATATAAAATGACTCAATTGAGTATCAATTGTCATTATATCACTACATTTATCCTTGATAAGCCATAAAATGACTCAATTGATCATCAATATTCATTAAATCATTTAGTTTATGTGTAATAACGCGTATAATTGCTCGATCGATCTTTATTGTCATTGAATTACCATGTTTATCCTTAATAAATCATAGAATAGCTCAATTGATCATTAATTATAGTTAAATCACTTATTTTATGTGTGATAATTCATAGAAACACTTAATTGATCTTCAACTGTTTTTAAATCACTATGTTTATCCTTAATAATTTATCGAATGATTCAATTCATTATCATTTTTTATTAAATCACTTAGTGTGTGTGCAATAATTCATGGAATAGATCGATTGATCTTCAATTGTCATTGAATCACTACATTTATTCTTACTAATTCATAATTTAGCTTAATTGATCATCAATTTTCATTAGTCACTTAGTTTATGTGTAATAATTCATAGAATCGCTTTAGTTTATGTGCAATAATTCACAGAATCGCGTGATCTATCTTCAATTATCATTGGGTTACTACATTTATGCCCAACAACTACTTTAGTTCTGGTAACAACTATAGAAGTCGTTCCTATCTTCAATTATCAGCTCGCCTAAGGAAGGTATAATCATTATACTAGTTGTAACAACTGACTTTGTTGTTCCAACATTTTAGCAGTTGTTCAACAACTTCAGTAATTGTCGGACAACTCCTCTAATCGTACGACAACTGCTAAAGTTTTTGTCTTACACCTAATAGAAATTTTCAACAACTTTAGAAGTTGTCCGACAACTACAATAGTAATTCTGGGATAACTATCGAAGTTGTTGAAAAAACTCAATGACTTTAACATGTGGTGACTACTATAATAGAATGACTCCATTAATGCAACATAATTCATAGAATTACCACAAGCTCTTAAATATACATCAAGGTTGTTTGTTAAACTTAGATCATTAATAATAGCAACGTCAAATACTTATGACAAATAAAATCTCTTTCTCCCCTAAACATTAAGTTATATAACAAACTTAGCAATATTTGAGGTCATTACATCGTACCTAAAATATAAAAAGACAAGAATTGTTAAGAATCTATAATACAAATGATTGTAGGTCCCCAACATCTATTGTAGTTGCTGGACTAAATGTCATAGTTATCCCAATAACTACTGTCATTGATGGACAACTGCTAAAGTTGTCCCAACAACTAGTTAAGTTATTCCACAACTGCAACAGTTGTTGGGACACGTAGTATCGAATTTGAACCAGTAAGACCTTTTTAATATAGTAAAATATTAATTTAATTATGATTATTAAATATTGGAACAACTTTGACAGATGATGGAACAACTATTGAAGTTGTGGGAACAACTATCGTAGTTGTGGGAACAACAATAGTTGTTCTTTCAAGAACTTTAATATTACTTGTTGCAACAACTTTAATAGTTGTCCAACAACTAATGTAGTTGCCCAACAACTAATGTAGTTGTTCGTGACAGCAAAAGTTTATTTATTGGTTCTTAAATTTATTTTCAAAAATCACTCAAATCACCATTGAAGAATCTCAAATTTGATATTTAGCTTCGCTCATGTGTTTACAATGATTTTCAAGAACACCCACTCAAAACAATAACCAATTTTCAAATCCGAATTTTCAACTTCAACAAAACCAACAATGGAGTTTTAATTTTTCTTACACCAAATCTCCTTCCAAGTAGTGTTTAACAACCTATTTAAGCACAAAAAATTAATATCTATTTAATTATGCAACAACTCACCAATTATTTTCAAATTTCAATTACAAATTTATATCCCAAAAATTTCACAACTCAACAATGGGAGAAAATTTGAAGTTAAAGTGAATGTCTTTGATTTATTTATTTTTTCAAAAAAAAATTCTTTTGTATCTCTATGTTTTGAATATTACAAGTTAGCCCGAATTTTACTTAATTAGAATTTAAGTCAGTCAAAGAAAAAGAAAATAGTACTCACTTGTCTCCTTTTTTTTTTTAATTGAAGACTTGAATGTGCTCCTCACCTCATTGTCGCCGCCATGTCCTCCACCAGCTATACCTTCAAATTATAGCTGGAATCAATTAAGTCTTAGCTCACAACAAAACCCAATCAAATTCAGGTTCGAAATTCACTCAACGCCGATTTCGAACTTAAAGTTGAATCTTTCAAATTTTTCAGCAATGGCTTCTCCGATGTAAATTCAAACTCAAACTCCAATTCCTAAATACCAATGAAAAAGGACGAGCACCATGGAAAAATATCCAACACCACCCACTTCCTATAGACCGACTACCAACCATTATCCTTCGTGCTTCTCTCTCTGCCGATCTCGTAACCTCTAAACAATTCGAATTCTGGTCAAGCACTTAACATGTTGACAACAAAGTTCATGTAAACCCTTCGGAGTCTCCAGACCTCTTATTCCATCATTCTCAGTTGTGTAAAAGTGGTCATGGCAATGATAACATGAGAGAATATGTGATGGTGGTGGCAGAATGGCAGCGAAAGAAGTTGAAGCAGAAAAAAAAATTGACATTCATTCTCACACGCCCTAAATTAAGTGTAATTCACGTATTGTGCCACCTCAGTGGAGTTTGTGTCTGGATCGGGTTGGTTAGCTAAATCACATTGCGTCGGGTTTTTTTTATATATCAAACCAATAAAAGTTTTCAATAGGTATAGGTCTATATAGTATAGGTGTCAACTATATAATTAAAAAATAAAAAAGGGCAAAAATATTCAACAAAAGCTTCGTCAAAATGTTGCTAATTAACAAGCCCTATGTATTAATTCAGAAATAAAACTTAAGTTATGTACTATCTTCATAGTGGTAAATTGAACTTTTGTTAGCATTAATTAGTTCTGGGGACTCTTAATATCGAATCATTCAAGCTTGAATAATATGATAATAGTTAAAGTACGAAAAAATTTAAGAAATATTTATAAATTACATTACAAATAAATATTTTTATGTATAAAACATTTTAAAATTTGAATTTATGTGTTGGTTTGGTTCGGGACTTTTAGTTCGCAAACCAATTATTCATCACGCATCAAAGTCGGGTTTTTTTCTGACTCGGTTTACCATTTAGAATTTATACTAATAGGCACATTTTTTATATAAAAAATAAGTATAGGTGTCTAAATGGCAAAAATGGGCAAGTTTAAGGGGCTAAAAAGTAAGGGGTCATCGACCCCCTCGGCTGAAAAAAATACTATTTTTATAAGGTTAAAATTATTTTTTATGTATACATAGTAAGTTGAACCCCCCTTAAGCTTCTTCGTATGTTTCTTTTATATTTTCAATAGAAATAACTTTTTGGCCTTATAATATGTACAATCTTCAAACAGGGCAATTATCTGGGACTCTTAAATCGAATCATTCACAATGATGTATTTACATGCAACAGCTAAAAAGCTCATGTTTATGAGGATTCGCTACTTCATCACGCATCAAATTTTTCTAGGTACCAAGAATTTATAAAAGAACAAATAAAAAAATTAAAACACAGTAAAAATTAAGGGGGTCGAGTTATTATCGCCCCCTAGTAACAATGAACGTATGAACTCCATGACTCAATGTTATTACATAATCAATCAATCAATCAATTTACAACAGTTCCATTCTTATACAAAAGAATTGATCTTGTAATCTGGCTAACTTTCAAAGGACGTGTATTATGGCACAAATTTTCAAAAGGAACAATCGTCTCTGTGGTATGAAATTGTGAGTCGTGTACGTGTAAAGCGTCGTCACCAATTCTGTCATGGTTGACCCACAAAGAACTGCAGATTACTTCTCTATTTGATAAGTGTGACGGTCCAAATCTTTTCAAACTGAACTGAGACCAAGCTGTAGTTCGGGCATGGCTCTTGGCTTTTTATGACCATCGCTTAAATGTCTCAAGTTTTAGGCTCAAATGTATGGTTACGGATGGGAAGCTTGTTCTGACGACTCGGATTGCTGAGCCGGAGATCTTAAGACACGCTGTAAAAGGTATGCCAGCAAAGTTTTCTCAGTCAGAGAAAGGTTGGGAGTCCATGCAAAGATGGACCAGTTTTCTCTGGTATTGTCCATAGTATTCACCAACTGCGTCGACATCTTCACTTTCTGGGTTCAGTCCTGGCAAGTTAACCAACTTATCTGAAGATCTTAATTCATCATCCAAGCTGGAAAGATATTCACTATGTATTTCCCGGCAAGCAAGTATAAACATGGCTGCTGTGTCTGGTTGCTGTGCCCCACGAAGAGAAGCTAATGCCTCTGGCAGTGCACCAGCAGCAACGTACAAGATAAGTGCCCTGCATTGAGTTATTACTAAATAAGAGAACCATCAATTTTCTGGTAAATACCAGATGAAGAGAAGAAGATGATACCTCCAAATGTTGTGTTCAGTATGAAGAACGTGCTGAGCCCACCTCAGCAAAACCCTGCAGGACCGAAATTTTAAGTTTTCCATTTTTGATAAGTATGCTACTGATCATATCGTAAGTAAATCATACTCCCTCCATCCCAAAATACTTGTCTTCCTTACTAAAAATACTTGTCTCAAATTACTTGTCGTTTTATTTAACCAAGATAAAATTAAGTAGCTTTTTGCCTTTTTCCCATTTTACCCTCGTATTAATTAGCAACATTTAAGAGGTTCTCATAATTGATGGAGTAAATATTTATTGAGGAGAAATAACATGAGGAGATATGTTAAGAGGGTAAAATAGTCAAAATTCTACCCTTATAAATGCTTTCTTAAGGGGCCTGCAAATGAAAAATGCGACATGTATTTTGGGACGGAAGGAGTTGTAGTTATAGAACTTCCACGTTCTTTTTGATCAAAGATAGGTATTAACCTTGCATAATCAGTTCCTTTTAGATGTGTTGCAGCTAATGTTGCAGCATCAGTCCAGCATCCAGCATCTTGTAACTGCCAAATAGATTGAACGTGAAATTAGCCAAAAGGAGAGAAATATGAAATGTGGCTTGTCACTTGCGGTTGCAAAATCTGCACAAGTCCATTTATAATGGCTAGTGAAAGGCATAATTCTCAGAAAAATAGATTAGTAAAAGGAAGTCAACTTGTAGCATGTCAGTAACTACAAAAGATGCCCCAGTCGGAAGACTACAAAGATGAAAACACAACCCAGCTATGGGTGCATTTGGTACAAACGAAAACGTTTTATATGGAAAATCATTTCCTGCATCATTTTCTGGTGTTTAGTAGGGTATAAGTGTAAATGGCACATGTTAAACTTATATAAGTGTAAGACATGTTTTGATGATACTGTTTTGTTGATTTTTTTTGAGTATTAAAGATTAATGAAAATTAAAAATGAGGTTCAAAAGTTGGTTAAAGCAAGTGATAAGGAGTATGAGTTGAGATATTTGAAAAAGAGAATGATGTTTTCCCTAAAGAAATGGAAGTTATTTTCCCCATTTAGTGAAAAAACTTTTCTTGAAGAAAACATTACCCACATGAAAAAGCAGTTTGTGGTCCATGTTACTGCTTTATCCTAATTGAGTTCTCCATATTATTATACTAAGTGCATTTTATCAATAAATGATCGATTCCCTTCCAATCCACAGTAGTCACTCTGTCTTGTGGAGTCTTTCAATGAGTTTTCGATTAATTATTCTATTCGTCATCCCTGTCACATTCCACCTAAAACTTCATAGCCAGCGCCTTCCCATAATTGACAGAAGACTGCAAAAGACCTTAACAATGCTTCCTCGTCAAATATCCTCACAAGAGAAAATTAATTAAATACGCTCGCCAAGATCAAAAGGAATTAAAATTCCGCACCAGTAAATCCTCCAATGTGCAAAATCTCATTCAAGGTCATGCTTCAGCTTACTTCAGATAATTTGACATTGTAACTTGTCTTGGTTTTACACAGCACTAGCATAAGAACTTTAGGCAAATATTGCTCCTTCTTGCCAAGATGGTAAAATTACCGTGCAAAATCTCATTCAATTCAATCGCAGGATTTGAGAAATTTTTCATCACTAGATAAGAACGAGGCTAGAAATATTGCTCTAGTCAATGAGATGGTAAAATACCATATTTTGACCTTGAAGTAAGGAGTAAGGTCTGCGTACACTCTACCCTCCCCAGACCCCACTTGTGGGATTCCACTGGGTATGTTGTTGTTGACCTCGAAGTAGCGCAATAAACCAGCATTGTCATTAATACGAACTACTGTCTGTTCACTTCCGTCAGTTTAAGGACCAAAATCGAACATTTAGTTTAATTAAAGGTTAAATGCGCTCTGTTTAATAACATAGGGACAAAAATTCTGAATAAGACAAGAACTCGGGAAAAAATTTACTAATTTCCCCCTTTCCCACTGGAAAATGATTTCCTGAAAAGACCAAAAAGTTCCACCATACAAAACATAATTTATATGTATCACATCGTTTTTCACTCACTTTTAGAAGATCGACAATGATTTAATATAGGAAAAAAAAAAATTCCCGACCTATATATACATAAATACATACATTAATATCATTTACCAAGCTAGTCACAATTTTCAACATGCAGAAATCAGCCTGACAGAACACAGAACCGGACAAGAACAGTGAATAGTTCTACCACATAGGAAAGATAAATGAATAGGTCAAGATGCTATAAGATTTAATCATGCATCAACCTCAATCTGCAATAAGGACACTGCAGATAGTCGATAAATCTAGCCCATTACACTTAAATAAAGTGAAGGCATATAACTTTAGCATCAATCAATTGTTCAAGGCAAGATCAAGATCACTAAACTAACAAAAGAGAATATATATGGCGAACATTACCTGAGAACAAGCTTCTTGATGCCTGCCAACAGCACAAAGAAGATGTGTTCCAGACAAGGACCGGTCTGTTCTCACCATATTGGCAGCAACAACCTACACAAGCATCACAACAAGTGACTTAACAAAGACACCAACACAAAGAAAGAGAAGGAATTTATCTGTAAAAGGTAAAATGAAACATTGAAAGGAAGAAGCACCTTCACGGCCAGCTCAAGTAAAGACGTCGATACAGCTGAAGAAAGGGCAACAGCACGCAATGCATTTGCATAGAAATACGAGCTCTCTGGAGGCGTGGAGAGCAGTAAGCTAACTGCAGCTTCTAGGTTTCCAATCGATACTAATCTGGTAATCAGAAACAAAATCATCAAGCCAAACTCTTGCTTATTGACCAATTCAAGGTTAAATGACAGTCACCTAATAAAATGCATGTAAAAGCCAGAGATTAATATCCATATGATGAAAAACCTCATTCTTGATTCCTTTATATGTTCTGTTGTTCCTAAAGAAAGTAATAAATGATATTGGTTCTGTTACTTCACTAGTTTCAGGGACTGGTGAGATTTCCTAGAATATTCACAATACAGACTCGTGATTTTGTTTCTTATTTAAGAAATGTAACACTCGATCATTTCAAAAGCATCTGCATTCAGACCAACCGCTAGGGACATCAAGAGATATCACCAGACAATTATGCGCGCACATCTCATTTTAGCAATGTGAGCTCCTCCATGTAGACACTCAGCAACGCCAATATTTCAGAGAAGCAAACAAAAGCATGGCAGCCTACATGCATCACCAGTATTCTGGACTTCATCACTTGGATGGTAATGCTATACCTCGACCGCGTGTTTGTCTATCACAATTAACAAAGCTATATATTCCAATGTTCACTGCATTGTTCTTCGACAAGTTCCTCAACTTATAGATTTGAGGATATATAAGTTACAAACTAAACTAGGCCAACCCTGTTAACCTCATTGACCAACAATCTTGGTGTGCTGACACAAAAAGATATAAATAGACCAACCTCGTCAATGCATATCACCATTACAAAAACTATATATTTTCATGTTTCACTACTTACAGATTGGAGGATATACAATTTTCAAACTAAACTAGGTCAACCCTGTCAACCTCATTGACCAACAATCTTGGTGTGCTGGCGCAAACAGATATAAATAGACCATTTATACAGAGGACACTCACTCATGTACACGGTTTTGAATTGCCTCTTCTCCTTCCAGCTTTTCATGCCAAGGAATCTGCTCATTAGCACGCCCCCACAACTCTTCTTGTTCAAAGGCCATCAGCTGAAGTTGACCATTTCCCTGCCAGAGAGAAGCCATAAGATCAATTAGATATCCTGGGAATAGAACTAAAGGCAACAAATTCCTTCTTTTGTTTTATAAGCCACTAAAGGCACCTAACTTAAAAGGTGAAAACCATTCCTAAGAAATTGGAGAGCCAGACACAGTTAAATAATCAAACTACGAGCAGATTATCTTTTTCATGAATATTCAGCAGAATTATTTGATAAAACTAACCCAAGCATTATTTTTTCCTGTTCCGGTCCCTGACTTTCCCTTTGATGATATCCTATCTAACATAGATACTTCATCAAGTTCTGACGTTGAAGCTGATTGAGGGACTCTTGCCGGAGACTTGTTAGTCAATCTATTCATCCAGTAATTTAGAGCTCGCGGTAATTGCAGCCAGAAAAGAGCTTCCATGGGTTCCCCAAATATTGCAGCAGCAAAAGCAAACCTTACTGCAGAACCTTTATCCACTAGACCAGCATAGAGTCTAACCATCTCATCATTAAGTATGCACCCTTGAGTAATAGACATTGAAACATGTCAAATACTTCACCAAGTGTATTGTCTTTTATGCAAAGTTAAGTGTAAATGCTGATAGATAATATATCCTACCACAAAATATGAGATTGCACAAAAATAATACCTTCTCTACGATAAGGCTCCAGTACTTTGAGAAGCATCTCAGGCACTACAGAGTCACCAATACGGGGTGATTCAATCATGTGATTACGAAGATCTCCAGCTGTTGGAGTTCCAGGAACTTGGGAGTTCGCGTCATCTGTGGTTGCACTCCATGTATTAAACCATGATGGCTTCACACCTAACTGTAAGATTGTACGTAATGCCTACAATAACCAGCCAAAAACAAAAAGATGTAACAAAATTTTCATTTCCACTTTAATACGAACATTTTGTTTACTGAAAATAAAGCCACAGGATTTGTTGCATGTTAACAAAAGAACTGACAATTGTACTAATTTAACAACCTCAACCCAAACAGTTAATTTTGATTAAAAAATGGACTTTGAGCTAACAACCCCAAAAGCTAGCTTTTCAAGTGATGATTTTCCAAAAGCATATAAGGAGAAACCCCCTCATTCCCTCAACTAACATAGTAATATGGGAAACCAAAAACCGGGGCATACCAAGAGTGGAGTTTCGAGGCGTGAATGACGTAACATAGGCCAACATTAGATAACACAACAATAAAGAACAGTCCGGCTATGGTAATGATAAGAAAAATGGACCTTCGACCTAACTCGACCTCACAAGCTAGCTATGAGGTGAGGACTCCAAGACCAGGAGGCAACAACCGATTCCCTCAACCAATGTGAGATACTAAACAAATTTAAAATATTTTTCTCAATAAAGCAATCCTAACTATATTAGTTTAGCATGCTTTGTGGAGAAAAGGAAAAGCAATTACCAGGGCATGTGGTGTGGGTAGTAATATGGGAGAACACAAAGGCACTGGTCGAAATCTTTCTTTGAGTGGTCGAGCTTGGGGACCATGAACCATTTTATTGTCACTTCTGCATAAGCAAAAAGACAGTTTTACAAAGATATGCAAGTTCAGGAACCAGGAACTCAATAAAATAAATCTATCTAGAATAGACAAAAGTTTGGAGTATAACGAATCAGATATTATTTTAGGTTATTGGACAAAGTAAAAGAAATTGCATCAAGTTGAAGTATTTCAATTCCTACTGCAAACATCATATTTCTGCCGCCAAGGGCATAAATTTCTCAATATCAGACACAACCATAGCATTCACTTAAGTTGTTCTCCCTATATATTATACGGGGACTAGCATTCCTTAGTTTTCAAGGCTAATGCAGGGAACTTTAACAGTTTCTGGAAGTTTATTACAGTATCGATTCTCTAAAATGTAGCGGGTAATGACTGCAATTTAAAGAAACTACAGCCAATTTCCCTCAAAAAAGCGAGTGTGACAGAGAGACAATCAGAATACCAAATAATTAAAATTAAGGAAGCTTCGTGAAAAGGACCATTCCTAAAACAAACTAAAACAGCATTACAGAGCAAAATAACCTATCAGATCATGATAAACTCATCCTAACTCCTAAGAACGATTGCTAACTTTGGGCAAAAGAAGCAGAAACCGAGATAAAGGATTCTTCTGGCAACTCCAGACAAGCATTTACTTTCTTTCTTTCTATGAAGGCTCCAGATAAACATTTACTTTATCTTTAAATACGGATCTAGGAGCAGGCCAAGATTTTTTATTAACCTACACAGCAATTATTCTAGAGCCTAGAGTAAGCAAGCTGCTTCCTTCCCCAGCAGGTTTGTGCATTTCAATTATTTACTGAAAATTTTTGTTTTTAACCTGGGAGAACAGATAAAACAGATAATGAAACAGAATAGTAATCTTGTTTGGACATACATATTGACTTCAACAAGGCGAAAGCTGCTATCAGCTCCAGCAATACATAACACCAGTGGATCATTCTTATCTGATCGCAAAGGCAACCAATCGAGCTCCAACACAAGAGTTCCAGGAAATTGAGGTTGTAAAAGTGAATTGGCTAATGGATCGGGTGAGTCCTGCAAATAAGAAATGTGATATAGTTTAGAAGAAATTAGAACTGTGTGCCAGACTTTTAGATAACCTTTGAACAGCCAATTGTTGAGACTTTTGGCAAACCCATGCAAAGGACTTGAGGGAAGGGTAATGGAAAGTTCAGTCATTCAAGTTTTATGGATCTAAATAAGAGACGTCTACAACTAAGGAATAACTCTACGAAATGAAGCAGCAATGGGATTTCTGAGGCTTCAGGAAATATATACTATTAATCAGCAAAGCAAAACCATGGAGATCTGTATTTCTAAGATAGGGAAAACTATACAAATTCAAGTGTCTCGACTTCCATAGAATAGGACACAAGAGCACTCAGAATATTGAGGCACATGAAAAGGAATCAACAAGGGGAATTTCTCGCTTACCAGATCAAACACTGAGAATGTGTTATCATAAAACAAAACAGCAATACGCCCACGGCTCCGATCTCCAGGAACAACTGGTGAGAACTTGATTCTACGGATCCCTTCCCTATGGGTATTAAATGAGGACGACTGTCCAGTAGTAACATCCCACCAACGTATGTTTCCTGATCTGTCCCCCATAACCTGCAGAACGGATGCATTACTGCCAACCTTGTTAACAAATAAGCAACCAGACAGCAAATGACACTTCAATGTAAAAAGAACACATGACATACCACATGAGGGAGCCGATAGGCCATTGCCGTCACCAATCCCTCAGATGAAACAAATGAAGATGAAGGCCACTTTGGTCTGGAAAAATGACGATAACGTTATGTGAGGTACTATAGTACAGCTGATAACAAAACAAAGACATTTAAAGGGGAAGCAGATTCAAAGGTAAGGTAATCTGATTCTCTCTCTCTCTCTCTCTCTCTCTCTCTCTCTCTCTCTCTCCAAGCTGCACTTCTTTTAGCTTAAAGAAGATCAGAAATTTGCAGTACAACAGAACAAACATTACGAAGTACTATTTTTTGTTACCAAGTCATATTTAAAGCTTCAAACCGGAGCTCAGAATTCAAGGACGACCATAGGTACACCAAAAGTATCTAATCAATTGCATTGATTGCTAAGAAGCCACAGGGATACACGTTAAACTCTTGTTATATAATCAGCCTGTTCACAGCATATAGGCCATGTTCAGAATTGTCCATTTAGCAGCTGACTACTTGTAGCTTAAGCAGGTTACAAAGACTTTGATCGGCAAAAGAACCTTTGCAGTATGTTTAAAATTGAAATATGAAAAGATTTAATTAGTTCCTGCCTAATTTGAAAGACAAATAAATCCACACGCAGAGAGATATACATAGAAGGGACAAAGGAAATAATCTAAAGGTCAGCTCTTTGGTCAAATTCATATTGATTCATAATGCTGAATGATACGTTAATCTAATTAATTACTTTTGATAAAGGATCATTATACCTTCCCTTTATCTGCCAGGCTATAACTATCAAAAGTCAATTGTTCTTCCATTTCTTTAGACTATACTTTCAAATACACTCCCTACCGCCCTCAAAATTTGATTGGATATAATAGTCCCCAGTAAAATGAAACCAGAAGGGAAATATTTTTAACTAAAGTGCAAAAGCCGACTAGACATTAGACCACCAAATATTAACTAATCGACTATTGTTGTTTTATAAACATTAGAAGAAAATACCTGAAGTCACGGATCCTTCGACCATGAACCTCAAAAACTCCAAGTGCACCATTGACAAGTGCAAAAGAGAAACTTTCTGAAAATTCATCTTGAGATCCATCTGTCCCAGCTCCTTCTGCAGTCAAAATTTACTCCTTGAGTATTAGCATTCACAGAAAACACTAGATCATAGAAGATATTATTTTGTAAGTCAGATAAGGAAATATATACTTAAGTAACGCGTGAAAAATCAAGTAAACTGAGCTCACTAGCATCTGCTTCTTTTGTTGGGGATGTTTCTTTTGATGGTATGGCAGGACGATCTTTGGGCACTGGCCGTGGTACTGTTGGAAGAGTCCATTCTAGCACAGTGAACGGGAGAGCTAGTGATCTAAGCTGCATTGAAAAATATAATACAATAAAAGCTGGAAAGTAAGGAATAAAGAATACAATGGCAAATTGACCCCAACCGGGTAGACAAAAAGATGTAATATCTCTAACTGTACTTCTATATACCTGTGAAATTACATCCTAACAATAAAAAAGGAAACATCAGGCAAGCGATATTAATTTACTCAGCTTTTTAGGAGTACTGGTGACACTAGCGTAGCTACAAGCATATGTTCAAAGGTATCATTTCCATAAGGTAGTTGACAATCCAATTTAGAGCCAAATCAATTTGTTGAATAAGTTTTTACAAGTAACTTGGTGTGGTCAGATACAGAAACAGCACATGACTGAACAGGATACTGACACTGAATTGCATGGTAAGCAAATCCTAAATAGCAAAGCTTTCAAATCCACGTTTTAGAATCTAATACAAACGCCGTGTTTTTCCAAGGAGGAGCATGTTTTCGAAAGCCTAACTGCCTAAGTGAGAAGAAGGTTTGGAGCAAGAAGTGAGAGAAACTGATCTTTTCATAGCTAATCTGCATATTAGATCCTAAAGCTTTTCCTTGTCACTAATTTATTGGAAATTTGGAATGCACTAACAGTTAATTCCAGTGCATGTACACATTGTTAGTTGTTTTGTGAAAGGAAGATGTCTCGAAAGACCTACAATCTCTTGGAATTCATGCAAATTTAGAGCACAATGGAAGAAAATATCATATAGGCAACATCAACTAGTTGTGATTAATGTTTAGTTCACTAAGAGATTTGTAGTCGGGTTAGCGATTTGCATGCCACTAGAAAATATAGAAAACTTCTAGTGCTAAAGAACCTAGATTTTAGATTTCGGATTGCTACTGTCCAAACAGGGTGACATGATCAATGTGGATTCATATTGCCAACCACAATACTGGCTTGGGATTGAGGCGTAGTTGTTTATCTTTGCTGTACCAAAATTTAAGATGGTTGATCATTCTGGTAGAATTGGTGTGGAGATGATACAATCACCTACGAAGTCCTACATCCTAAAATCAACCAAGCAATACTAAAAGATCCTTTATGGATAGAGTCTTGGATAAACAGGCTCATATTTAATCTAGAAAAACTTTCTTTTAGTTTCAAGTAAAGTTTTGCCATGCAAGAACTTCTCAATTCTCATAGAAAAGAGGATGGAAAGCAAACACATTTTTCTTTATCTCTCTCCATTAAGGGTGGGGAAGTAACTAGCACGCAAAGTTGCAGCCTAGCGGTCAATGAAGTTAGTGAAAACCTTGGAGATCAAAGTTCAAATCCCAGCATAGACAAAAAAAAAAACACTCAGTGATCTCTTCCCATCTGCCTAAGTTTGCTGGCAGAATTACATACATGCGCGCTGGTGGGTGGAAACAGGTACTTGAAGGAATAGTCGAGGTGCGAGCAAGCTAACCCAAATACCATCGTTATAAAAGAAAAAGGGTAGGAAGTAACTACATTTCGCTATGAACGACTTCAGAACATTTAGAATCCACAGTCAAATCGAAAACCACACCTCAATCTCATTAATTGGGTCAACTAACAATCCACGATACCTTCATTTTTTGGAAATGGATCCACAATACCTTCATTAATTCAAAAATTGCCATCTCAAGATCCAAACAATAATTGCAACAACCTGGAAGCATATTTTACTCAACATGCATGGCGAGAACAAGAGAAAGAACATATTTACCATGATTGGGGTCTTAGTCATGGCCCAAACTTCTACTGGTGCATCACGAAACAATATCAATAGGTACCTACATAACAGAAATCACTTTTAGGCTTAGAAGAATAGGGAACATCAAAGACTTTTATCAGCTCAATCAGAGATATGATAGAAAGGATATAGAATAAGATGTGGAACAAAGAGAACACACATGGTGAGTCAGTCAAATTTTTTTGGAACTAAGCAAAACATTAGCTAGAAACAATCACTCATATCACAACATGTATAAAAAGCAAAGAGGAAATCAGTACCCATTCGGTATATAATCTAAATAGCCCCAAACAACAGTTTCCTTAAATTCCCTTTCCCAAGCAGTTATGCTGCGAAAAGATGACCCGTGTCATCAATGCTCTAGATGGGTTCAGGAATGGAAGAAGAGGTTCGGTCATGGGGAAAGCCTGGAAAACAACCTCCCGAAGTCCCCACTCCAATTTTTTTCTTTATAAACAATGCAAAGGAATTACCAATGAGAAAAACAAGGCAGAGGAAATGATACATGGGCACAAAGCTGTTATTTGACTGGAAGAAACAAATAAAAACAAAGAAAAAGAATGACTTTGTATTGATACAATTTGAAGTACATCTGCAATGGAGAAACAAAACACATGGGAAGGAGGAACCAAGGAAGAGACTGACTTATTTGTCTCTCGACATTTCTTTTCCAGAAAATCTTTTTTATTTTATAATTAAGAAAAACTTTTCCATGTTTCATAAGTCAATAACACTAATATCCCTAAATTCATGAGGTGGCAGGGGCATCCATGATATACAGAGATCACATGACACGTAAACTGGGTGCCACATTATCCTTTCTACTGTCAAATAGAATGTTCACAATAACAAACATAGTCCATAAAAAATCTATTCTCAAAAATCATGAAAACGTTCTGGAGCTTGACCAAATAAAATTTCAAGATTTCCCATTCCCTAGCACATGCATGCCTCTTATAAATGAAAGAAGCCTTCAGCAAAGCCTAACTGCTCCTGATCATAAAGAGTAAGGATCTAGCTAACGCTACTGCATCGAGAAAAATAAAAGCAATTCAACTTTTCATGCACGCAATAATGACAGGTTGACAAATGCACCTGCCAGAAGATGAGGCCCTTAAAGCTCTAATAGGAGCTCGCTCTGGTTTCTGTAGAACTCGAAATTGCCGATTGAGCCCACTTCGAAGACATGTCACAACGAGCCTATTGATGTAACCACCTGCTTTTTCTGTACCCTGAAATCCAAAATGAAGATTCCGTGTGAGGGCAGTATCTCTTATATTGAAACTAGTGAATATGCATATGCTTCACGCAGTTGCAAAAGATTTCACTTAAATAATGAAACGATCCTTTCAAATACTTAAATCTTAACATAACTAAAAAAGAACAACGTTTTCCAAAAATTATAATTATCTTTAATTTTTCTTTCAAAAGATCAATCTAAACATACAAGTTTGTAAATTCAACACAACGGTAATTTGCATAACATAAACTTTCAAATACTAACCAAAAAGTCAAGTCAAAACATAACCTTAACTGAAATAAAAAGAAATAGCCACAAGTCCACAACAGCACAACATTACAGCAACAAAAATCCAAAGGCAAAAGTGTGAAACAGCTCTTGCATTCAAAAAGAGAAGGTTTTCACAACAATGAACTACAAGAAAATTAGCAAAAATTAATCCATAAAATATTACACTATAGAATTTTAGCAATTTTAATAGGTGGATATCAATATCTACCTTACTTTCAACCAAAAAATACGTATTGTAAATACTTGTGTTTAGCATTTGCCTTGGATATATTAGTTTCACGAAATTCTAAGGAACAATTTGACAAATTTAAAGAGCATTCTTTACATTTTAATCCTCAAATGTTCATGCAACAAAATCTAAACAATTTAAAGGCAAAAATGACTCTTAGGTCAGCCCCAGGGCTTGGGTCTAGTGGTGAGAGAGCAATGCATGATGTGTGGGTTAGGCGCACGTCACGGGTTCGAACCCTGCCGCTGACAAAAGCCTGGCATTTAAGGTAGACGGTGGACTCATTATCTACGGAGTCTCTAACCGTGGATCACTGGCCCTTGAAGATTTCTTAGTATAAAAAAAGAAACTCTTAGGCCAAAGCACTTAATTTGATTTTTAGAAGGGAGTTAATGGGTCAAAATACCCTAAAATTTTCTACAAAATCCCTAAATATGATTCTAACTATCCTTTGGATCAAAAAAAAAAAAGGGAAAAAAAATATCCTTCTATTTAACTAGGGGTAGTCTCCACAATGCCTATATTAACTAGGGTGACAGTTTAGTCAAATTACCTATTTTTCTCTAGGAGATCTAGTAACTTTTTTTGATCCGGAGGGAGCCACCTTAACTTCTTATTTTGGGTCAAAAATACCCCTCCCATCCTTAAAGTTTTCAAATATGGATAGAGTTACCTAGAACCTGTGTTGGTGGAAGATAGCAGGTGCCTCGTGAAAATAGTCGAGGTGCTCGCAAGCTGGCCCGACACCACGATTATTAAAAAAGAAATAGGAGAAAAGGAATTAAATAAAGACTTATAATTGAAAGAAAAAGAAAGGCATTATCTGGGAAGTAGATATATAAGAAACTTGGTCTCAGGGAGGTGCCATGTCACCCGTCTATCAAACAGGAAGGGAAAAAAGGGGAAAATCTGAGAAAATAGATAAATAAGAATATTTTCCCAAAATAACCCGAAATGGAAAAAAAGTGCAATGGAGGATTTCTCAATGATAGAGATCTAAAGAGAATTTTTAAACATGTTTGTCCCGCTGACAGCATTGGCAGAGACATCAATCCATCATTTAAACCCGATCCAACTAAATAATAACCAGCACCACCTCACCCAAAATCTTGATAAATTTTGTATCGTACAAACAAAAGATCAGTCCCAAATATACTTTATTCTCCCAATATGTAGATTTGAAGTTTGAGGGAATTCGGGGAAGAAAACAAGAATATCAGAGTTTCAACTCACGGTCATGTAGAAACAAGGACAAAGAAATTTTTTACAGGGGTAACAAAAAATTAACCATTAGACTAATGAAAAAGAGCATTGCAGGTGAGTGCTCACAGGAGTTCGTGAATTCAGTTGAAAGCAACTTTTATCTAGCTACCAGAAACCCAAAGAGCTTCTGAGTTAAGTCATAACAATCCGTACTACATACAATGCCATGATACCTACAAATCAATCCATCTATTTTTTTTATCAAGTAAAATCAATCCATCTATAACTGATTGAACCCAAACTTAATCAGCTTGCAAAGTTTGTTCAAGAATAATAAGGTTGGGTTCATAATTCCCTGTTCTGAGATGCTTGTAAATCAAATTAATATCAATCAACTAAACTTCAATTCTGAAATGGTTGAGATCGACTATATGAATCCTCTATGTCCACTTTATCCAGGTACCCTTTATTTTAAGACTGAATAATCTGTCTTTTTAAGGAAAATTAGGTGTTCTCCAAAGTTAAGAGGGTCTCCATATCTCACACTTCATACACTGAGTTACAAGTCTCTAACTAGATTAAAATGATTTCTAGCTAACACCTAGCAAACTGTGAACTTAATGTAAGTATAACGCCAATGACGAAGTTGTTTTGTCGCAAAGTCAACAGTGATTCCGAGAGAATACTGTGACAGGACGGTGTTTTTTTAAGTATGATGCGTCGCCGGAGTATTTTTCGTGTTTAAGACGTGATCCGTTTGATTCGAGGCATTTTTGTGCGTTAGGGCTTAAAGGTTTTTTACTATCGGTTACTGCATTGGGTGATGATAGTGAAAATGATGTTGTGATTAAAGAGCTACAGATTCGTACGGATACTACTGAATTGCAGAAATTAGAACGCGATTCGACGTCTAGTGGAGGTAACGGAGCTACATTTTGAATGTACATATTTGAAAATTCGTATTTGTTTGAAAGTACATATTTTGTTAGAGCCTGTTTGGATTGGCTTATTTTAGGTGCTTTAAAGTACTTTTGTAGCGTTTGGATAAGATAAAAAGTGCTTTTAAGCGCTTGTTTTTAAGCAAAAATAACAAAAATAAGCCAAACAGGCTATTAGTTTATGTTATATTTGATCCTATAAGTTTGTTAAAAGTGAGAACTTTTAGTTTCAGTCAGATATTTACCAGAGTCTGTGATTGTTAAATTTAATCGGAACTGTGAAAATAGAAAATATTTAACGGGAACTCACATTTGGAAGTACATAGTTTGTAGTTTATGTTTAGTTTGTAGTTTATGTTATTGTTGGTTCATTTCAAGAGTGTTATGCAACTTTTTTGGGTGCAATATGAAAATTCGCGTTTGAAAGTACATATTTTGTTGGTTTATGTTATTCTTTTGATCAATTTGAAGAGCATGGTGCAACTCTTTGAGGTGCAATTTCAGTTATTTTTTGGGGAAAATTACGCTCTAGGTCTATTTTTGAAAATATTAACGGAGCTACATTTCCGATGTACATATTTGAAAATTCGCATTTGAAAGTACAATTTAACCAAATGGCTTCATAAATGCAACTTCACAAGTTGTTACATAATTGCAGTAAGAAACTAAATTGGACCAAATATGCTATGCGTTTAAGCCCTTAGTAGTATTCTGTTAAGTTTTATGTGAAATATGGGCATTTTTGGCCCAATTAAGTTGAAACTAGAACGGGATTCGTCGAATGGAAGTAATGGAGCTCCGGCGTCACCTACATTTCCGAGGTACAAATGTGGAAATGACAAAATAGACCGTTATCTTTGGTTGTAGATTCAGAATAGTCCTTTAAGTATCTTTTGATCATTTTTGGTCCTTTAAGTTTGTCAAAAGTGAGAACTTTTGGTCTCCGTTAGATATTTACCAAACTCTTATTGTTAAATTTAATCGAAATGAAAATAGAATATATTTAACGGGAACTCACATTTGGAAGTAAATATTTTGTAGTTTGTGTTTAATTTGATCCATTTCAAGAGTGGTGCAATTTCAGTTATTTTTTGGGGGAAATTACGCTCTATGTCTATTTTTGAAAATATTTACGCCACGTAGCCCATATTTTGAGCTTGTTACCCGATTTAGCTCATATTTGTATATAAACACCCTTGTACACTATTATACACTTCATATTGTATATTGGGCTACATGACGTAATAATTTACTTTGGGCTTCATATTTTTAGTTTTTTATGTTGCTGTTTTTGAAATATTGATGAAAATTGACGTTTCTGGTTAATTTGGAGGTAATGGAGCTCCGGCGTCAGCTACATTTCCGACTTACATTGCGAAATTCGCGTTTTCACCGCACTGGAGGCATTTGATGTTCGTGGCGTTTCCGAGGGAGTTGGTAGTGTTTGATCTGCAGTATGAGACAGCATTGTTCTCGTCTGGGCTGCCGCGAGGATGTGGGAAGTTTCTGGAGGTGTTACCAGACTCGAATATTGAAGTTTTGTACTGTGCTCATCTTGATGGAAAGCTCAGTACTTGGCGGCGGAAAGAGTAAGTACTTAGAAACTTGATTAGTTTGGCATGAGTTCAACGCTCTAGTTGCTGATTGTTGAAGCTTTACGTGTGATCTTTTACTTGTTGGGGCGTATTGTAGTATGCTTGTTGGAACTTCGGATGTTTAACTGAGAACTATGAATTGCGTTCCCTCTTTGAATTTGATTTAGGATCAGTTAGTGCTATGCGTATGATCAACTATATAGTTGGACTACATTACAACAACAACAACAAAAAACTCAGTGTAATCCCACAAGTGGGGTCTGGGGAGGGTAGAGTGTATGCAGACCTTACCCTTACCTTGTGAAGGTAGGGAGGCTGTTTCCGAAGACTATATAGTCGACTACATTGCAACAACAACAACAAAAACAACAAAAAGCTCAATGTAATCCCACAAATGGGTCTGGGGAGGGTAGAGTGTATGCAGACCTTAGCCCTACCTTGAAGGCAGGGAGGCTGTTTCTGAAGACTATATAGTCGACTACATTACAACAACAACAGCCAAAAAAAAAAAAAAATCAGTGTAATCCCACAAGTGGGGTCTGGAATGGGTATAGTGTACACATACTTTACCCCTACCTTATGAAGTTAGGAAGGCTGTTTCCAAAGACTATATAGTCGACTACATTGGCTTTTGTATTTGTCAGTAGCGCTGAACCCTAATGTTAACTTAGAAGGGTACTTGTAATTTTTCCATGAGAGGCAAAAATAAAATGTACAAGTAGGTTCAATTCACAAAGCTTGTGCGAAACTGCAGCTGTCTAGATGTTTAGGGTGTTGATTATCATCTTCAAACATACGTTTTCTTTCCTTGTTGTTTCATGCGTGGTAAAATAGGATTATATTTGGTGTTTAAGTTGTATAACCAAAAAGACAAAAAGAAATGAAGTTATCTTAATTTACGAGCACCTGACGGAGGGTGCAAGCACAAGAGATAAAATGAGCGTACATACTTGGATGTTTTAAACATGTCTGACGTAGACGTCCAAATGCACCGAGACCACTAGTGCAGTACTATGATGATTGAAGATGATCAAAAAAAGGACGAGGAGAACTAGAATTACATTGAGGGAAATTGTCACTAAAGATCCATAGTCCAAAGTGGAGGGGTATTTTTGACCCTTTCCCTAAAAGAAAAGTATAATTGGAAATTGTGCTCTTTCGGGTCTATCGGGTCAGGAGATTGTTATATATTTACCAAAAATCAAAGAAACACATTTTTTGCGAGAAAAGTATAAATATCCTTATCATGGGAGTAGATGCAAATAAACGATCCCCAACTATACATTTACCGATTTAGTCCTTTAACTATCCAAAAACTTATCAAATTTGGTCTCCGTCTATTTTTTTATACAAACAGCGTATAAACTCATAAACCTTCGTGAGATTAATCGTTAAACCATTACTCAGACCTATATTTCTCTCTCCCTACTTCTTTTTCCTCAAGTTCATTCTTTAACCTCAACTTTTTTCCTCAAGTTCTCTCTTGCGTTTCCAGAATGTTGAACTTAGTTAAAACCGACCTAGTCCGTAATTTTGTTAAAAAAAAAAAAAAAAAAAAACACGACGGTCTCACGTCGGTTTTTTTTTTTAAAAAAAATTAAAGAATGAAATGTAGGAACTTGGAATCGAACCCGATATGTTCCTTGGCATTAAAGGGCTTTACCACTAGAACACTGATATTTTTTGTTCATATACTTACATTGATTTAATTTTTATTGTTTTTTTCCTTGTTCTGTTTTTTTTATAAAAAAATAAAAAATTGACGGATTCCATTGGTTTATTTTAGAAAATAATTATATTTTTTTGCGCATTTTTGTGTAAAAAATAACCGACACAGTCCGTCAGTTTTCTTAAAAAAGAAGATTTAAAAAAATTATTGAAAAAATCGACGGAATTCGTCGGTCTCACGTCGGTTTTTTTTTTTAAAAAAAATTAAAGAATGAAATGTAGGAACTTGGAATCGAACCCTTGGGATATGCTCCTTGGCATTAAAGGGCTTTAAAACGATATTTTTTGTTCATATACTTACATTGATTTAATTTTTATTGTTTTTTGCTCTAAAAACCGACGGAGTCCTTCTCCGTCGGTTTTTTTTATAAAAAAATAAAAAATTGACGGATTCCATTGGTTTATTTTAGAAAATAATTATATTTTTTTGCGCATTTTTGTGCAAAAAATAAAAGTAGGGAGAGAAAAATATAGGTCTGACGAATAGTTTAACGATTAATCTCATGAAGATTTATGAGTTTGTACGTTGTTTATATAAAAAAGTAAACAGAGATCAAATTTAATAAGCTTTTGGATAGCTCTAAAATCGATAAGTGTATAGTTAAGGACCATTAGATATATATTTACCGAATTTTAATCATTGATAAGGGATATTTATGGCCTTTTCTCCATTTTTTGCCGCCATTTCAATCAGAATTAAAATATAAAGCAGCATTAGTGCAATAACAGATTATATGATCGATAGAGAAGCTTCAATTCGTGCTAGGGTTTCAATTCCATAAGAGCCTTACATTTTCAAATTCGTCAAGGTTATACAACTCTATATAGTTTTACAATTGAATTTTCAATTGTTTGATTTCGTTATTTTTTTCTCTGTAATTTTCAGTTATTGAGCCCTTCTGAAGGTGAAAATTTATTTTGTTCTGATTTTTCAAATTCGGTAAGTACGTATGCAAAATGAATCTCGTTGTCTATGTTTTATTATTATTATTTTTTGTAATATTTTGTTGATTATGTATATATATTTCTTCGGTGAATGCATGCAGCTGTGTTTCATTTCAAGGTTTTTTGTGGACAACCTAATTATTGTGCTCGTTTGAAGGTAAAAATTTGTTGCCTCAAGTACATTGTCTACTTTATCTATTCTAACTTCAGCTATCCTACTGATCGGATCTGGAAAATTTGTTATGTTTTTTTTTTTTTTTTTTTTTTCCTTTAAAGATTTAAGTTATATAACCTGTCATAGCCTGTTAGGCCAAGCTTTTGGGAGGCCAAAAGTGCTTAGTATTTTTTTAAAAAAATGAGGTGTTTGACCAAGCTTTTAGGAGAAAATAAGTGCTTTTGAGGAGTAGGAGTAGCAGAAGCTAAAAAAAGTAATAATTTTCCCGCCAAAGCACTTTTTTGAAAAGCAGTTTTGAGGAAATATACTTAGAAACACTTTTTAAAAGCTTGGCCAAACATTAATTGTTGCTCAAAAGTGTTTTTTAAATTAATTGGCCAAACAGGCTATGAGCGTTGTATACTATCAATGTAGTAGTAGCTGATAGCTGGTTTGTTAAATTTGCTGATACTTCTGTTTACCTAAATTCTTAGTTATCTCGGTTCATGCAAATGAATGATGTTTTTCTTTATAGAAAGTTGAGTATTCATCAACTTGTAAAACTCTGGTTTTCGACACATAAGCAGCAAGCAATTTCACGTGATAGTTAACTTTCTTTTCTAGGCCAGTTATCAAAACGTGTTTTGTGTGTTTCCAGTTAGTTTCCTTTAGCTATCCCAGTATGAACCCTCATATTTCAACATTTTGCAAGAAGCTAAAGGTTTCAGCTATGGATATTCTAGCTGTCATTAGGCATTTCTTTCACACCAAGCACGTTTGAAATTGGATTAGCCAGCTACAACTGGCTGTTAAGTGGATTGTCTCTGTGTAATTAGAGATGCAAACTTTGTTCGGAGATCTCGTCGACTGTTTTAGGGATAATTAGTCATTTCTTATTGACTATTCCTGTGTCGATGGCTATAGAGTGCATGGGATCAGAAATGTTATGCTCAGAACTTTGAATGATTCCACAACTTTGTATAACGTGCTATGAAATTGACAATCATCTCTGAAGGTTGAGATGAGATGCAATGCTTGCTGGCGAGAACTGGAAGGAAAGGCCATCACTACCACTTGTGGCCACGTCTTCTGTATCCTATTTTTGAATGTGTTCCATATAGACATGCATCTGTTTTGTGTGTTCCAGCCCCCAGGGAATGTCTTAGTGGTCGAAAACTAGAGTTACAATCTTGGGAATCAAAGTTTGAATCCAACAGAGGTTACAGTAAGTCCCATCTGCCAAAGTCTTGGTGCAAAGAGTTATCCGCTATACTGGCGGCGGATAGCAGGTACTTGATGGCTCAATTGATGTGCATGGATACCACCATTATCCAAAAACGGATTACGTTCCCATATAGACATGTATGTTTGCGCAGTTTTCTCATGGACATGATTTTGGTGTACAACTGCTATGATTCCTTAACAATGTTGATAGGTCAGAATGATGCTAGCAAGATTCTCAGCAATGATGCCGCTTGTCCTATCTGTGATCAAGTTCTGTCTAAAAGGTTAGTTCTATCTAATATCGCTTTCATCTTTTGGTCAAATGTTGTTAGTTCACCTAAAAATGATTTGATTTGCAATAGATATATCTAAATTTCACTTCCTATAACTTCTTGTCCCTTTCTCCTTTTGATTTGCTTTTCAATTCCCTTTCTCCTTTTGATTTGCTTTTCAATTTTTTTTATATTTTGCTTCTTTTTTTTTTTTGGGGGGGGGGGGGGGGGGGGGGGGGGGGTGGTGATGACACTTCAGGAACAGAATTTTGTTTTTCATTGCTAAAGTTTATTATTTGGTCTTTTACTTCTAGTCTTCTACTAGCATTAATTAAACATTCTAAGTAATGTGTGGCATCTTATTGAGTCTGTATGACCAAGCATTTGACACATTTGTTTCTCAGTCTCATGAAACCTGTGGACATCAATCCAGGCGATGAATGGATAAATGTAAGCATCCATTCATGAAAGGACTGCTCTCTTATCACCTTCTACATTTGATTTGATTTAATCATATTTGTTTCACTCATTTCTTAATCAGCGTCCTATTTAAAATTTGTTCACACCCTCATGCAGATGGTCATGGCTGGAATTACACCACAGATATGTATCCTTCATCGTCTGTCCTGTGTTGAAACATCTGTACTCTTCAGTTTTACTTTTAAAACATAGTAAAGGCGGCTTAGTTTAAATTAACGTATATTGAAGTTGGCTTAGTTTACATTAATGTATAGTGAAGTTGGCTTAGTTCAAATTAACGTACTACTTCCCAAATTTGATGTAGGATAACAACATATTTAAAGAAATGGTATTTACGTTAGCTTAAATACTTTCTCCTTAATCATATCCAGTAATGAAGAGTGCCTACAGAAGTGTGATGTTCTACATTGGGCAAAAGGAATTGGAAATGCAGTTCAAGATGAACAAGATAGTAGCTCAATGCCGTCAGAAATGTGAGATGATGCAGGAAAAATTCTCTGAAAAGTTGGAGCAAGTACATACTGCGTACCAGAAGGCGGCTAAAAAGTGCCAAATGATGGAACAAGAGATTGAGAGCTTATCTAAAGACAAGCAGGAACTCCAAGAAAAATTTGCTGAAAAATCCAGGTTCTTCTTACCGTCTTTAACGCAGATTCTAGTTGCAAAGTGTGCTGTGATTTACTGCTAAAATCTGCAATCTTTGGTACGTACTCTCAGAAATAACATAGGTTTCTACTGTCAGGCAAAAAAGAAAACTTGATGAAATGTATGATCAGTTGAGAAATGAATATGATTCAGTAAAGCGCACAGCCATTCAGCCAAGTAATTTCTTTTCAAGACCAGAGCCTGATTTGTTCGCAGATCCTGCTAATATGATGGATAACAGAGATAATATGAGAAAAGGTAACTCATTTTGTATTTAGAATAATCACATGGCACATGTGAGGCTGGTGTAGTTTGGAAAACACGATTTGTTCGTCTCAGAGTATGAATCCTCATGGTCAAAATTCTTTGCATTTAAATGATGAATTCTGCTTAGGTATTTGATAACTCATTGTTAAAATTCGTAGAATTCTTTGAATTTTGAGTATTTTGCTGTCAAAACTGCATTAACCTTTTAGCAAAACATTAGTCGACTCATTTGTCGCAGATTGGTCGGTTCTCACTCCTGAAACTCCAGGACCAAGAGAAGACATATGGCCACCAGCAAGACAGAATAATTCCAACTCTGGGCCTTTCGATGTCTCGGGTGGCTCCCCTGTAAGACAGTCAGCGATACCAGTGGATGCTGGAAACAGACGAGCAGGTGGACGTCCTATGCTTGGCGTGGCAACTGGAGCAAGCAATCCCTCAATGACCCTTAGGAATCTCATCCTATCACCAATTAAGAGACCTCAACTCTCCCGCAACAGACCACAGATGTTCACGTAAGATACAAAATTTATATCCAATAAGCTAAAATATGTGAAAGCTGAATTTGTACAAATATTTGGTTTTCCAGGTTTTAAGTTGGGAGATCTGTCAATTTCAATAGTGTGGAGAAAAATATGCTTGAGATGCAATGATGGATCAGGTTTCCTTGACGTTTTCATTGGGAAATTTTTCTGTGAATTAAAGTGCCAGATATTGAAATGCTAGCTGACTTTTCTTTTGTGGGGAGAAAAGTAAAGATGATGTAGAGTAATGTTTCATAGTTTACGTACAAATAGATGATGTGATAAGCAGTTTAATACTTGCAACTTCTCTTGCACTACTTAAGTGTAGCATATGCCTCTTTCTTAATTGAGGATTCAGAAGTTGATAGTCTGGAAAATGGAAACACCACCTTCCTTGTGCTGTAAATTACCAGTACTCTTTAGATTACATGCTGCTAACCTACCAAAACATTTCTTTTGGTATTTATGTGATCTCATGATATCACGTGGGAAGGCAAGACAACATTCGAAATTGAAGCTTTTGGGAGTGATTGGCAAAAACTTGCCCATACCTGCACCAAATTGTATTAATTTATCATGATTAAGTGATAAATTGAGGTCATAGTATGCATTGATTAATTACAGTTTAGTGATAGTAGTGTATGTAAAAATACATGTTATGTAGCATTCATTGGATTGGTGTAAATATCGGGTGTGGTTAAGTTTTCTCAGGACGAGATATTACCATCTTTGAACAGAGTATATACAGTAAGAATCATCAAACCTCTTCAAGATACCTCACAATCTCAAATCCTCAAGTTTTATAAATTCATGTATTTAGCTTCTGTTAACTCAAGGACACTAATTGCAAATCCTCTGATAAATTGGCATCTCAATTCTTTTTTTTCTTTGGAAAATAAAAATAGCAACAAATACAAGCACAAAAGCATTGCATATAAATAAATCAATAATTGAAGAGCTAACTACAAAAATTAAATGAAAATGATATATACACAGAATGAAAGCCGTAAAATATGCAAAATTGTTGTATACTTCAAAGAAAGATAAAGAGAATAATATATACAATGAGTTGTTATCACAAAGCCCCTAATTCTAGTGATAAGGTGCGCTGTTCCAAAAGAAGGTGGTAAGTGCTACTCAAGGCTCAACCTAGCCACCGCCATTTTTTTCTTTTTCTTGTTTCTCCAGCAGGATATTCTCCTTGTGGATAGATCGAATTGTAGTGCACTTCAGCCCAAAAGCTCAAAAATATGATTCTGTTTGACTTCTGACATTGTGGAATAATCTCAATGTAGCAAGTGTCCTTAAATGATGTAATGACAAATATCTTAACACCATATGAATCTGCAGCAGCCTGCAAAGTTACATGATCACCCCATTCGCCAACCTTGCTCATTTTCTTCAAGTATTCATCATAGACCATAGGAACATAACCCTCATACAACTCCCTATTGGACTTGAGTTGTTTAACAACTTGTTCCCTCACAAATTTGTGATATTCAGTACTGCGATATATTTGGTCTGACAATGAGCGGAACAGACAGTTGCCATCTCCAGAAACTTTTAACTCAAATAGATCATATACTTTCAACCTGTCCATCAACCTTTGATGATCTGATTTGGCTTCATCTACTGAGGGTATATTATCTCCATTAACTTTGGGAACATGAGGGATGGCAGCCAACTGATTCAAACGTTTCCCAACTTCATCATCAAGAAGAGACTCATCCTCTATCTCTGGTGAAATTTCTTCTTGATCCCAATTGGATGATGTAACTGCAAGAGGGCAAAAAGTAATCATTCCATTACTATCTGTGTCTTCCTCTTTTTCCGCACTGCTTTGATATGCTTTTTCTTGGGTAAGATCTGTGTGCACACTGCTCTTCCCGGACCCCACTTGTAAGACTACACTGGATATGTTGTTGCTATTTGTGTCTTCCTCATTGCCATCAAGAACTGACGTTTTTCGATGTTCTTGGTGAGTGTGTGAAGATCCTATAGATTCCTCGAATGAAAGGCGCGATAGTTCCTCCTGAAGAGCACGGGCAATTACCTCATCATTCTCCACGTTAGTATGTGTAGGCTCAGAATAACCTTCCATAACATACCCAAGTTGAGAAAAATCCCTGTCATACTGAGTAATAGTTCCGACAGAACCACCGTTGTTTATATCACAAACATCTATAAGGTGGAGATTCCACCTTACTACATCAGGATCTGGCTCGTAAACAGTCATTTATGTGTACAAGTTCCTTTGAATTCAAGAAAGAAAAAAGGCAAGATCGAAAACTTTAAACTTGGGAGAGAAATTTTAATGTAGAAAGGGAAAAAGAAAACCTCCAATATTCTTAAAACAATCGAATCATAAAAAATCAGCAGATGAACGGTGTATTTGGATATGCCGTGGTGGAGTAGTTAAAGAAAGATTGGATCAGATGCCGCGGTGGAGTAGTTAAAGAAAGATTGTATCAGAAACATTCATTGAGTGGGAAAAGGAAAAAGGATCAAACGGCCGAATTTCCAGCATGAAATTGATCCCCTAGTCCTAAGTAAAGAGGGACGGGGTTTGGTGGGCCGGGGTTGGGGCGGGGGAGTGGGGAGAGTGGGGGGTGGGGTGCGGGTGGGACATAATCTTATCATAGAAAATAAATAATAATAATAATAATAATAATAATAATAATAATAATAATAATAAAAGTAATCTGGTGCACTAACTTTTACGGCTAAGGCTCATCTTCATATATCAAAGAAAATTAATTATTATTATCTTTGTTTTAATTTGTTTTAGTTTCAACTTTTCATGTGACATATTTAAGACAAAAAATTAAAGAGCATTTTAGTACCATTTACATATCTTTAGTTTAAAACAATAAGATTAAAAAAAATTTACTTTCTTAAACTCCGTGCAATGAAATCGGACAAATAAATTGAAACAAAAGAAGTAACCTATTTGTTTACTCCACTCATAATAAATTTTTGTGAAACCGACTTTTGGCAGAAATCGAAGACCGCCGCCAACCACACGTGGCCGCGTCTGTGGCACCGGAAAATGCTCAAAATGCATCTGATATTTTTTTTAAAGAATAGCTAGTGCTGAGCAACCAGTTATTGGGATGAGGTCTAAAGCTTTTTTCTGTACTAAAAAATGGTTCCTCTCCATGGTGGCTCGTGATTTTGTAATAGAACAAGTTCAAATTTTCATCTCTTCTTAGACTTTTGGAAAAAAAAAAAAAAAAGTTAGGAAAGTTAATATCACACGGTTAATCTATAACCTCCTATCGACTGTTATCCATTTCTGCGTACTTCTTGTAGGGAATTAAAGGGAGAAAATAGAATGGAAGAAATGCACAACAGTTTAACCTAAAATCTGATTTAAGGATTAACAATTGAATTTATATTGTTAAAAGAGCTAAAATTTTTTTATACCGAAACTTCATAAACCATTTGAGATTAATCGTTAAAACCAAATCTCTCCTTTTCTTTTCCTCCAAGTTCGTTTCTAACCTCAATCAAGATCTCTCTCACGTTTCTTGACGGTTTGTTAAAAAAAAAAAAATTAAAAACCGATGGTCTCATTTTTAAAATAACGGTCTCATAAATCATTTTTTTTACGGAGACCAAATTTGATAAGTTTTTAAATAGTTAAAGGACTAAATCCGGTGAAGTGTATAGTTCGGGGAATATTTTCCAGGCCTCATTTGATGGCCTTTTCTCGAGAAAATAGAATGGAAGAAATAATAACCTAAAATCTGATTTAAGATTAACCTTATTTATTAAAAAGAGCTAAAAATATACGTAGGTTTGATAGTTTGAGGAAATTGGGAGAATAAGGAGATCTTATGGGTTATTATTTAGCTGGGTCGAATTTAAACGATTAAGCGGGTTTAAAAACTGATTTTTAAGTTATTTTGGGGGATAATTTCCGTCAAGACATGGATATATTTGAAAACTTTAAGGATGGGAGGGGTATTTTTGACCCAAAATAAGTTCGGAGGATATTTTTAGCCCTTTTTCCAAAGTAGAGGAGCATTTTTTACCCTTTCCCTTTCTTTTATTAGTTTTCTTATTAACCGTGTGAGAAAAGAAAACACATTTTACTGTTTAATGAAACAAGAGAAGAGCATTCATTGACATAATAATCCTCTTTTTGCCTCAACTAATGGTTCAAAATCTGTCATGGTTACTAAAAATAGTTGTATCAAATTATTTATCGTTTTATAAGTTCAAGACATAATTAATTATTTTTTTCCATTTTACCTTTAGTAGAATTTGGTGATTAATGGAGAAAGATTGTAAGGTTAAGTTAGTCAAATACCCCTCCCAATTAATATTTCTTAAGGGACGTGTAAAGCAAAGAAAAACGACAAATAATTTGAGACGGAGGGAGTAGTTCTTTGGCTCTTAGAAATGCACTTAAGTTATATTAAAAAAAATTACATAATTATATTACATTGAAGTTTATTACTGAGGAATGTAGATTGTTGTTTGTAGGAATTCTTTGGTGAATATACCGATAAATTACAGTTGAAATTTACAATAAAATGAACAAAAAAAGAATAAGTAAATATTCAGGCTGAGGTGCGGATATCTCACCCTCTTTAAGGAGATTCAAGCCCACTCTGGCATAATCTTCACTGGTCCAGCAGTATAACTCTAACTTGTCCCCTTCAGGATACAACAGCCCGTCAATGTCGTGTGACTCAAATAACTCCGGATTAGTTAAAGAGTCCAAAGCTCCGCCATAAGAACACCTTCCTTCAACATAAAAAAACACCTTCCTTCAACATAAAAAATTACTCTCTTTTGTAGTGACCAAGTTGGAGAGTTAGAATATTTTTCTCTCTCAACTATCTCTTTCTCTACACACCAACTTCAAAATATAAACACAACATAATATTTCTCATCCACTCCTCATCTACTTTTTGTTCCCTCAACGCAAGAAGGAAAACATCTTTTATATAGGAGTAAGATTTCTTTCATAAGTAAATGTCAATAAAGTGGATGAGTCATTTGAGGTTTAGTGGGGTAACTAGTAGGAGATAATGCGTTTGTGGTTACAAGAGTTACAAAAATAATGATACCACTTTCTCCACTAACATTTCATGACATAATGCACTTTAATGTTTTAATTTAAATTAAAATGCACATTGTATGCGGGAATAAATATCCGAGGGTATTCTCGTACCGAGGAGGGCGAGGTCTGAGGACATCGGGTCTCGGAACATTGGGTAAGCAGGCTCGGTGGTTTCGAAGCGTAGGTGAGAATTTTTCGCGGGTGAGTCTCAAACGGATCTATACAGCTGCCTCCCACTCCCAACAACTCCCATCACATCAGCCAACATCGAGCAGAGTGCCACTTGCGCAGAGTCCAAGCTAGGTCACTCAACTGACGTCACCTAGGGCAGTAACATACCAAGGGTTTGTCTATATAAACGAAGCTTAGGAGAAAAGACATGATCACCACACTTTTGTACCCCATTAAGTTCTCACTTCTTGTATTATTATTTTGGCTAAGAAATATACTTACTCTCGGAGATCTGATCATTATTGTGATTTTCTTACTTTCTATTTACGTTGTTAACTTAGATAAATATTATTACTTGTATCCCTAATAAAAAAAACATCCAAACACCGAGCTCGTTTGAGAGAGTCTCCGGATTGAATACGACCTACTTGTTTTTAAACCCTTAAAAATAAATCTCTAACTTTGTTTTTTGGTAGGTAACGATTTTGCCGAAAAACAGTTTGGCGCCGCCTGTGGGGATAGAGAGTTGTAGAGTTGTCTCGATCTGGAGCTGATTTTCTTGAAAATCTCGGGACTAAGCACTTCATCAAAACATGGCTGGAGAAGATAACGTTGCACGAGGAACACAGGGACTCAGAGGATTGCCGTCACAGGTCGAACCCCAAAACTTGGTAAATCGCTCAGAAGAGGCAGGAACGAAAGACATATCATTCACCAAGGATGATTGCGGGAACCTTTCCCCATTCCATAACGAGGCCCTGGTAATATGTTAACAATTCATAATCCTTTATTAAGCGTGTCTTAATTGATCCAGGGAGCTCGGCGGATATCATTAAGTTAAAGGTTCTGAAAAAAAATAGGGGAGAGAGAGTCAGTTGTCCCCACGACCAAGGTGTTGGTGGGGTTCAATGTGTCCAGCGAGGTGACCAAAAGAGAGATAGATTTGACCGTTTGTGCTGACGGTGTGAAGCAGATCACAACCTTCGATGTCATGTTTGGGGATATGACTTACAACGCGATCCTCGGAAGACCATATATACACGCGATGCAGGCCGTTCCCTCGACTTATCACCAGAAAGTCAAGTTCCTTACACCTTGGGGAATCTGAGAACTTAAGGGGGACGGCTTCCACAGTCAAAGAGAGAATATACTGGCGGCAGTGGCTTCCGGCGTTCAACAGTGGATCAATAGCAATTAGAGAAGCAGGACCCGGGCAAGGGATCCGAAGAAAACAAGGAGCGGTTGGATGACAAAGAATGCCTGGGCCAAGCTCTCCCGAAAAGTTTCATCCTAACCCCAAATAAGGATCCCACAGAGTCAACAATCGAAGAATTGGAGAGTGTGGAGCTTTTTGAAGAATGCCTCGAAAAGAAGATACAACTGGGCTCGGATCTATCAACCGGGCTCAGGAGTGAATTTTTGAATTATTTAATTCATAATTCTGATTGTTTTACGTGGTCTCATCTTGACATAACAGGGATCCCCCCCCCCCCCCCGGATATAGCTGTCCATAAATTGAGTGCGGACCCTAATCACGTCCCAGACAGGCAAAGGAAACGGCTCATATCGGCAATAAGGGACCTGTTAGTCAAGGAAGAAGTGACCTTTTTTGTAAACATCGGGTCTGTACGGGCAGTTAAGAACCCCGAATGGCTGGCCAACGTGGTGGTTGTACCCAAGAAACTTAACAAGTTCAGAATGTGTGTGGATTTCAAAGACTTGAACGAGGCGTGCCCTAAAGATTCATTCCTGTTGGCTCACATAGACCAAACGATAGATGCCACAGCCGGTCCTGAGTTGCTCAGTTTTCTGGATGCCTATTCGGGGTATAATCAGATCAGCTTGCATCGAGATGATCGGGAGAAAACCTCGTTCATGACTAACTATGGTAATTTTTGATATAACGTTATGCCTTTCGGTCTTAAAAATGCAGAGGCCACCTACCAAAGGTTGGTTAACAAAATGTTCGAGAAGCAAAACGGTAAAACTATGGAAGTCTACATCGACAACATGCTAGTTAAATCCCGATGATCGGAGACCCACCCGGAGTCCTTAGCCAAAACCTTCGACGTTTTGCGACGCCACGGCATGCCCGAATCGGAGAAGTGCCCGAGTCGGACAGAAATTTCAACTTAAAGTCTTTGCTTGTCCTAAAGCAAGTCAACTAACCGACTCAATCTACAAATGTCTCGATATTACAAAGTAAAACTATCTACGGTGGTTGTGAAATTAACTTCCGGTATATCATGTGTATCACAATGACTCTCCCAATAAAGACAAAACCAATCAAGGACTCGTTGCAACTAACAATGAGGCTTCAATTTATGACATCTAGTTATCAAAGAAACCATAGTGCACACGAATCAAGACTGGGAAACCGAGTCACTTAACAAATTCCATGCCCTCACAAAGACCAAAGAATGTCAACGTATATGTACACACAGAATGGGAAAAAAGACAAGGAGAAGAGAAATAATCACATTCACAAAGAAATTCTCTAGCCTAAGCATACAAATACTACCATAGGTTTGCCCTTATTTTTGAGTACCACTCAACTTTGGACGGTTCGCCTTTGTGATCACGCTAGGACTTTTTCGGGGTTGTAATGGGCTCGGGGACGGGTAGGATGTATATTTGGATAAGCGCTGACTCACCCTCTCGAACACTACACCTTATTCTTTTCTTTTACCCTTTTTGCCTTTTGTTTTCTTCTTTTTTCGCTTTATTTCCTTGTGTGGTTTTGTGCTATTACTACTTCTATATAATTTTTCTCTACACTTACCACACCGATGTCTTTTAACTAGGCAATTCGCCTACCCCACTTTAGGCTTACGCCCTCATGTTCCCCTTATTCCCACCCATCACCCCCAACTTTGGCTTTTAGCCTAATCTTATTATTTTAGTACCAAAGAGGACCGGTGCAAAGAGATGGATATTCGAACGGGTATCGAACTATTACGGCTAGTCAAAGATTAGGTTTTAAGGCTCAAAATGGCTAACAAGGGATATTAATTTATGGGTATGCTTATATTTAGGCTAAACGGGGTTCTAACACAAACAAGGCCTAAGATCATTTCTGACGGCTTCAACATCTTGAGAATGCGAGTGCGACTAACCGGGTAAGTTCTAGATTACATACACAATTAGAGAATATATCTACAAAACCTTACAACATATGGCATCGGGTGTCAACACACTAGTCTCCTGCTATAATTCGCACACACAAGGTAACCCAATAATCTAAATGTCACACAAAGAAGCATGCGTATCGATTAAACAACCAAGTCCATTTTTTCAAAATTCGGAGTACTTTTTCTCAAATCAAACAAGAACGCTTTCCTAGTTAATCAAACCACACCACCACATAAGTCAACA